>NW_009649571.1:321328-331183 GCF_000708025.1 Charadrius vociferus
CCTTGCTCAGACTGGGGACCCCAGGACAGGACCCCCAGCCTGGCTGCCAGGAATGGGGTTCCTTGCCCAGACTGCCTGCCTGCCATCAAGTGCCCTTTAATGGGCCTGTAAAGACCTAATGATGACCCTTAATCTGGGCCCTGATGGCTGGGCTCCGCAGCTATTACCATGTGAAAGGCTCCTTTCTGGTCTCTTTGAGCTCTTTGTACCCAGGGCTGTTAGGACCTGCCCTTCCCCAGGGTCCTCTGCCAGCCAGGAAAGTCCCCCCTGGCTTTGAGGGGTCACAGGTCCCCCGGTCCAGGCGCTGGGGAGGCACCAGGACGAGCTCCCATGTACCAGTGCCCAAGAACCCGAGGTGACCGTGTCCCTGGCACTGCAGGGACAGCAGGTTGGGTCTGCCAAGGGCTGCTCCAGCTCTCCGCTCCCCGGGCCATGGGGCAGCGCTCCCTAGGCAATGGCCGCGTGCCAGGGCACCCATGCCAGGGCTCCTGCCCACTGAAGAGCTGCACTGAGACTTGGCCAGGGCAGGGAGCATCTCAGGGCTCGATGAAGGATGTGTTTAAAAGGTTCCTTGCAAGGAACTGCACATCCCCAGCATGTGTTGGATTCCACCCCGCGCGCACAGGGTCCCCCCATGGCCACCCTGCGCCCGCCATACCGGAGCCAGCCCGGGGCACTCGTACACCGTGAAGTCTCCATCTTCATTCTCCTCGTCAGATGAGGCCGAGTCTGGCAGCTTGGGCTCCTCTTTATGCCTGGGGGGAGAGGATGCAGAGAGGGGATGAAGCCCAGGGGGATGAATAATGGCACACCAGTTAATGGCAGGGCATGGACCAGCAACTGGGTCTGCTGCCTGCTCCCAGGGCTGCTTACTTCTCCATGGAGAGCATCTGCTGCTTTTGGTGCTGATAGTGGTACATCTGGGCACTCTGAGCCAGCGTCTTGTCCCCAGGCTGCAGAGAGAGCAGGGACAGGCATGGAAGCTGGGCTCTGGAGACCCCCCAGCCTGGCTGGTGGGGGTCCTCTGCTGTGTTGGAAGCCCCTCAAGCAGGGCACACACCTGGCCCCTGTGCCAAACACCCCATAAGGAGGGACATGGGCACCTTACCGAGATCTTGTCGTAGGGCAAGGGGCTGGCCACTCGCTGTGCCGAGTAGTCTGCTTTCTGTGCCAGCCTGACCTCCTTCTGCAGCCTGCCAGAGGAGAGGAGAGGGGTCAGCAGGAGCCACCAGAGCGGACGACTCCATATGGGAGCCAGTGACCCCCTGGGGGGGCTCAGTCCTCCCACCCACACCCCTGTTCCCTGCAATGGCACCCATGATGTGTGGCATCCTGAGGCGAGGTGGCCCTGTATGTGCGCAGGGACCTCATCACAGCCACCTCCATTCCACTGGGCCCAGGCACAAGGCACCAATGCACCGGGGATGTCAGCACCCAGCGCTGCAACAATGCCCAAATCAGGTGTCACCCACCCCGAGGAGTCATGGCTTATGCCTGGCACAGGGGTGTCCCACCACTGTCCTCCAGCTCTGACCAGCAGATGCCATACCCTGGTGGCCAGGGCATGTCTGCAGGGGGACTGGCAAGGGCAGCTATTGCCTCTCCTCCAAACCCCACCATGTGCCTGGGAAGCACAGGAACAAGCTCCCCTGGGCACAAGGACACTGAGGGACTGACTGGCACCAGCAGCCCCTGGCTCACCTGCACCAGCAGACTGCAGCCACGATCAATGCTGAGATCCCGGCCACCGTGCACACCACAATCAGCCCTACAGATGTGGAAGGGGACACAGAGGGACAGTGGGTGAGCCCGGTGCCACCAGCCCATGCTTCCGTGGCATGGACGTGAAACCCCCTCCCACAAGCCGCCTGTCCCCAGGGCCTCACCAAGCACCATGTCGTCATTTGAAGGGATGGGAGATGCCTCCACTGGGTACTTCGGGACTGCAGCGCTGGTGGAGGTGGGGAGGGTGGCTGCTGCCTTGCTGCCGGAGGGACCCTGCTGCAGAAGCCCCACTCTCAGCCCGCTGGCCACACGCTGTCTGCCATCGGTGGGGACTGGGGTGGCTGCAGAAGAAGGCAGAGCCGTGAGCAGAGCAGCTCCCAAACAGCTCTGGAGGGCAAACCAGCCTGGGGTGCAGGGTCTGGCTGCCACCGGGTCCCTGGCACTGCTGCAGAGAGCAGTGGAGTAGGGGAGCAGGCACTTACTCCTAGGCTTGCCATCCCGCAGCGAGTGGGGGCGAGGAGCCTCATGCCTGGCCAGCACGTCTGCCAGAAAATCAATTTCTTCCTCCAAGCTGGGAACAGACGTCCGCCCTGTGCCGGGAGAGAGCTGGCATCAGACAGGCACCCTGGGATGCAGCTGTGCGCCCAGCCCTGGGGACGAACTCAGCACACGGGGCTCACATCCCAGCACAAGCAAATGCAGGTGGTTTGGAGTCCAACCCCACCCGGATGCAGCACTCCGGCACACTGGTGGTCCCAAAGCCAAGACCTGGGACCTGCCAATGTCCTCGCTGCTTTTGGGATGGTTTTCACCCCACAAATGTTGGAGGCTGCAGGAGCAACAGCAGCCGCAGTTGCCACTGTGCCAGAGACAGTGGGTCCTGCAGAGACCCGTTGGAGCCGACAGGCTGCCAGCACCCACTGCTCAGGAGCTGCCCTGTGTCCCTGCACCTGGGGCCATACAGTGGGGGCAAGTAGGGACATGAGCTGGACCAGAGAGACACCCCACAGCTGCCCTGCTGCTGCGAGGTGCAAGGGCAGTGCTGGCAGGGTGAATCGCAGACCCGCTGTGGGCAGTTGGGGCCATTTCAAGAGCTGGCAGGGGAAACCTGAATGCTGGTTGTCACCCGAAATTGTCCTGTATGGCCCAGGGGGCTGGAGCCACCCCAGAGCAGGGCTTGTCCAGGGCTGTCCAGGAGCTGGTGGGTACCGTCGCTCCAGCTGAGGGGCCGGTTTCTGCCCAGCACCCGGCAGGATGCGGCCGCTTTGGGGAGGGAGTTGGGGTGCCCCATGCAGCGAGGACCACGAGGTACTCCCAGGGGCTGGCTGGGCATTTCACAGGGGGCTGCCCCAGCCGAGGCCCAAGCACAGTGCATGCTGCCAAAGTGCCAGGTGCCCCTGCGGTGTGGGGCATGGGCAGGACCCCCACCCTGGCCTGGGGGTTCCCACCCATGGGGTGACAGCACAGAGCAGGAGGGGACCCACTGTCCCCAGGCTCACCGAGCAGAGTCAAGCTCTGCTGCTCACTGCTCTGCTTTTAATAGGATTAAACTCAACTTCAAAGGCAGGAGATGTCCTGTCCCCATCCCTGCTCCCTCTGCCCCAGTGCTGCTGTATTCAGGCTGTCCCCAGCAGGAAGCCCTGCAGGGTAAATCAAGACATACAAAGGCGAGGTGGTACTGGCAGCTTGGTTCCCAGATAATTCAAGGTTATAACAATTACAGCTCCTCTGGAATCTGTCCTCGCTCCCAATGTTTGGAAATAAACCCCGGTCCCCTCTGGAGCCAGGCACAAAGGCCACTTGGCCAACCTGTGACTCAAAGCCACACAAACCAAAAAACTACTTAAAAAGGGGACACTCTTGCTTTAAACAAGTGCATGAAGAGCCACCATCCCCGGCCCCCCGTCTCTCCAGACACCCCCAGCCTCCTGTCCTCAGCAGCAGCCGGAGTGCCGCATGCCCCCGTGTGCCCCAGGTTTCCCCGGCTTTTTGCACCCCATTATTTTCAAAGCAGTGCCATGGCCATGTGGTGCCAGCTTTGGGGCTGTGCTACCGGTGCCATGCCCAATGGGTGAGTGCCATGGTGCCAAGGTGCCATCACAGGGCCAGGCTCTCCTGATGGGCAGGGGAGCTGGCATGGGCCTGAGCATAACAGCCCTGTGGCCCATGGGGACAGCCCTGTGTACAGTACGGGGACATCCTGGTGCCCAGGATGGGGACAGCCTGGGTCTACCTCCCCACTGCACTCAGGGGAAGGCTTGACCTCATTCTCACAGGACCCAGGGGACAGCCATGCCCATGCCCATGCGCGTCATGCCCATGTGCGTCACCATCGGGTCTGGGGGAACTGGGCTGTGTTGGTGCCACCAGTAAGGGGGTGCACAGTCCAGTGCTGCCCAGATACCCCTTGGCCTTGGGCAGATGTGGCTGCAACAGCCAACGCTTCAGGAAGATGAATGTGAAATGGCTGGAAAAGGAAAAAAAAGCTGGAAAACCATCCAGGAGCAGCTGCCAGGTCACTCTGAGCCTCCCACTGTGTGAAGCGGCACAAGGAAAACCAAAGCAGCTGTGCTGTTTGGTGGTTTTTGGCATTGCCAGCAGTGCCTGGGCCTAGCCACTCACCTGCATTAAACAGCTTTGTCACCAACTTCCCCGTCAGTGGCTAAAAACCCCCGTGCCCCTGCTTTCTTTGGCAGCTGAGATGTCCCCCAGTGACACGACATCTGCCTTCCCGCATCATTTGTGGGGCAGAAACAGCCTGGCACTGGTGGCCGGCTCCTGCCAGTCATGGCAGGCGGGTGAAACACCGTGGCGAAATGCCGGGCTGGAGCTGCTCCCCAGGGAACAGAGGGCTGGGGCTGCCCCCCAGTTCCTGCCTGGCTGCCCCAGGCTCACAGAGGCCCCCCCTCACCCTGCTGCAGCGAGGTGGGCATGCAGGGCATGCACAGGGGTCACGCAGGGCTTGCCCAGGGCTTGTCCAGGGCACGGGTGCCCTCTCATGGTAGGTCCCACCACCTGCCTGCAGCAGGGAGGGCATGGCCAGGCTGGCACACAGCATCCCAGCTGCTCCCCACGACCCTCGACCTCTCCTTGTGCCTTTCCCCTCCCCAGGATCTCCAGGGCTCAACCCTGGGATGCACACAAGGGTCTTGCCAGTCACTGAAATGTGTTTGGGGACAGCATCGAGCAAGAAGGGACATGGTGGCTTCTGCCTGGGTGGAGAAAACCTGATGTTGACAGTCTCCACGGGGGGGCACAAAATTCCTACAAATCCACTTCTTGCTATAGTCCTGCCCCAGGATGGCTGATGCCCTCCTGGCTGATGGCAGCACAGCAGGCAGGGAGGGGGGAACCCCCAGGTCCACAAGCCGGGACCCCCTTTTCCCCACTCTTCCCAAAGTGCTTACCACAGCCCAATGGGGCTCAGCCCTGGCTCTGTGAAGGCAGAAGCCGGGACGAGACCCAGCAGCCCAAACCACATCATGTGAACCCATCGTGGCACACCCAAACGGCACGCAGCAGCGTGGTGCTGGCAGCGTTTCAGGTGCTCAGACCCCTGCACAGGCAGTGCCAGTAAGGTGCAGGCAGCCGGCTGCCCGCCCATCCGAAGCGGCTGTAGGATGCACTGCATCATGAGGTCCCGCGCATCCCATCTCACCTCCATGCTGGTGCTGCGTCGGGTATGCTGAGACACCCATGCATGCCGTCATCAATGACAGGAACATGCTGCTCACGTGCATCGCCCTCCTAAGACCCCAAAATGCTGCTTTTCACCCCAAAAAGCTGCTCTCGGCACCTGCTTGCATGGGGATGCTGAGGAAGAGGAGCCCTGACTGCTGCCCACACTTCTGCCAGGAGCTGCAACCAATCATGGGGATGGCGCGGCGGCAAGCACGGCGGCAGCTGGGATCCCAGGATCAGCGTCACCAGCAGTTGCAAGCGGCTCAGGGAATCCCCCCCAAAATGAAGCTATCACAGCCCTTCTGCGTCCTTGCAGGCTCCCCCAGTTGCACCGGGCAGCTGGGTGCTGCTGCCAGCCTGAGAAAGTACAGGCAGGATACAAAAGCACCTGTGGAAAAAATTGGTATCTCCCTGCCAAAAGGAGCTGGGCATCCTCAGGATGCTACTGCTCCCTGGCATGCTAAAATAGAGGATTTGGGAGGGGAGCCCACTATTTTTTTTTTTTTTTTCCCTGTACCCACACTTTTGCTGCCAGAAGGTGGTAGCATTGCTTGAGAGAACAGGACGGGGCTGGGAAAGACCCTGAGATAGCCTCCATCCTTCCGGCATTGCGGTCCCGCATCTCCCTGACAAAGCCGAGAGAGGATGCTACCACGATCCCAGAGAAGCTGGGAGAGGATGCCACTGCAGTCCCACATCCCTCTGCCAAACTGGGCAAAGATGCTACTGTGGCCGCCTCTCCCTGCCGAAGCCGTCACTGAGCGGAGTTGCTATGGAGATGTCGGCGCATGTGCAGCCCTTCCTAGAGGGGAATTTGCTCCCAAGACTTCACATGAAAAAATAGACCACAAACAACTGTTAAAACCATTCAGTACCCGTGCATGTTGAGCCTGTGGCTGTGAGCATCCGCCTATTGCACCCCTGCTCACCACCAAATGCCAAGCCTGAACCATCCCCTCTCTTGTCCCCCCCGGCCATCACCCCCATTTCAGTGCAGCCCGGCCCCTCTGCCTGAGAGCCAAAGGGCTTGCACAGAGCCAGGGCCCTGCTCTGGGGGTTTCCCCTCTGATTTAAGGGGTGTTTCTCCTGCCAAGAGGCTGATGGCAATGAAGGGCACAATGGGCCCTGCCATCCCCCATGTGCCCATCACTGCAAAACACAGGCTGAGTTGTGGGCAAAGGGCAGCTTTGGCTGCACCCTGGCAGGACCCCAAACATCGTCAAGGCACAGGAACCAGAACACAAAGCAACCCATCCCAAACCCCAGAGCACCCAGCAGCAGCTTGGGTGCAGGGGGGCGAGCCACCCTGTGTGTTTTCGGGAGCTCCCCAGGCCTTGGGGTGGGGGTGAGGGGCTGCGGTGGGGGCTTTGCCGGTGGGGATGCCGCCCGGTGAGGACCAGCTCAGCCCCACGCTGGGGCCGGGCAATGCTGCGGGGTGGCCACTGTGGGTAGGAGCCAGGCTCCAGGAGGGACCATGGGCTCTGCCAACCATGGAAAACACAAGCTCCCCTTCGCAAGAGGGTTTTGGGGGCAGTGGGAGAGAAAAGCTGGCAGAGGAGGGTGGACTGGAGGAAGGTGCTGATGCACTTTGCAGCAGGCACGAAGGTGGTTCAGAGGTGCTTGAGAGCCCCCACCCTGCACCCAGGTGCTCCCCAGCAAAATCCCCCAGGAGCAGTGTGCCAGGGCACAGCCGGGTCCTGGCTCCTTCCCCATGCACAGAAGCCACTCCACTTAAGTTAAAGCAAAAATAATTGGGTGGAGCCATAACTAGAGTCTTAATTTGCCTGCTCGTTGAATCTGCAAGAAAACCCATGAGGTGGGGGCACAGAAGCAGATCAACTTTCCAAGCCACATGAAGAGTTGAGGGTCACCCTAAAAAACACCCATGCCCGGCCCCCAGCACCATCCGTGCAACCGAGCTGGGGTGCAGCTGCCACGGCTGCACCGGGAGCACCCTCCACGCACCGCAGCAGTGGGTGGGAGAGCCCTGCGTGGGGTGGCTGGGTGACCAGGGGTAGCTGCTCCCTGGGGATGTGATGCCCGTCTCTCTGCCCACTGGCACAGCGCAGCCACCCAGGATGCCACAGCCCCTCAACTCCCTTGGGAAAGGAGTGGGGCAGTAACAGCCCGGTGCCCATGTCTGCAGCCAGGCAGGGCTCCTACCTGGCACTGCTGACTCCAGCCCTCCTGGCATGGATGCTGGGCATCACTAGAGGAGACAGCAGACCCAAACCACAGCCCAACATCTCAAACCAATGGGGTCCAGCTATAGAGAACCCCAAACCCAGGCATAGCTCAGCCCCAGGATGGGTGAGTCCATGGACACCTGTTTGCCTTGGCCACAGGGTCTGCACGAGTCCCAGCTCTGTGCACCAAAAGCCGCTACCCTGCTCCTGCAAAGCCTGAGGCTCTGCGTGGACTCTGAAAAGTCCTCATCCCAGAACACCCCAGCAGCCACTTGTGCCCCCTCCTGTCCCTGGGCTCCTGGGCACCCCTGGGTGCTGGCAGGGCCAGTGGCACAGGCGGTCACCAGCATGGCTGCAGCAGGATGCACAAGGAGCGGGGTCAGGTCCGCATGCTCCCCACTGGCCCCAAAACCGCCACACAACTGCAGCAAGCCAGGGCTTGGGATGAGAGGGAGCAGAGCTGCTGTCCCCACAGGGACATAGCTGCCACAGAGAGGAGAAGTCAGAGGATGGGAAGCCGGGGTGCTGCTGGGGCGGGGGCTACCCTGAGGCATGGGAACCTCCTGGAGCTGCAGAGGTGCAGGGCAGGTTTGCAGGCAGGGGGTCGCAGAAGGGGCTGCTGCAGAGTGAGTGCACCTACCGCTGGGTGAGAGCTGCTTCTGGATGCATCGCCCATGGTCGTCCTCCTGGAAGGGGGGCAGGCAGGGGCCGCAGGCGCCCGATCCTGGCGGGCAGAACTCCCGGCGCTGCAGGGCACAGTCCAGGCTCCGGGGACACGATGCTGCTGTGGGGACAGGAGAAGACAGGTCAGGAGGAGGAGAGGGGTCAAACACTCCCCTGGGTCTGTCCTTAGCATGGGACCCAGCTGTCCCGGTCCCACCTGCAGAGGGCAGGTTCCACGGCAGCTAACGGATGTGGATGGGCTTCACAGGGGCTGCCCCTTGGCCCCACTTTGCCTTTGCAGAGCCATTACTGACTGCAATTAAGCACGGGCTCTAATGACCTGAGAGCTGGCCTCAATGATCCTTATGGGACCCCTCCAACTCGAGATATTCTATGATTTTATGACCTGCACAAGGCTGTTTGCTGCCTGCAGGGAAGAGTGGGCAGTGCCTGTCCTGCACGGGACCCCAAGCCCCAAGATGCCACTGTCCCACGGAACAACCCAAGCCCCAGGATGCCACCATCTCATGGGTTGACCCAAGTCCCAGGGTGCTGCCATCCCACAGGACACCATAAGCCCCAGCGTGTCACCATCCTATGGGATGCCCCAAGCCCCAGCGTACTGCAGGACACCCCAAGTCCCGCAGAGCTGGCAGCGACAAGGCTCTCCAGACCCTGCCTGCACCACGCAGGCAGTGCCCGAGCAGGCTGGCAGCTGAAATCTGACCAACACAAGCTGATACTCGTGTGGTAGCTGTCAAATAAAAAGAAACACCAAACCAACACCCCCCCAAAGCCTCAGCATGGCTAAACAGGTCATCACAGGCAGCAGCAGCTTTGGTTTCCATCCCTTTGACATCGTAACAGGGGAAAATGGAGGGACCCAGCTCTTCCCCAGCAACACACCATGGCCCAAACCTTTCGTGGCTTCACCGGGCATCTCATTTCTATGTCAGACCTAGGAACCTCTCCAGTACCTGGGGACAGGCACGAGACCCCCACGCTCTGACCTCATCTGGACCCAAGACCCTTGTGATGCTGTGACAGCCTGCCATGGCCAGGAGCAGTCCTGCTCCTCCTCCAGCCTGGCTCAAGACAGTGGGACACAAAGTCCGTGGGTCCCACACAAAGCTGAGTTCTGAGACTGGGTGATGGTGACAAACTGTGTGTGGAGATGGAGAGAGGAACCGTGACCAGCCAGGACAGTGACAGACAGGGCCAGCGCACAGGTCTCACCTGGGGGGACACTCTGGTGTCCCGGCTTTCTGCGACAGCAGCAGGAGCTGCTGCCGGGGATGGTGACACTGCTGGCACTGCCAGGACATGAGCACAGATGTCTCTCCCTCAAGAGCTGGTGGCAGTGCAGAGCCAGATACTGCTCACCGCCCCAGTGTCCTGGGCCGGGCACAGCTGGATGAAGGGGGCACAGCTGGATGGGGGGTGCACAGCTGGATGGGGGTGCAGCACATAGCTGGCCTAGCCCTGCTCTTCACCTTGCTGCACGTGGCCATGCCCGCACCTTTCCCGCAGGCAGCAGCAGGCAGGAGAGCCCTGATGCCGACCCTCACTGGGAGCAGGGCCAGGCCTGGCAGCCCCCGGC
>NW_009649571.1:331768-343215 GCF_000708025.1 Charadrius vociferus
ATGGCACTGAGCACCCCACAATAAGGGGCACCCCAGCTCTGGGGGCCTTCCCGAGCATCCCCATCCCTGCGGCACACCGAGGGTGAAGGGGAACAGCCGCTGCCATGCCCAGGCATGGCATGGTGGAGAGTCCTGGCACAGGATGGGGCCTCCAGGACACAAAACTCCAGGGCCACCACGGCAGCTCTGCTCCCCCAGCAAGGGCACGGGTGCCAAGTAGGATGCCACCCCAAAGCAACACATGCGGGATGCTAAGCGGGATGCCACCCACAACAAATCCCCCTTTGCACGGCCCTGTTTCACCATTAAAATGCTCACCAGAGGGTGCAACCAGTACCAATAGCTCCCAGACTGCACCCGAACCCCTCCCCACTGCACTCCATGGGGCATCGCGTTCATTCGACAGTGCCAAAGAAGGGCAGAGCTGCCGTTGCTGCAGGGGTTCCTCCTGTGGGCAGGGTTTTCTCGGAAGCTGCAATCAGGTTGTCTGAACCCCACCCTGGGTACAGGAGCTCGGAGGGGACTCACTCGGGGCAGGGGGCAGAGACCCCCATGCCTGCAGGAGGCTGGGTTTGCTCCCTGGGGATGGTGCGGGGCTCAGCCAGGTGGCTGGGGGAGAATTAATGCTTAATGGGAAAATAATCAGGCGTTTAAGTACAGACATTGGACTCGGCTGCCTGCTTTGTCGTCCGTCCCCCCCCAAAACACACGGCTGCTCAGGGCCAGGAGGAGGTTTTGACACTGCAGCTCCAGGGGTGGGGACATGCCACATCCCTGTGGGGCACTGGGGGACACACACCAGAGACCTCCACCTGTGCAACGGACCCGTGGAAACACGTCCCCCCAAAACAAAGCTGTTCATTGGTGGGAGGAAGCCACCCTGGCATGGGTCACCTGGCACTTGCAGCCACCCAGCACCATGAGACCCCATCGGAGCCACCTTGGGGTAGCGGGAGGGGTGAGGAGGGGGCAGCACTGAGCCACTGCCCAGCAACCAGTTAAATAAACCCCAGCCTGGAATATAGAAAAGGTCGTTATCTTTGTTTGAGGAACGAGCTGTGCTTGCCCAGCTGTCACGGGCTGGGATTAGGAGCGAGACAGGCAGGCACTGATCTAATTAAGCTCCCCATGTGTAATCAATTGGTGGTTAGCGAGCAGATATCACTGCGTGGGCACCCTGGTGGGGTTGGGGTTATTTGCCATTCTCTGAGCCCACTACAAAGCCCAGTGGCTGTTCCCCAGTGGGGCTGGTGAGAGTGGGCACCTCTGTGTGTGCTGGCACTCAGGAGCTGTGGGGACATGTCTGACCCCAACCACTGCCACCCTGGGGACTGGCCTTTGGGCTGGGACAAGCTGCCGGTGCTGGAGAAGGCAGGGTGGCTCCCTGCAGGCAGAAATGCAGGCAGGAGTTGTGCCCAAGGCCAGCGGGTGAGCGGGACACCGTGCAGCCGGCACGGAAAGACAGTGTGTGAGCACGAGCTGGGGACACACAGGAGTGGGAACAGCCCTGCATGCAGGAGGAAATGCTGGCGTGCGAGCTATGAGGTATGTGCACACATGCACAACCCCCCCGGACAGGTTATCCCAGGAGAAGTGCAGCACAGCATCCCCAGCCCCGGGGAAAGCCAGGCAGTGCCCTGTGGCCAGCAGAGCCTCTGTAAGAGGGGTGCCCGCTGCGCTCCTCTGCACGCCATGGGGTCTGGCAGCGTCTGGCCATGGCCAGGCAGGGCACGGAGCTGCTGGCAGCCACGGCCCTGGGTGAAGCTGTTTTTCAACACTCATGCCAAAACATACAGGTGAAAAAGAAACAAAAATAAAACTGTGGACGATGTCTGGGTGGTGGCCAGGAAGGCAGGCACTGCCCCCGCTGCGTCACTGCTGCCGATAGAGAGATAAAAGTTAACGTAAGAGGATAATTAATTAGCGCTAAGCACTGGTCTGAGTGCTTATGCTCTGTGCAGTGCCAACACCCAGCCTCCCAGCTGACGGGGACCCGGTGCCAGTGGCATGAACTGGCAGAGCCCACTGGGCATCAGCTGCAGCAGAGCAGTGGGCACGGAGCTCACGCTGCCCACCGGAGCAGCCTGCCAGGGCCACCAGGGTCCGGCCCTGCATGGCAGCAAGATATGGTCTCTGGTGGGGGATGGTCACCGAGCCAGGGCATGGGGCCACACCAGGCATGGGGGGACATCGGGGTGCCCAGGGAAGAGGGCTGCAGGTCTCCGCTCACACGTTGAGCTTTCGCATGCTGGCACATGGCTGCAGCCCTGGGCTAGCTACAGCTGAGGGCACGGCGGGGAGGGCACGGCGGGCTGCAGCAGTGTGGTGTCTGCCAGCTCCACTCCAAGGTCACTCCTCCTCCTCCTCCTCCTCCTCCTCCTCCTCCAGCCAGGTGATGTGGGACCTGCCTGAATTACTCTGACCTCTGAAGGGCTGGAGCCAGCGCTGGTCCCGCAGGCATGCTGCCCCACATCGCACCCCAGACCCCGAAGTCTCACTTCCCTCTGCCCGACAGCCTCCCCGGGACAGATGCTCCTGCCCAGCAGCAGGCAGGAGCAGGGGGGGCTGAGACACCCTGAAAGCCCCAGCTTCACTCCCCCATGCCCAGGCACACAGTCCCCAGGGTGAACCGGGTGGTCACCAGCAGACATAGTTATAGAGCAAAAGCCAGGCTGGAGGCTTGGGGTTGCTCCAGCCCTGGCACAGCCTCGGCTGCACACACCAGCCACGGGTGACACACACCGATGGCAGGTGACACACACTGACTGCGGGATGGACACCGTGCCAGCAGCCCTGAGCCCTACCAGGCTCCCCGACCCAGCTGCATGACTCCTGCCCCACTGCTTCTTGCACCTGAAAGCAGGTAGAGGGGAGCAGGCATAGCTGTACCCCCCAGAAGCGATCACCCTCCCCGGGCACAGCCTCTGTCACCATGGCCCCATCCAGCATGGCTCTGCCACCGCTCCAGCAGCCCACACGGGAGCCCTGCTGCGGCTTGCAGCCGCTCACGTCACCACTGTGCTCCTGCCTCCGAAAATGCAGCAGACGGAGACCCCTCCTGCACACGGAGGAGGCCGAGCGGGGCTCTCCGCAAACGCCAACCCCGCACAGCGGGAGCAGGGGGATGCTGGCTGTGTCAGGCCGCACATGGGGATGGAGGACACGGCACAGCCACGCAGCCTGCCCCCCCGCCCCGCCACCCCTTCTGCGGCAGGACTGGCACGTGCCAGCTCACCCGAGAGCACTTTGCAGCTGAAAGCGCCAGTTTGCATTTTGCTTCGGCAGGTTTGTCCAGGCAAAGGCCACGTGCTGCCAGGCTTCCCGTCCCCAAGGCCACCAGGGCTCGTGTCCCAGCTTCCAGCTTTTCTGGTTCAGCCAGGCGGGTGCTGAGGTCTGGCCCAGCTGATAAAGCACACCAGCAGAGATGGTCTCCAATGCAGCTTATGTCATGGCCAAGGGACAGTACCAGCAGCCCTGTGCCGCATGTGGGGACGGGGGTGTCCTTGCAGTGACCCCAGCAGCATCCCCCCCGCCTGGGCAGCAAACACCTCAGCCGCACCATGCTCCCACCAGTCTCACCGGTGGCGTCCCCACCCAGGAAAGACCGAAAATGCCACCATGGGCAGTCACCCGGGTAAAACGCCACTGCTGGCAGGTGGTGTGGGGAGGGCTGCCTGTGCTGCAGCCTCGTGTACAGGCAGCACAGGCAGCGTGATGTGCAGCTCGTGCTGGAGGAGCTGGAGCGAGTGCGGGGCAGCAGCGGGGCTGTGTGGCAGGGGAGACCAGAGCCATGCCCAAGGCAGCTGCCTGCTGCAGCCCTGAGGACATGTCCAGGTTCAATGCCAAGGGGGAAACGGAGGCCCACGAGGGGCTGAGCCAGGCTTCCCCAGGGGTCAGGGATGCCAAACCCTCAGCCACCCCAAACACTTCACCTCCCCAACCGCTGGCATAACCCCAGAGCCCATCCCCGCTCTAGGGCAGACCCCGTCTACAGGTACCCCAAAATCTCAAGCTGCTCCTGCGATCTGGAGCTGGGGGAAGGGGGAGCACCAGGCAGCCTCCCCCCACCAAGCCGAGGGAGTGAGATTTTGTGTCATCGCTACTCAAACCCTTTAACTGGCCAGAAGAACCCCTGTTCCTTGCCCTGGCAACCTGCCTGGTGCACCAGGGGAAGAGGAGCTGGATCGATGGGCACTGCGGGAAGGGGAGATGGCACCTGGACAGATGGAAATGGCTCTGGCAAATGGCAGCTCCAGACCCTGGCAGAGCCGAAAGGTGAGGAGACCCCTGCAGTCCCCCAGCCCAGCCATCCCTGGGCACTGCCGGCTCTGGCCCCGGCTCGCTGCCCCCTTCCAGCTGCTCAGGGCAGCTCCGGCCACGCAGAGGCTGTGCCATCTCTGGGAGGGTGACACACTGCATCCCTCACTGTGCCATCTCTGGGAGGGTGACACACTGCATCCCTCACTGTGCCAGGGTGACCCCACAGTGCCAGGGCTGTCTCCAGCCACAAGTGCTTTGCCTGAGATACTCAGGAAGAAAAGAAATAATTAATTAAAAAAAAAAAAAACAAGGAAAAAAAGAGAAACAGATGCCATACACCATTTCCCTGGTGCTGCCTGCCCAAACCTGCTGCTGGCTCTGCATTGCCAGCCCCGGCTTAGCTAGGTGTGCGCCAACCCACCCATACTGGGGACCCCAGGCTGTCCCCAGTGCCACCCCATGCCAAAAGGCACTTTGCTGTTCTTCGCAGCTCAACCCACCCACTTTCAGTCTTGTTTATCAGGTTTTGCTCACGCAAATACCAACGGGCTTTTTACCGGCCCACAGCCCGCCGGGGCTGGGGCAGGGGCAAGAGTTGGGTTTTTTTAAATTCTTTTTTTACTGGCGGTGCTCTGAGGTTTGGCACAGCATGACGGGCCAAACAACTGGCGGTTAGGGCCAAAGTGCAGGGCAAATGGGTTACCAGGGCCAGCTCCACACTGGCATGGTGTGCTAACACCGGTTGTGCAGCCTGGCAGCTCCACCAGCAAGGGGAACCCCTCCTCGCATCCCCACAGTGCTCCGGGACACTCCGATGGGCAGCACAGCATGGTGCTGGTCCCTCACTGTGCCAGCATTGCAGTGGATGGGCAGCCCTGGCACCCCTGCCATGCCCACACCGGAGCAGGCTACGGCCTGTGGTGCTGGGGGTTTTACAGCTCTGCTCCGAGCATGGACCCACTTGAAGCCCTGAGCAGCCTCGAGGGATGGGCTTGGGTCCAGCTCTCTCCTCCTGGCACTGACTGATCTGCAGGGCAGCACCCACAGAGCCCAACCTGCCAGGGCACCCGCCTGCCCGGTGAGCCACGGCACAGCAGAGCAACTGACACCAGCGAGCTCTCCCTGCAGGCCCATTGCTACTGGTGGGGAGGTGGGACGTGGGCCCACCTACCCCAGCTGAGCACCCAAGGAGCCGCCAGGCCAAGGGCTGGCACAGCTTGGCCATCTGTGAGCAGCCGCACGCTCCTGCACACTCCCACTGCCAGGCTGGGAATAAAACCCTGGGGCGGCGGCTCCCCAGCGAAGCACCGCTGCACCCACTGGGGCCAGATGCTCTTTGGCAAAGCCAGAGCCCTCCCACACCTCGCTGCATCCCACGCTGCCAGGAGACATTTTGCAGCCTTTGGTAATGATGCACCAGCACGATTTCGCTGATTAAACACTCTCGGGCAGCTTGGAGGCGGTGGTGGCAGCACAGGCAGCTTTGCTCGGGGTGGGGAGTCCATCTGTCCTGCCCCCACTGTCCACCCCATGCCTGGCACTGGCCTCAGCGTTCCCACCAGCCCATCACCCTGAGATGGGATTTGGGGACACGGCCACTTATCGTGAGGTTCTGGGGACTATAGGAGCTGACCCTTATGGCGTTCCAACGGCTCGCGAGCAGGGAGCCCCATGCAGGCAGCCCGTGTCCCAGTGCACACACAAGGCGAGAGGTAGATGGAAAAGCAGGGACCACATCACCCCACCCCTCTCGGGCTGTGCCCGCACTGACTCAGCTGCCACCAGCCATAAAGACCTGCAGGACATCATGTCCCACTGGGGCAGAGAGCACAGTAACTGTCGGGGAAGCCCAGAAAATGGGGTGGTTGTGGGATGCACAGTTGCTTCCTGGGTATGCTTTTGAATGCATCCCAGGACTCCTGGAATAGGGCTGCAGATGGTGCTGAAACAGCTGGACCTGGAGATTTCTTTTGGGTTTTCTCCCCCGCAGGAGGTGGCCGGCTCAGGGAAACCCTCTCCGCTCCAGCCAGGAAGCCAAGAATTAGGGCCGCAGGACGGGTCACATTACCGGCAGCTCACCAGGGCCGCCCTCTCTCCTGGCTTAGAGGGTGGCTGGGAAATAATCCCCGACAGATGTGAGACGATGAGCTCCCCAGGGCAAAGCTGCTCCTCCCGCACGCGAGAGCCATGGCTGAGCCCAGGCAGCACCCATGGGTGCTACCGGTGCACAGTGAGAGCAGCGCCTTCCCCACCTTTTGCCCTCCACCTCTATCACCATCTCCTTCCTATAGAAAGGGATCTGGAGCCTGAGAACCCCTGTGCCGTGACAAGCTAGTGTCCCCGCCAGCATGCCAGCTGACATGTCACCTCTCGTGCCACCTGCCTGAAGTAATGGGTCCCCCCCACCAAAGAGCAAACCTCCATCCCCCAAGAGCTTTGGCCCCTCCATCTGTGCAACACACCACGGGGTGCACTGGTTAGGGTGGGCAGCTGCCAGGCCACGGTGCTCTGGTACTCCGGGACGGGAAGAGACATGGACCGGGACCTGCTCCGGCTGCGCTTCCTTCCTTCAATTCAAAGCGCACTCCAGGCACTTAACGTCCAGTTTCTTCCCATTGCAATTATCATTAGCTCATGCAGCAGCTAATTACAGGCCTGCTGCCGCCATTTGGTGCTCTGGTCACCCCCGCAGCAGCGGCGGTTAGTAAAGCCCAGACACGGGCAGGAGATGCCCCGGCACTGGTGTAGCACTGGGGCTGTGCCCTGGGGTTCTGGGGGGCAGCCGGCCCAGGGGAGCCACTGCACCCATTGGGGACCGGAGCCAGTGGGGGCAAAGCAGCGGGGCACCATGTTTATGGGATTAATGCAGGGATGGGACCGATGTCAGCTCCTCTCCCTAGTGCTCAGGGACCCAGCGCCTTGCACCTGGGGAGAGGCCACCCTGTCACCCCTCCTGTCCCCGGCACCCCCATCACCCCTCCTACCCACAACATCCTCAGCATCCCTCTTGCCCCCAGCAACCACATCAACCTTCCTGTTCCCAGTGCCCTCATCACGCTACCACCCCTCCTGTCCCCAGCGTCCCTGTATCCCTCCTGTCCCCATCATACCAGCCACCCCATGACCCCTCCTGTCCCCGTGGTCCCTGCCACACTGTCACCCCTGCTGTCCCTGGCACACCTGCTACCCTGACATCCCACCTATCCCCAACATCCCCATCACCCCTCTAGTCCCCAGCACCATCAACCTCCCTGCACCCAGTGCCCCTATCCCGCTGTCAACCCTCCTGTCCCCAGCATCCACATAACCCCTCCTGTCCCCAGCACACCCCCGTAAGTGTGCGGTGGAGCTAAGCCGATTATGTCCCTTAATACCCCCATGGCCCAGAAGAGCCATTTCAGGCAGACATCCCAGACTTGTCTCCCCCTTGGCGCTGTGGGAAGGGCCCAGGCACCCCCCAGGAGCGAGGGGTCCCCGGGGAAGGGTCGGCTCTGCGGGGCCATGGCAGCCCCAGGGAGCCCCTTCCAGGCAGCGCAGCCCCAGGGTTAGACTAGTGTCCCGCTCCAGACCCTCGACACTGCCTGCGGATCCCAAATCTGCGCCTGGAGCTGCCAGGGAAATTGTGGATCCAAAAGGCCTGACCCTGCACAGCATAACCGCCACATCTCCCAGGCTGTGGGACCGCAGTCTCCCCACCCCGAGCTCCAGTTGTCCCCACACCAGCACCCACAGGGCACAGCTAGGTGCACACGTGTTTGCGGGTCCCCAGCAAGCTGCAGCAAAAAGAGAGGAAGGACCTTCACTCCCATAAACCATAAACTCTTCCATGGTGCTGACCACGCTGGGAATTGGGATGACAGAGATCAGGGGCCTCTTCCCGCCTGTTCCCCCTCCCCAGGTCTGTGGATAGAGCCCTGCCCAGGTCCTTGGCGCAGGGACTAACACGGGGAGCCAAGTGGGACACCCATGCACCACGTCCCCAGCTCCCCCACCCCTCGCCTACCCACGAGGGCTCACCGCTCAGGGCAGCTGAGCAAATGTAAGCCCAAAGAACATGGGGGAAACATTATCTCCAAGAAGAAAATCACACAGAAAATTAAACTCAGGAGCGACATGCAGCTCCCAGGGCAGTGGCACTGCGGCTGCTGCACAGGAAACACTTGGTCTGCACTGGCGTGGCAGAGGACACCACAACATGCAGCCACGGAGGGGCTTGAAGGGAGGGGGTGTCTGCACGCCCCTGAGTGGGACCATTGCCCACTGTTGCCCAGTGCTACCAGGGGAACTCAGACGACCTTCTCCGTGTCTCCTGAAAAAGCTGGGGCTGGAAATACCTGCAGACTGACCCACACAATGTCAGGGGACTCAGAGCACAGCCCCTGCTTACACACCGGGCAGAGCCCTGGGAAGCACTGCAGGGCAGCCAGTCCCTTGCAAGTGCTGCAGGCACAGCACCGGGTACCACTGCCACGCTCCCAAGAGGGACTGCCCCAGCTTCACTGTTCAGGACGATGGTCCCTGGGGACAGCTGCCACTGCAGAGCTGGGGCAGCCAGTGTCAGCACCAACATCTATGCTCCCACCTGCATCCCTGAGGAGCGGCACGAGGAGGAAAGGCAGCAAGGAGCTGGCAGTTCACACATGGCCAAATGGGTCACTTGGACCAGAAGGGATCATTCGTTTTTTGCTGAACAGCTTCTCCAGGTGTTTCTGATGCAAAGTGCTGGCTGCGGCAGCAGGGCTGGGGTTTTCAGGGTTATTACAAAAAGAGGTTCTCGCCCGTCATCCCATTTGGAAAATCTTTTTTTGTTTATAATAAGAATAGATTAAATTTGGCAACCAAATCACTCAAGAAGGGGTAAGAAGTTGGACTCTCACTAATGCTCCAGGAAATGCAGCCAGAAAACAGGCAAGGAAGCTTTTCTGCCCAAAGCCAGGTGCGCTGGATAGAGACACGCGGGAAAAAAAAAAACACAACGAAGGAGCACCAACTAAAACTGAACCAGTGGCTGCACCATCTCCAAAGCTAGCTGCTGCCCCTCCTCTAGCTCGGATCAGGCCCTCGGCAACACGAGGATGTCCCCATGCCACATGCTGCTGTGTCCTGGGAGATGGCATCTGTTGCAGGGGTCTCTGGGTTGCAGTACCAGCAGATGGAAGTGGGGAGGAGGAGATGCCAGCCCCTCTTTGAAGGTTTTGCTGAAGCTGTAGAGGCAGGACGACGCGGGTATGGTGGTCTGGGACCTTCCCCCCTGGCTCTCTCCTCACCAGGATCCAGCTTCACCGGAACACCCTGGAGCAGAGCTGCACCTGGGCCTGCCACCTCCACCTCACAGCCGTACCCAGAGAAAGCCAAGCTCTGCCTCATCTGCCCAGGAAAGGAAATTATAAAATGTGAAGAAACAGCCAACGTTTCCCCTGCCTCATCATATTCAGAAGGCTGTGGGGACAGGACAGTGACTCCCTTCCTTGCCCAGCCATCCCAGGGATGCTCCTCCAGCCATCCAAGGGATGCTCTTCCAGGTGCCCCAGACATCCCCAGGAGAAGCAGGCCAGAGCTCCCCAACGCCGTGTGCCACACAAACCTGACCCCTCCCAGCAGTGGGATGCTGCCATCAGCATTTCCAGGTGGTATGACAATGTCACTGGAAACAGCACACAGAGAAACCCTCCCCAGCCTTCACTTGGGGGAAAGAGGTTGAGCCGTCCATCTCAACCCTGCCTGTGCTGAGAGCGTGTGATAACCCAGCCACCAGAGCAGGCTGCTGCCGGCAGCGCGAGGCCCCTCAACGCTTGCCTCATCCCCAGCAGCCCCCCGGGGCTGGGAAGGGAGGGGAAACTCTGCTACACCCCACCCCACACCCCCCCCAGCCCACAGGCAAAGCTGCCCTGAGCAGCCCCTCGAGGGGTACCCCCAGCAGCACTGCCAGGTCAGCTTATTCTCCCCTAACCCCTTAAATTTGGAGGCCGTGGAGATTACGCTGGACCGCTGGTGGCTGCATCAGAGCTGTGAGGACCTCCTTCCTCCCATCGCAGCCTGCGTCACCAGTCCCCGCGGCCAGGCCACCCTGGCCTCCACATGTGGGAAGAGGGAGAGCGCAGGAGCATCCCCCACCTCCGCCTCCGGCCCCCCAGCATGGAAAGACCCGGATGTTTTGAACCGCTGGGAGATTAAAGAAAAACATTGCACCTTCTCACCCTCCCACAGAGCACAGCAAGGCCACGCTGTCCCCGGCTGATGGCAGGCTGCCTGCCCAGCATCCGCCCCACCGGCGAGCTGGGCAGGGAGAACAATATCGGATCCGCAAACAATGCTGGGAGCGAGGAGCCGCTCCCCAGCTCCTGCGGCCAGTGAGGCAGAAAGCACCTGCCCGGAGACAGGCCATCCCGCAGGCAGGGACACCGCACTGCCCTGCCCCTGCCCCTGCCACCACAGCGGGTAGAGGCGGGCAGCCCCCAGGTTTCCTCGCAGGCAGCAAAGCTCGGGGCCAGGTGGGGTTTTCGGAGGGGTCATGTTTACACCCATAGTGGCCCCTCACACCCCAACAGAGGGCACAGTGCAAGAGGACACCGTGGATGTCCGGTGCCTGACCCGTCGGGAGCGGAAAGGCACTAACCTAGACCCCAAAATTAAAAAAGAAAAAACAAAACCAAACCCTAAACCCTCCTAAACAACCCTTAAGAAAACAGCAAGAAGGCCGAAGGCAGTGCTGCTGGGAGGGAAACAAAAGGCACGCCTTTTTTTGCCCCAGGAGAGAGGAGAAATGCCTCCATCACTGATTCTGCCCCTGGGGCAATGCTGCTGCTGCTCCCCTCGAGGGAGCGGCTCTGGGCTGGTGAGCAACCGGGGCGCTCCCGGCCTGGCACAGGCTCCTGGCGGCTCAGTCAAATGCCCCGGGCACCACAGCGGCTTTATTTGAGCGGTTTTTGTTTGTTTGTTTTGGTGTTTTTTGGGTTTTTTTTTTGTTTGGTTGGGTTTTTTTTCCCCAATAAAGGTGTTTCACGGGGGCCACAGCGTAGGGCTGCTCCCAACAAGTCCACGGTCTCTCCCCAATTCAGGATCAGGCCCCACGGCCGTGGGCACCTCCTGCCACCCCAAACCGCTGCCGGGGACCAGCCCTGCGCTGATGCCACCCTGCAGCAGCGGGCAGGAGGCGATGGCGCCGCCCGTCTCCCGGGGGGGGCGGC
>NW_009649571.1:343723-378775 GCF_000708025.1 Charadrius vociferus
TCGCCCCCCGCCGCCGGGCCACGCCCCGCCCCTCCTGCAGCGTCGCGACTGGAGCCTTCATCCCTACTAGCATCCCCGCAACGGGGCCATCCAAACCGGGGTTGTCATAGAATTATGGATATAATTTGGGTTGGAAAAGGCCTTTTAGGTCAGCGAGTCCAACCGTTAACTGGTCACCGCCAAGTTAACGCTCAAGCGCATCCCTCAGCGCCAATTACCTTCAATTACCTTCAGGGATGGTGACTTCACCGCTGCCCTGGGCAGGCTGTTCCAGTCCTTGCCAACCCTTTCAGTAAAGAAATTTTTCCTGGTATAACACCTTTTCTTGTCACGTGTTCTAGATTTTAATCCCTTAGTCTTTAGATCTGTTGGTAGAGCAGGGCGTACCACACAAATCTCTGTCTGTGACTGGGAACCGCAGTCATAAACCGCTATGACAATGCCATTAACAGCACCTGTGTGAAAATAAGAAAAGCCGATCTGCAAGAGCTATAGAGAAGTGATTACAATTGAATCTTACTTTAACCAGTGTAAACACTGATTGCCTAAGTACCTTTTAAAAATATTTCCCTGCTGTATTTTCACCAATTAAAAAGATAGCAGTGAAACAGAAATAAAGATTCCAAGAAGCTGGAAGAAGAATAAAGTTCTAGGAAATCCCACAGAGCGAGATACTATCCTTTTTTAATCTTTAATACTACAAAGATAAACACTGAAGAAAATATAAAATAGATCTGTTTAAAAACTACTTTAAGGTCCTTTAAGCATTTTTTTGTAACGAGGCTTATCCTGCTTCCCCCTAGACCAGATAACATGAACTCTCATAAGCAGAAACACAACCTGCATGCAGAGAGGTGAGGACTGCGGGGCAGCAGAGATGCTCTTTCTGCCCGGCTCCAGGAATAGAGGTCAGGGGAAGCTGGTGGGTGTTGGGACCCGGTTACTGCTCCAGTCCCCTCAGGAGTGGTATGAACTGGGGATGAGGGGCTGAGAAATCCCATGTGCGGGTCAGGTTGCTGCTGGGACAATGCCCAGGCTGATGGCAGGAGGGGTTGTGTCCCTGCCTGCCAGGCAACTGTGGCACCTGACTGCGAGTGCTGAGTTTGTCAGACCTCAGCTGCAGCCACCGGCCTTGGATAGAGCTGTGCACAGCCAAAATACCCCCTCCCTTCCCAGTCACAGCCACGTCCCCGGGTCCCCACGTGTGAACTTCCTTCTGAATGCTCTTCACATACACTGGGTTAGTCTCAACTCTGTAGGGTTTGTTTTCCAACCCTTGGGTCCTCCTCAAAGCACAAACATCCCAGCCAGCTGCAGGACAGCGAGTGCTCAGTGGAGATGTGCTTCCACAGACACCAGCCGTGGGAATGCCTCACAGACACCCTAGTTGTGCCAACCGCTGTGTCCAGATGGCATCCCAGGTTATTGTCCCAGTGTCCCTGTGTGATGCAGAGCTGCTCGGGGCTGCACAAGGGTTTCCTCCATGGAGGCAGGGGGTGCTGAGACAGGCAGCTTTGCAAACTTCAGGCGGCCAATCTCCATCCCTGTGCTACGGGCACGGACCCGAGACCTTGGCACTGGCAAGAGACGACGTGATGCTCAACGGGACCCGCTGTCGGATCCCGCTGTCCGACATGTGCTGCCATTTCAGTCCCTAATTCTCAGTGGAGGGATTCCCATGGCCAGTGCCCTGCTATGTGGCTGGGCTCGGCCCCAGCTGACGGCGCGCGCGGCAGGAGCCCTGTTAGAGCATCAGCGGTGCCCTGGCAGGCTGTCAGCCTGCTCCGTGGCTTTCCAAGGTTTGCCGAGAACAAGAGGCTGGGGCTACAGCATTCTGGGGATGCGGGGCTGGGTTTTGGCAGGAACTGTTGCCTGCCCATAGCTCTCACTGCCACCAAGGCTGTGCAGGAAGGTGCAGGCAGGGATGGCTGACAGCACATGGGGACAGTCATGGGGACAATGCTCTTTGCAGCCTTGTCATCTGCCTCCAGCAGAATAGATGTCTCTTAAAATTTTCTTTCTTCCTTAATTTCTTTGGCCTTTCGCTGCTGCCAGCTGTCTGGGCAAGCCCAGGATTTTATTTCCAAAGGGAAGACCCTGCATTTCCTTCACTCTCTAATTTGCTGGAGCTCTGTACTCATTAACTGCTTCTCAATTTTTAACACTCGCCTCTGAGACCAGCAAGCGCACCAGGTGATGGTGCTGGGAGAACCAAGGCAAGTGCCCCCACCTGAGCCAGTAACCACATCTTCAACCTGCTGCTTTTTGCTCTGCAGGAAGGCAGGCTTGGAGGGTTACTGGGGTGGATACTGGGCCAAACCAAAGGGTTACTGGGCCAAACTGGTCCCGTTTATGCTGATACAAATCCCTAATAAACTCAGTGATTTCAATACACTCTGAAAGAGCCGAGCTCCTCTTCTGCCCTGCATTGTCCCTGTCACCAAGTGCCAGAGAGGCCAACCTCAGTCAGTGGGAAAAGTCCCCGCCAGGTCCTGTCCCCATGTGTCACCAACCCAGCACCTCCAGCGGCACCCAGGGGACTGGTGCTCCCGGCCGGGTGCCCTTGTGCAGCATGAGGGTGCCATCACAGGTCCAGAGCTCTGCACCTCCAGGACAGGGTATGGCTGGGACCCCTCACTCAGGGGGGTGGGCCAGGTCCCCAGGCACCACAGCCCACCTGGGCCTGCCAGGGCTGTGCACCCTCGATGGGGTGGTTGGTGCCCCTGCCCCACTGCAGGCTCTCCAGAGCCCCATAGCTGCTGGGGCTTCCCCTTCTTGGTGTCAGGGCCAGGGACTGGCTTCTGGTGGGGGCGAGGACATGGGGACCAGATCTGCAGTGGTGAGGAGTTACAAAGCTGACCATGGAGCACCTCTCCTATGAAGACAGGCTGAGTCAGTTGGAGCTGTTCAGTCCGGAGAAGGGAAGGTTCTTATAGCCCCTTCCAGTATCAGAAAGGGGCCTAAAGGAAAGCTGGAGAGGGACTTTGTGCAAAGGCATGTACTGATAGGATGAAGGGTAACAATTTTAAACTGAAAGAGGAGAGGTTTAGATTAGATATCAGGAAGAAGTTTTTCACTCTGAGGGTGGTGGGACACTGGCGCAGGTTGCCCAGAGAAGCTGTGGCTGCCCCATCTCTGGAGGTGTTCAAGGCCAGGTTGGACGGGGCTTGGAGCAACCTGGGCTGGGGGGAGGTGTCCCTGCCCAGGGCAGGGGGTGGAACTGGATGAGCTTTAGGGTACCTTCCAACCCAAACCATTCTGTGATTCTGTGATCACAGGTCCGCAGCATGGCTGTGGCAAATGACTGGGAAACAGTGATGGGTCTGTGCAGCAGCAAACCCAGCAAGCGTCAGGCCACCTGCAGGACCAGGGCAGCCCCAAGCGGGGCCACCCCAGTGAAGGGGTCTGCTGGGCAGGCAGGTAGGGATAGATGGTGGTGCACCCGCTTCCCAGTGTGCACACCAAGCCTGCGGCCAGGCGAGAGCACTGGGAGGAAATGGGAGGTCAGTGGGGGGCACTGGCATGTGTCCAGAGGAGTCTGTGAGTCATGGCAAGGTGAGGAGGAGACCCCTGCCCCATGCTGCCTACCAGGTCAGTGGATGTCTGGGAGCCTGAAGCACCTCTGCGAGGATTCCAGCAGCATGGGACAGGATCACCATCTCTATTTGGGAGCAAGAGGTTGGTGGGGAGGTGGAGGGGGCCACAGGAGCCAGCTCCAAGCGTGGCAGGACTGGGGGCTGCAGAGCGGGGAGCTGGATCCTCCAGCACTGACCCATTGGGGGTGATCAGGGCTGGCAGCAAGGTGGGACCTGCTCTCCTGACCCTGAATTATCCCAGGATGCCCTAATCCCATTCCCCCTCCCCAGAGCACTGTTTGCTGCTTGCCACAAGTCCAGCTCCAGCTCCAAGGGTCCGGCCCATTGCAGACAGCTTCCCAAACCCCTGGTTGGTTCCCAACATCCCAAAACTCAGGCTGAGGCCACGTCTGTTGCTAATGCTGAGTTTCAGATCTTACAATTTACTTTGCAGGAAGATAAAAAGGAAAAAAGTAGCTTTTCTGGCCTTTGCCTTGTGCTCAGCCTCTCTCCAAGATGTGCTTCAGGATGGGGGTTGCTTTTGGGCTGCTTTTGGCCAGTTATGCTGGGAGTCCCTGTGCCCAAGCCTCCACCTGGGAGGTTGGGAAGATGTTGCAGGTTTGCCCCAGCCCCAGGCTGGGAGAGCTGGAGCTCTGGCCCACCTGCTCTGATGGCGGGGTGTACTCCTCTGCAAAGACAATGAGGGATAAGGCTTATCTCCTACTCCAGAGGGGAGCCCGAGGAGCAACGCAGCACAGAGGAAAGCTGCACAGCACCCACCCAGAGGGATGTGGAGGACAAAATCCCCCATGGACTCCAGTTGGTTGCAATGTTTCTGCCACCCACCCCCTGCACTGCCCACACAGGCTGAGCCTGCCCCAGCTCAGTGCATGCCAGGGCACTGCCACCCTGGCTCTTCAGCCGTGCTCCCCGTGGTCCTCAGTGCAGCAGCCATGGGAAAGTGTTAAAATCACCCTTTGCCTCTCACCACATCTGCACGCCATGAGAGAACTGAGTGCAGGGACCCCTGGGCAAGGAGGACCTGGGGACAGGAGCTGCTGGTTGCTCTTACTGGCTTTGGGCAGCACAATCATTTGCTCCTTGGAAAGGCCCATCTGGCTCATGGTGCCTCTGAATTTCTCTATCACACTGGGTTTCACTGTAGATGTGGCTGCAGCCCGGCCAAATGTTCCCAAACCTCCTCCTACAGGAGTGGTACAGGGAGCAGTTTGGGTGTCCCATACAGCCCTGTCAGAGCACCCAGCTCCCCAACACCCCCAGAGCAGTGGGACAAACTGTCCAGCAGCTCCTATCACATTGGTAAGGCTTATTGGGGACCATTTTAGGATCATCATCATCATGGGTCTGCGCCTCATGTCCCTTGCCTCCGTGGGCATCACTATGCCTTTTTGTGCTTCCTCTGGCACTTACTGTAGAGAACCGGCACTGCAGTGGTCAGCCCCTGGCATTGCCAATGGATGGTGTGGCTGGAGTAGTCCCTATTGACCAGGCCACAGCTGGTGAGGTCTTTCCCTGCAGAAGAAAGCAGTGGGATGTTTTAGATGTGGTTTGGGGAGGGGATGAGCTCTGGGCATCACCTCCCTCTGGGATGCAGGCTGAGCCTCCTCATGCACAGGGCTCATGGTGCTCCAGCAGCTCCCAGAGCCTCAGGCACCACTGGGCTGCCACATATTTTCTCATACCCTGCCTGCCTGGGCTTCACTGGGACTAAATTGCACCAAGAGAGAGGCTGGGGTCCCCCAGCACTGCATCTCACATGCTGGAGGTTGGGGGTCTCCAAGGATGCTCCTGCACAATTCTTCAATTAACCCAGCATGGACCCTCACTGATGACCAGGTACGAAGGTAGACCAGTGTATGCTGATAGCTATTGTGCTGCCTCTCCTGGGACGTTGCATCTCACAGCAAAGGGACCTTTCTGCCCCAGATGGCATCACCCGCAAATCCTGACTCCAGCATGCTCCACAGAGAGAGACGGAGAGACGGGGCGGTGCGTGGGGCTGGGCTGGGCTCTGTGACAGGGGTTCCTGTGCCTAGGTGGAGGTGTTCACAGGGCAGCACGGTTATCTGAAGGGCCTGGTCTGGGAAGCCCAGGGAGCATGGCATGGAAATCCCTAGCTCCCCATGATACGTTTTGTGGTAGTACATGAAACTGCTGCCTACACAGTGGGGAATAGCTTTCATCCATGTTCATGCCATGATTCTGGGAGAAAGGGAGAAGCCCTGCTGCTGGCTCAGGTCCCATTTCCACCCTTGTACTTATGGGAGTTTGCATATTGACCAGGTTGATCTGGTTTTTTTAGGACCATCATCCTCCACTTGCATCCTGCAGGTCTGGAAAGCAAACAAAGACTATTGGACTCCAGTTGACGGCACACAAAGCTCTCAGCTTTCCCAGTGGGCCTCCTCAAAAAGCAGCTCAAGAAGTTATTTGGTTGCTCCAGCCCAAGCAGCTTCTGGGGGAGGCGTGAAGCTGCAGCTGGAGCTTGAGTTCAGGCAATTCCAATTAGAAACAAGGTATAATTAGCAATGTCAGGGTGGCTGTGAGGAAGCTGTCAAGGGAATGTTAAGATTTCTATCTCTCATCATCTTTTAACCAAGACGGTTCCACCTTTCTAGGAGGAACACGGTCATCACCCAATTAATTGGATTGAATGCAGGTGTAAGGCAGGGGGGGATCCTCTAGCCAGTGCTAGACAACAGAAGAAACTAGTTTTCTCATCAGGTCTTTAAAGCATGTGAAGCCGTATCAGTCATCTCCGCTGAGAAGAAGCACAGTTGATTTTGGCCTTTCTTCCCAGACATGGTCCCAGAATGGGGATTGGAGTTAGTCCTGCACTGGTAAAGGTAGATTAAATACAAAGGTGTTTCTGTCTAATTTCTGTGGTTTAGTGATGCTTCTCCAGTCCCTGACGCTGCCCACTTGAAGGTGCTTTACAAACACCCAGGGATGAATTAATTCACTGACTCCACCTGCAGCCCGAAGGAGCAAACCTCCTCCACAGGCCGGAGGGTTCCTAGCACAGTCCCTTACTCCATTTTTGCCAGACTCGGCTGTACCTCAAGTCCAAATCGGCAGCAGGAGCAGCTGTTGGACATCTGCCTGGGCACAGAGCTCTAGCACAGCATCTTGTCTGGTCTCACCTCCTGAGGTCTCCAGCCATGTGGCAGGTGTTCCTGTGTCCACTATGTCCACTATTTTTTTCTACAGCTGGTTGATCGCCGTTCCAGGTTGGAGGCAAGAGACCAGCTCTTGACAGCTCTGCTCTGTGCGCACCTTCAGTGCACGTGTGTTACCAGGACGGGAAGCAGCCACCCCCCAGGGACTCGTGTAGTTCTTCCTTTTGGTGTTTTATGAAGAACTCAAGAACTAACCGAGGTGAAGAGCAAGAAAGAGAGGCACTCTGGGTGAAAGCCACACTGAATGAGAAGATTTGTGCTGACGCTTACCCAGGAATTAAAGTTTTGATGATTATTTCACCATCACAGTGAAATCTGGTGCTCAGAGACATTTTCCTATTTTTCTTGGGGTCTTCGATCCAGCTGGAGTTGGAAGCTATGGCGATGGCACGCCATGATGGGTCAACATAAGAGGCTGCAGAGTGAAGAGCCCCAAACGAGTTCCTCAGCAGCCTGGGGTGCATCCCGCCTGGTCCCAGGGGCTGCATATGTCCTGTCTGCGTAAGTGATCCCCATTTCATCCCTAAATCTTCCTTTGCTGTGGGTGAAGCTTCACTCCTTGAGACTCCTTTTTGCTCAGATGTGGTGCTGTAGAGCAGTGCTCTCCAAAATTTTCTGATCACACAACCTCATCAGTGAAAAACATTTGAGTCTGCACTCCCAATATATGTATATTTATTCATAAATTATATCTATGTACACAATAATAGAAATTCTAAAAGGATGAGATAAAGATTAAATAACCACTACTTTTAAAAATATTATTTTATTTTACTCTATTTACTAATGGTACCAAAAATACTTTCTTCCTGCACCCCACTTCAGAGACCACTGGTCTAGAGAAAGCAGTGATCTTCCCTGACAGATAAGCCTAATAAAAGGTATATATGTTTCTTTTACCCCTAGTGACGCTGCTGGTCTTTATGGCAAGCTCCCTTGGTCCATATCGTGGTGTGGTCTCAGCCATCAGTGTCACGAGTTGAAGGCTGAGCACAGAGCACACTCAGGACTTGCAGTGCCTGACCCTTCCCTGCCTCACCCTGCCTGCCACCTCCAGAGGTGCCTACCTGGCCAAAGACTAACGTAGCTACAACTGGCAGGAGCAGTCATGAAATCACAGGTTTCCCTGTCAATAGAGAGAGCAGAGGGGCGGCAGATAGCTCTGGCTCCAGTTCCCATTATTTCTGCCAAGTAGGAGTCTTTACAGACTCTTATTTGTAAAGAAATCCCAACGCAGCACTCGGCCGAGGTCTGAGGCGGACGTGTTTTGTTGTTCCTGTAGGCGTATCTTCTTGCACACATTGAGCAGTGGTCACAGCATCCTTTCACACCCATTTATTTACGACCACCAAGTGACGCCTCCCTGGCTCCGTGTGGTGCTGAGAGACCTCGAACCCTTCCTGAAGGCATGTCACAAGCCAGATTAATCTGCTCCCACAGCCACGCTCGGATACCACTCACGCGCCTGCTTTATCACCACCATTTTGCATGTGGAAGCAGCTCACTGTTTCCAGGATTAACTTTGGCTCCTGTAACAACAAAGATCAATCCCCTGACAATGGTTTTCCTACTTATACATATTTTATTGCATTAGGGGAAAGACATCCGGCTCTGCAGTGTCTGCAAGTCCAGCCCAGACAAGATTATCTTAAAAGGAGATGCAAACAGCCGAGCATTACTGCTGTGCTTTGCACGGTGTTTCACCTCGGAAAGGGCTCTGCTTAGGAATAAAAGCTCTTTCCAGAATGCCTGACAAAGCCCTGGTGTAGATAAATGATTAAAAAAAATAAGGCTTACCAAGGGGACCGTCACAGCAAAGCCAGTACAGATTCTCTACCTGGGCAATACCTATTTCTTAGGAAAAATGTTCCCAGAGTTGCTTATTGGGAGAACTCCTGTGGCCAAGCAATTAGCAATTTTACAAAATCCCCTCCTAGTCTATTCAGGTCTTCCAAGGTTGTTGTGTGCCATCTTTCTGCCACCAGGCCAAGAAGGTGAAGACTTCTGCGGTGCTCCACGCTGGAAGCACCTGGCTCCTGGGATGGGATGAAGCACCGCTGACCTGCCTGGGATCATGGGGGGCTTCCTGAAGATGGCACTGCGAGTTGAAGCCAGCTGGGCTAGGGGCTTTCAGACACAAAGGGAGACGACACTGTGAAGTGGGTACCAAGCCCCTGGGTCCCCACCAGGCACGGGTCTGAGCATTGGTTGCATTGGTGAGGGAGACCGAGGAACTACCAGCTGAGCCCACACCAGCACCACACGGCACCGCCCGACCGGGAGCCCCAGACCCCTCGTGCGTTGGGTCACCGAGAGCCACATCCCTGCTGTGGACATCTATAACACCCCCCTGTGCAGGGCTTTCCTGATGGCCCCTTTGACCTCGCTGTTTCTCAAGCTGTAGATGACGGGGTTGAGCATGGGAGTCACAATGGCGTACAGCAGGGCGAGGGCCTCATCCATCTGCTTGGAGCTGCTGGAGTGAGGCACCAGGTACGCAATGGCCCCTGCACCAAAGAACAGGGACACCACAGTCAGGTGGGAGGTGCAGGTGGCAAAGGACCTCTGTGTCCCTGCTCCCTTCTGGAGAACAGCCCCGATGATGTGAATGTACGACACAAGAGTAAGGAGGAAAGAGCCCATCGCAATAGTTCCAGCCAAAGCATACAAGGCGGCTTTGTTGAGGGGAGCATTCGGGCTGCAGGATGCCTTCAGCAAGAAGGGCATCTCACAGAACAAGTGGTCGATCATGCTGCACCTGCAGAAGGGCAAGTGGGCTGTGAGGAAAGCCTGAATGAGAGATGATAAGGAGCTGCTGAGCCACGAAACAGCAGCTAAGCAGTGGCACATCTTCTTGCTCATGACCGACAGGTAGTGGAGGGGGTGGCAGATGGCCAGGTACTGATCGTAGGCCATGGCACCCAGGAGCATGCACTCAGAGCCACCAAAGCAAAGGAAGAAGTAGATCTGTGTGATGCAGCCCACAAAGGACATTGTCCTCTGCAGTGAGAAGGAGTCTCTGAGGATCTTAGGGAGGGTGATGGAGGAGTAGCAGATGTCCAGGAAGGAGAGGTGGCCCAGGAAGAAATACATGGGGGAGTGCAGGTGGACGTCCAGCCAGATGAGGGTCATGATGAACAGGTTCCCCCGCACTGTCACCAGGTAAATGAGTGAGAAGCACAGGCAGAGGGTCACCCGTGCTCTGTAGGCACTGGAAAACACCAAGAGAAGGAACATGGTGGGGCTGCTGAGATTTCCCCACTGCAGGGATTTGGGGCTCATCTACAGGGAAAGTAGGAGGAGATAAAGACAAATAGGAGGAGGGTGAGCACTCACCCCTGCCGTGGGGCATCACCAGCACTGCTGCATGGTGGACTGAAGCTGTGCCACTTCCCTGGCACTCATCACACCTCATTCCAGGGGCTCGGGGGAGAGGATGCGTCTGTGGGGGCAGGTGGCGGGTCTCAACCCATGAGGCTTTAACCCTCAAGGCAACCCCCGACTCTGTGTCACCTGAAGGATACCACAGAGAGCTGGGACCTCACCACTGCGGTCAGTAAGGATCCCTGGGACTGTTAAACGAGGGCGGACAAGGGCAGCTCCTCTCCAGGTTTTGGAGCATGGTCTAAAGATCCCACAAAACATCCAACACAACAGGTTGCACCCTGCCTTGCTGAGCAGTTGCCCTTCATGCAAGCAAACTGTGTTTATACCACTAGTGAAGATACAGACAAATCTCCGGCTTCCCCTCTCCATCACAGATTGTGGGAACAGACCTTACCCCTCTCCAAAAAAAAAAAAAAAATTATTGTTAAAAGTTACAGACAAAGGTGTCTGCCTGCAAATATTGCACTGTACTTGTTAGCCTCATGCTCACACCTAGAAAGCAATGCAAAGGAGGGACCTCTGAGAGATCTCAGGAGGACCAGAAAGGCATCTCAAGGTAATTGTGTAATTCAAATAGGCTTGAGGGTGGCAAGAACAATCAGAACTGCTAGCCCTCAGGAAAAGGGGAAGACTCTGAATCTAATGAGAAACTGGAGCTCAAGGATAAATGAAGGTGGGATGCAGAAGATTTTGAGTGTGAACCTGAAACTACTGAATCCACAGGAAGAGCAGTAAGGAGGTGATCACAGATTTGCACAAACTTGCAAGAAGCTGTTAGTACTGACAGAGCTGTCACCAGATCCTTCCAGGGAGAAGCGTGGGAGCATCTGCCAGATGCGAAGAGGAGGGGGTGCCAGGCTGAGAAGACTTGAGCACACCCTGATGACATTGCAAGCTCCCTCCAAGAGGGAATGAGGACAACTCCACCATGCTGGGGATGTGCTCCACAACGCAGAGGTTCAGGGATGGGCTGTGGGTGCCCAGCAGTCGGGGTGAGCGTGTGAGCAGGGAGGGAGGCAGGAGCAGTGAGCCCAAGGCTGGGTGTCACGGGAAAGGCTGGGGTGCTTGAGCAGCTGGGAGCCTCCACAGAGACACTCCTCTTAATGCAATGAGGCACGTCAGCAGGAGAGGAGAAGCCTTCAGGGATCCGATGTCAGGCTTTGAGCAACAAAGGGAATGGAGGTCCAAGGAGAGGCATGGACTCTCCAAGCTGGTTTGGGATGTGCTGGAAGAGTAGGAGCTGGTAAACAACAGCATAACCACAGAGGGAAGTGAAGTACCTGTAGGGGTAAGAGCATCATCTGGGAGAGTGATATGTCATGAGCAAAAGGCTCATGTCTCCTCTGGCTCAGGAAGAGCAGGTGGGTGGTCCATGGCAAACAACACTTCTTGTTCTGCCTTTTTGATTGTGCCCTCATGCAAAGTTGGTATGGAAGAACTCAAATTATTACATGGAGCCACCCATGGCAGCAGATGTCCCCAGAGGTCAGAGAAATAGCTGGTGTGACCAGAGCAGAGGCAATGGAGAACACAGGAGGAGAGGGCAAGAAAGGGAGGCGAGGAGGAAGGGTAGGACAGTACAAGACTTTGAAAGGCACCATCAAAAGATCTTCCTTGATCTAAATTGCCTTGGGAAGGAGGGAAAGGAAGATCTGCCTGGATGGTGCTGGGAGTTTGTCACAGATCCCCCAGCTAGACTGGGGCGAGGACAAAGCCCCAGGAGAGGAATTCTTCCAGGAAGAATAACTCTTTGGAGGAGTGGTGGTATTATAAATCACAGCCTTGTCGGTAACGGTGATTCCAGATATCCTTGGATATGACATCTCACATATCTCTTCACCGGGTTACAGGATGAAGTGAGCTGATGGGGTTTTTTTTTGTACCTGTTCCTGAAAAATAGGCTGTTTTTAGAAGAGCTATCTGAGAAAATAACTTCAGCTAGAGTAGGGATGAGTCAATGCCATTTTGTGTAAATGGGAAGATCAATAGGAGCAGATTGGTGGCTGCATCTGTGAACAAGAACAAATCAGGACAAGTGAGGAGAGCTGGTTACTGCAGCTGTAGTCGAGCATGCAAACGTAGAAAAGAGCTGGGATTTTGTAAAAGAAAAGGTGCAAAACCCAGCTAAAAACTCCCTTTCGGACACAAGGAAGAGGCTGGGGAAGCAGGGCTTTTCCCCTAGCAAACGAGCAACATATATACACCAAGGAGGGTGTTTGGAAAGAGTGGAAAGTCTGCAAAGAAAGAAAAGAGCCTGAAAAGTGGTAAGCAAAGTCTGCACTGAAAGCTGGAGTGCAGAGAGACTGGGAAAATTGCTTGTAGTGTTATGAGATTAATATATGCCCTTCAGCCATGTAGTTGAAGGACAGGCAGCCCCAGAGTGCTTCGCAGGTTGGTGCCCTGGAAGTCAGACGTCGCCCACTCCCAGTTTTCCAGGAGGACAATGACAATTTATGGCAAATGTAGGGTGGCCAGTGACAACATGAGGGTATGGGGACAGCAGAATCAAGGAGGGAGGAGAGTCTTCAGAGGTTTGCTGCATGTCAGCAGGGATGTGCGAAGGGAGCATGGCTGCACGTGAATTCAGGAAAAATGAATGCTGCTTCTCCTGCAGCGAGGGTGCAAAGCATCTTCGTGATGGGGACTATGTTGGATGGGAGAAGAGGAATACAGCACCAGGCATTTGCAAAGCTTTAGGGCAGACAAAAAGAAAGAAAACTAGGTGGGTACAGGAGCTCTTGGGACTACGGAGCAGTCTGCCTGCTTACAGGGTCCTCGGCTGGAGACCCAGTGGTCCAGTCAGCCGAGGACAGTCAGGAGTCATGAGTGTGGTACAGGGTGACAAACTGGCCGTGGGGACAGCAGAAAGGCTTCCAGTTCATGTGGAAAAATACTGATGCTGTGGTACGTTAGTGAGACCGTGCTGAGTGGCGCACAGGGAGCCCACTCAAGGAGGAGGAAGCCAAGCTGGGCTGCCAGGATGCCTGAAGAGGGGAGAGTCATTGGAGAGGACACGGTGGGCCGTGGTCAGCCTGGAGAAGCAAAGCCAAGCAGAGAGATGACTGCAGCACTGGGGAGCAGAGCCCTTTGCTCGAGCACACTGCTGTGGGTAACACTGGCCCAGGCAAGCCTGCAAGAGCAATATGACTTTGACCCAGGAATCATCTCCTGCACCAGGGTTTGGACAAGGAGCCAAGGTCTCACGTTGATGCCTTCTCAAGAGGTTTGGGGCCCAAAATGCTCACATTGTGGGGCAAAGGTAGGAGGGGTTTTGGTTCCTAAATCTCTTTGTCACCACCGAAAACTTTTCCCTTTACCTAAAATAAACCTGTTCTAAGTACAAGTAGGTGTCCACAGAGCCTTTGCGTTGGTTTAATGAAGCAGAGGTGGAAAACTACATGCCTGGTTCATCTGGAAGATGACACACAGACAAACCCGGAGTGAGACCCCTTGGGAGGGCACCCAGCCCCAGTTCCCTCCCAGTGCCCCATGGCCTCCCCAGAACCAGGGGCATACCCAGGATCTGCTCTCCCCAGGGCATCGCCACATCCTGGGCTACCAGAAAAACAGCTTGGCATCTCTGGCACCAGTTGCCTCACTGGGAGGTGAAGGGGGCAGGAGGGATGAGTCACAGCAGGCTATGTGTGTCCCCAGCATTGCCCTCCAGCCTGCGAGAGAGGGAAGGAGGAGATGTTGAAGGTGTTGTGCGACTGGGATGCAAGCGGCATCTTCATTTCATTTTCCAATAACTGTAGGGGTTTGCAATTAAATCTGCTGATCTGATAGTCATTAGCTGGATGATCAGCCAGTCATTGGAAGTGTCTGCTTGCCTTTCTGCTAATTAAATTGCATTTGATTTGCAATCAAATCTAATATGAGACAAGTGAGCTCAAGGTTGACTGGGGAGCAGCTGATGGGTGCTGCTGTGTGTGAAGCACAGGCCGACACTGCGGTCTCGCTGTGTTTGTAGAGCCACATCCCAGGCAGACCGGGAGCACCGACGGGAAGCGGACTGTGGTATGGGTGAACAAGGGACACGTCTGCAGCCGGGCAGAGCCGTGTTTGCAGTAGGGGCAGAGCTCCTGCTGTGCAGCGAGCAGGTGAGCTGCGGTGCTGTGAACTTTGAGACGTGTACCAGGCACCCAGGTACTCCTCTGGCTGCTGGACTATGGGAGGGACTGCAAGGACACCCACGTCTGCTGGTTGTTGGAGAGGGGCACAGAGCAGAGCAGGGCAGAGCTGGCCTTGCAGCCCCCGGCATGGGGCTGAGTCCTTCCCTCCAGGATCCTACAGCTGTCCTGCCCTCAAGCACTCACCCCACACAGGTGTTGGGGACACAGCGCCTGCAGGGCTTACCTTGAGAAGATGCTTTCTCTCTTCACACCAGGTGTGTCTGGCAGCACCAGCTGTTTAGGGCACCAGGGTGATTTCAATGTACTCCTGGGAGGCACCTGGGAAAAGATGCCCTGTTACAGCACAGTCTGTAATTGCTCCGCACAGCCCCTCGGGCACGGCGCTTTGGGATGCTGTGGGAGCAGGGAAGCACACCATGAGGCAATATGCTGTGCCGAGTCCTGTGCTCCATGCCTGACTGTGGACATCCCCCTGAGGGGTGCTCCAGCAGCATCCCCATGAAGAGGGCCCCAAACCTCCAGGGGCCAGGACTGAAGTTGTCTTTGAACTTCTTAACTGGGGTCGTTCAGCCTGGAGAAGAGGAGACTGAGGGGAGACCTTATCGCTCTCTACAACTACCTGAAAGGAGGTGGTAGCAAGGAGGAGTCAGTTTCTTCTTCCAAGTAATAAGCGATAGGACAAGAGCAAATGGCCTCAGGTTGCGCCAGGGGAGGTTTAGGATGGATATTAGGGAAAAGTTCTTTACCAAAAGGGTTGCCAAACATTGGAACAGGCTGTCCAGGGAAGTGGTGGAGTCACCATCCCTGGAGGTACTTAACAGACGGGTAGACGTGCTGCTGAGGGACGTGGTTTAGTGGTGGTTTTGGCAGTATTTGCCTAATGGTTGGACACGATGATCTTAAAGGTCCCTTCCAACCTAGACAATTCTATGATTCTTAGCAGCTAGAGACACCCAGAGGGGTGGTCCAGCGGTGGAGCTGAAGCAGCACAGTGGGCTCTGCAGCCAAAGTGGCTCAGAGACACCCTTAAGCAAGAGCCTGAGTCCAGGAATATGCCAGAGTTTGGCTCTTCAGCCTGTGCTTTCCTTTTCTAGCTTGTTTTCTCTACTTTTGCAACCAAGAATGTACCTCCTGGCTTTGCAGGATAACCTTGGTTTCTTCTAGACAAGCTCATCTAGATTTAAGAGTGACTTAAGGGGCTCTAGCAAGCGTAAGGTGTGTTGCTTCTCTGAACTGCTGCTCCGACACCTTCCGCCTCTGGAAGGGAAGTTTCCTCCCAGATGCACCAATCTGCAAAGGTCAGCATGGAGCCTGAGAGCAAGCACATCTTTGGGGAGGGGAGAGCGATGGGGACACTGGCCAGAAAAAGGAGCACCTTTCCCTGATGCGGCATTTCTCCCTGCCCATCCAGTCCCTTCCAACCTAGACAATTCTATGATTCTTAGCAGCTAGAGACACCCAGAGGGGTGGTCCAGCGGTGGAGCTGAAGCAGCACAGTGGGCTCTGCAGCCAAAGTGGCTCAGAGACACCCTTAAGCAAGAGCCTGAGTCCAGGAATATGCCAGAGTTTGGCTCTTCAGCCTGTGCTTTCCTTTTCTAGCTTGTTTTCTCTACTTTTGCAACCAAGAATGTACCTCCTGGCTTTGCAGGATAACCTTGGTTTCTTCTAGACAAGCTCATCTAGATTTAAGAGTGACTTAAGGGGCTCTAGCAAGCGTAAGGTGTGTTGCTTCTCTGAACTGCTGCTCCGACACCTTCCGCCTCTGGAAGGGAAGTTTCCTCCCAGATGCACCAATCTGCAAAGGTCAGCATGGAGCCTGAGAGCAAGCACATCTTTGGGGAGGGGAGAGCGATGGGGACACTGGCCAGAAAAAGGAGCACCTTTCCCTGATGCGGCATTTCTCCCTGCCCATCCAACTCAACCCCTCTTCCCACTTTCAGTGCACACAAGTGCCTTTTGGAGCCTAAAGTCTTCCTCCTTCCATTTCACCACAGTAGCCTTGGCTTTTCCCTGCTCTGCCCACAGGTGTCCAGCAGCAGCACAGGGGATGGTCACAGGGCAGAGGAGGGAGGGCTGAGGGCACACTGAGACCATGCATGTTAGGAGTGGAATTGAGGGAGGGGATTCTGCCCCTCTGCGGGGGCTCTGCGGACACCCCCCTATAGTGCTTCCTCCAGCTCTGAGGCCCCCAACATCAGAAGGAGACATGGATCTGTTGGAGCGGGTCCAGAGGAGGCCGCAAAGATGGTCAGCAGGCTGGAGCCCCTCTGCTGTGAGGACAGGTTGAGAGAGTTGGGGTTGTTCAACCTGGAGAAGAGAAGGCTCCGGGGACACCTTAGAGCCCATTCCAGTCCCTAAAGGGGCTACAGGAGAGGGACTCTTGATCAGGGAGTGGAGCGATAGGATGAGGGGGAACGGTTTTACACTGAAAGAGGGGAGATTTAGATTAGATATTAGGAAGAAATTCTTTCCTGTGAGGGTGGTGAGCCCCTGGCGCAGGTTGCCCAGAGAAGCTGTGGCTGCCCCATCCCTGGAGGTGTTCAAGGCCAGGCTGGATGGGGCTTGGAGCAACCTGGGCTGGTGGGAGGTGTCCCGGCCTGTGCCAGGGAGATAATCTTTAAGGTACCTTCCAACTTAAACCATTCTATGATTCTATGATCTTCCCTGGTGTTGGCCACAATTATAATTAATTTATGGGTGGTCAATAATGAATAAATAATTTCTATGAGCATTCAATGCTCAGCTGGCTGTGTTCAGCTGGGTTCCTCTTTATCAGTCCTGCTTGCGTGACCTGGGGAGCCACAGAGGATTTCAGCTGGAAGGCACCTCGGGGGTCTCTGGTCCTGGTCCTGCTCAGAGCAGGGCCAGCTTTAAAGTTCAATCAGGCTGCTCAGGGACTTGTCCACCTCAGTTTGGGTACCTCCAAGGATGGGGAACCCACCATATTTCTGGACACCTGCTCTAGTGCAGGACCATCTTCACAATGAAGAACTTTCTCCTTTTGTCCAACTGGAGTTTGCCATGTTACAGGTCCTGCCCATCACCCTTCATTCTACCACTGAGCACTCTGGGAAGAATCTGGCTGCATCTTCTCCATATCCTCCCCTGAGGCAGGTGGAGACAGCAGCCAGATGTCTCCTTCATCTTCTCTTCTGAAGGCTGGACCAGCCCACCTCTCTCGGCTTTTCCTTGCACGTGCTGTGCTCCAGGCCCTGACTGGCTTCATGTCCTCCACTGGGCTCTCTGTGGTTCATCAGGGCCTTTCTTGTACTGGGGAGCCCTAAACTGGACCCATCTTTCCCAGCGTGGTCTCACAAATGCTCCCTTGAGCTGATGGCTGTCCTTTGCTAACCCAGACCAGGATGAATCTGGCTGCTTTTGCTGCAAAGGCACTCTGCTGACTGATGTTCAGCTTGTTGCCTGCTGAAGACACAGGGCTGCCATCTCCCCACAGGCCCAGTCTGCCCAGTTGCATGGAGTTAGCCCAGCCCAGCGGCAGCACTTTGCATTTGCCTTGGCTGAATGTCAGGAGGTTTGTACTACCCCATTCTGTGGGCTGCTGAGGCTGCTCTGAATGGCAGCTCCAGCATAGCAACCTGTCCCCAAAGCTGTGTTGTGCCCAAGAGGCACATCATCACTGATATTGGGCATCACTGGGACTGACACATCTTCACACATTTCAGGAGATACTGACCCTGGCAGCTTAGAAACTCCCCAGCCACATTGCTTCCCACCTTCAGGCCACCAGACACTTCCCATCAGCCACGTTGGGACATCCAATCATGGAGCCAGGGTATTAAACCACATCCTAAAATGATCCATATTGAAAATAGGCACATGCTTTCAACAGCTTTCCACACCTGGGGAAGCAGGATCATCCAAAGCCAGTTGCATTTCAGGTGGCAGTGCCTCGTGAGGCTCACCAAAAGAGCACCTTGCTGCCCCAGCAGCACTGATTTTTCTTCACTTTTAACGGGTCTCAGTTGGTGTCATTAAAAGTTTCTGAACTTCTGCAGTCTTAACTTCTGAAAAGGCTCAAGGGCCCTTGTTGTGCCACTGCAGTGCCTGAGGACAAGAGCTATATTTGCCCCTTCCCAAAACAGGGAGCAAAACCAGTGTTTATTTCTCTGTGGGGCTCAGACCAGCACAGAGGTGTCTTCAAGCAGTAATTGGCAATTTAGAGGTGACTTGTTCCTGACCTGTGGGAGTTCAAATTGTTTATGCTTGTGCTGTCAAGAGCCGATGCCCATCGCCCAGATCCCAGGGAGGGGCTGACCCGAGGCTGGAGGGTGGAGAAGGCTCAGCTGGGCTGGCACCCACCAGGTCCCACGTCCAGTGGCACTTGGGGAACCCCATGGTCTCACTCTGCACCGTCCAAGATGGACGGACAAGACCTGATGACTGCATGTCTTTGGAGTGACTCCTGCTGCAGTGATGATACTGGCAGCTGGTGACGGCGGTGCCAGGGCCTGTAACACGCAAAGGGGCATCCACAAGGCTCTAACCCATGGTTGCTCCAGCCAGGTTGGATGGGCACCCATGGGCTTGGGTCTTTTGGATGGCCAAGAGTCCACAGATCCTGAGCAGCAAGCAGGACCTGGCCCATGGGCTAAAATCAAACCGCCATTCTCATGGCAGCCAGTGCTATGCTGAGAACTGCAGATGATCCAATATTGTCGCATTTAAAAAGGGAAAAAGGGAAAAAATGGAAAGTCAAGAGGATTAAATATCACATATGGCACAGAGATTGTCAGGAAAGACCAGCTTAGCTTCACTCTGAGCGCTTAAGCTGATATTAGCAAACAAAGCCTAAACAACGTTACAAAGGGAAAGCTTAAACGGAAGCTAGCATGATTAAATCAATTTTAAGAAGCTGATCAGAAATAAGATAAGTTCTCAAACTTGCTGAACCTGCATCCACATGAGGACAGTAAAACGACCCCAGGTAAGTTAACTAGCAAAGTATAGGATAAACAATGAAGACACCAGAATTTGTCCCCTTGCTCCTCTACTCTGAGGAATGACAACTGCACTTACTTCTATTCCTTTCTTCAAAAGCACAAGGAGCAGGAATTTAATGCTAGGACATGTTTGGCCTGTAGCCAGTCAAATTCAGAGGGAGTATTCAAAGAAAATAAGCTGATAGAAATGTGAAGAAATTTTTCACTTTGAGGGTGGTAAGGCACTGGCGCAGGTTGCCCAGAGAAGTTGTTGAGGCCCCATCCCTGGAGGTGTTCAAGGCCAGGCTGGATGTGGCCTTGGGCAACCTGGTCTAGTGGAAGGTATCCCGCTGGATGATCTCTTTTGCAAACACTTGAAAAAGCCTGTCCTACCAATGCAGAAGTGCAAGTGAGAAGTAAGACAGGGGAGATGACATTTCCAATCAAAGTAAATCAGGTATGAAACTCAAACTTTTCACTGCAGCATGTCATCCGCTCCTTAGACTCACCTTTGCAAACCTCTAGTTTTCACCAGAAGACTAGAAGAAGCAAATATGCTGGCTTTTAAAGAAGTTGTCAGGGGTAAAGAGACTTCAGACAAGTAAATCTACTATGCAGTGTGGGCAGATACAGAAGCTGTAATAAATGGCTGACCTGGTTAATATATAGATAAATTTTGTCACAGGGAGACTGAATCCAGCTTTTGCACAGGAAAATCACACCTCAGAAATACTGTTTCTGGAGGAATCAACAAGATACAGGTGTTGGACATCCCCTGGTCAGCTAAGAAGGGTCTTCATCAAAGCTTGCAGGGGACAAGCTGCCATAGGCTAGGGAGGAAGATCCTCACATGGATAACTGAATGGCTGAGAGAGAAAAAAAGGGAGGAGGATCACCCAGGCAGCTCATTCTGCCACCAGACATCTTGTAAAACATCTCATCCATGTGCAGCAGGTGCCAAAGGTGGCGGGTGCAGCATGACAAGTTAGGACAAGACTCAGGAACAGGGCAAGGCACCATGCAAATCTAAACTGTACCCATACCTTCTCAGATGGTTAGAGGTCCAAGTCTGGTAACCCAGCCCCAGCAGGGACATGGCCTAAGCAGGGGAGGGAGAGTGAAGGATGAGAGGCACAGCTGAAGAGCAAGGAGACTTGCTCAGGGTTTAAGATCTGGAACAGCACGAGGTGGATGGGTAGAGAAGATAGTCGCACATCACCAGCAAGCACCGCAGCCATCAGCTCTGAGTCTCCAAATTGCTTGTCATACATCAAAGGCCGGTCCAGCACCTCCCTTGCCTCAACACTCCTCTGCTCTCTCCAGCAGGCGGTTGGGACCCAGGTGCCTGGGCTTATCTCTGCTGCACCCACCCAGTCCCTGTCAGCCCTTCTCACCAATGCGCTCCCACAGCACCCAGAAAAGGAGCAGCAGGTGAAACCACTGCAACAAGCAAAAGGCAGTGCAGAGATGGGCAGTGAAGCTCCTCGTTGCAGGATGCCACCAGTGCCAAGAAGGTGCCTCACCCCAGGAAGCCCTTAGAAACCTTCAGGGAAGAAATGTCCCGTGTCATTAAATATATGAGGACATCTGGCCAGGTTTGCTGGAGTGATAAAGCAAGTACAACCCTGTTTTCACTCTGTCCTTGCGTGCTTCTCCTTGCCCCTGTACCTGGCTGCTGTTGAAGGCAGAGTGCTGGGAGAGGGGCTGCGTGGTCCGATGAGTGTTGGATGAGCAGCAGTTACAGGGACAGGCTTGATGGAGGGGCTGTGGTGGGGAGCCCTCCGCCTGCTCTGCATGGAAGGGACTCACACCCAGAACAGATCTGAAATTGCAGCCTGTGTACATCCTGCGCCAGGGCACAGGGAGGACACAGATGGACAAAAGGAGGAGTGGCAAATGCTGGTGGCAAAGAGAAATGATCTCACCGCTGTCTGGCAGGGTGATGCCTGCACACGGCAGGAAGGAAATATTTGGCTGGAACACAATGTGGAGACACTGGGTCTCCCCGTCACACAAAGCCCTTGGTGAAGGGTGTTGCTGGCAGCAGGTTGTTTTCATCTGCATCAATACATGTACCGAATACAAGCCTCAAGGCAAAGCTACATGTGGTCCCCGTGCTCCTGGGAGCGTGGCAAATCCTGAAGTGTTCCAGTCCAAACTGCTGGGGAGAATTCCTGCTGGAAATGCTGGGGTCCTTCCAAAAAGGGTGGAGATGACAATGGGTTGGGAAGTCCCAGAGAGGTCCCTTGCCCTGCTGCTGCTGGGACGTGTCCAGCTCTCGTCCCTGCTCAGCACCAAGACCAGGAGGGACAGTTTTCCAAATGTATTTTCCCGGTGCTTCAGAGGAGGAAGGAGCACCTGTGAGCATCTCAAGGTGCTCAGTTGCTGGGACAACACCTTCCTGGTGTACCTGCTACTGTCACAGAGCAACAAAGTAGATCCTGGGCTGAAACAAATGCCCGGGTGACTGGCCAGACTGGCCAGAGACGATCAAGGTGGAAAGGCCAACCGAGAGGATTTTGGAGGAACTTCCTTTTCCAGGAGAGGCACAAGCTGCTTCATACCCTGCTAGACCTCAGTACCTGCAAGCACTGGCTAAACCCTTGGAGATGAGCATGTGTGAGGTGCTGGGGTCTTGCTGGGGACATGGTTTACCCTGGGCAGGTTGTGGTTTCTCCTGGGTGGATTTGGAGGGGCTGAACAGAGCAGGAAGGGAAGGATGGAGTGGGATTTCAGAAATACAAATTCAAAGCAAGACAGTCTCTGGAGGCAGAGATCCAATATCACCGTAATCTGACCCCAGGGTGGGCTTTCTCTGTGCGGTGCCCAGGAGCAGAGACCATAGGCAGCCCTGCACCAGCTCTCCAGGTTTGGGTCTGGAGGATTCAGACACCCACCTTCCACTTCCATCTTCCACCAGCCCTGCAGCACCATGGAACTGAGAGGTCCCAAAGCTGAGTCTTGCCCTTGCCTTGGCCCAGCCTGAATGCGTGGATGAGTGGGACTCCAGGGTTGCAGAGGGCTGCAATCACATCAGGGCAAGTGGAGGGAAGACCAGTTGGATGGTGGTGGTGGCTGCAGCCCTCCAAACTCCAACCTCAATCTCTGTGGCCAAGGCCCGTGGCCTTTCTCCACCCAGCCCATCATACCCATGGGATTTCCAGCCTCACTGCACCCCTTGCCTCACCTCTGCCTGGCCGTGATCCTGCCCCACAGGAGGCACACAGGAGGGAAAATCCTGGTGGGCTCTGAAAATGCCCTTGCTTGGATGAGCTCAGTACAGGATCACCCCTGGCTGCTCACCATCCACAGACCCCAGGAAGACAACAGAAGGGACCACATGCCCGAGCACCCCATGTTCTCCCCAGACATCTACACAAAGTTCCAGGGTGAGTTTCTGTTTATTTGGCAAAAAGGACAGACTGTGTGATGGACAAGCAGGAGACGTATCAGAGCCTTGACCACCGAGCGCAGAAGAGGGATGGCGGAGCAACAGCCTGGAGCTTCAGGGCATGGATCTTGAATTGCTCAGCAGAAGCATCCACCAGCGAGCCCGCACTTCCTGGAAAACAGCCAGGAGAAGTAGGCTGAGTATTTGAGATCAGGAGGCCAACAGAAAGGGCCGAGCAGGGCTTTCCACGAGGATCAGTACTTTCTCTTCCAGTTCGCTCCAGCTCTGTAGGGAGTACCGGTGTGGTGGGAATTCATGTGTCAGGGTGGGCCAACAACAACCAAGTTTTGTGTGGTGAGACACCAACCCAATCTCTGGCTGGTTTTGCAGGTCCACAACCCTGAGGTCCCTTTGGCAAGAGCCAGTGTCCCAGTCCTTGCTGCTGGATGAGCTCTGCAGCTGTTTCTCTTCTGAACCAGTGGTTTTGGTGCAAGTGCCCTTGCTCACTACTGCACCCTGGGGATCCCCACTGCAGAGCAGATCCAAAACAAACAGTCCTACCTGGGTGTGAGCTCCACCACAGGTTTGAATGATTCAGCCCCTGAGTAATTCGAGGAGTTCATGGTGGCCCTTGTTGGGGCACCAAGGGGGGCAATTTCCAGCTGAGGACATTGCAAACACCGTGTTGCACTGCAGCAACTCACCTACGCTTCATTGAGGCTGCATTCCTCTGTGAAAATAAAAAGAAAAGCTGAGTCTGGGGCTGTGGTCTGGCTAGTCCTTTTTAGCACCCAATATAGACAACCTGAGAATGAACTTGAGCAGGGTGAAAGCCACAATGTGCCAAACCAGAGAGCCATCTCCTGCCAGCTCAGACCACAAAGTGGTGACAGTGATGGGCTGAGCTGGCACGTCCCTGCTGGCACGTCCTGGCTCCCCGTCTCAACCAAGCCAGCCTGACATCGTGCTGGGCAGTGCTCACCCTGGCTGGGCAGCATCTTGATCATCTTGTTGGTAAAGCTCTGCTCCCGTGCAAGCTTCTTAAAGAGTGCTGTGATTTTGGGGCTCACCTCCCGGGTTCTGCCTAAAGGCAAAGACACGCTTTAGCTCTAGGCCATGGCTGGTCCCTGCATCTCCTGGGCAGCTGGTGGGTGTGCCCAGGCAAGGATGGGATGGGTGACGGTCCCTGGGAGAAGGCTGAAGGCAGTGGTGGAGATCCTGGAGAGTGGTGGTGTCCAGGGACAGGAGACACCCCTCCCAGGGGACAAGATGAAGTGGAGGTCCTGGCACCAGCACACTGTCTCCTCTCTCGGTTCCCATCCCCGCTGTTTCTGCCCTGCTTGCAGCAGGACCCCCACTTTTTGCCCCATTTCACCAAGAGACTTACCCAAGGCCATGGATTTCTGGCACAGTGCAGAACCCTGAGCCCCAGCCTCCCCTGCCAGCCCCCAATCGCTGCCCCTTCCCCTGCCCCGCTCCCGCACCGGGTCAAGAGGTGCCAGCATGAAGGCAGTGGTGAGGAGGGTGTCTCTCCCGCAGGCCCCCTGACTCCTGGCTGCTCAGGACACTGCAAAGCACCCCAGCAACCCCGAGCTCTTCACCCCAGTCAGACTCCCACTGGCTACGCACTGTAGAGCCTCAGCATGTGCAAGGTCTTCCTGTCCTTCACTCTGGAGGCAAAAATAACAGCGTAGGTCTTGCCGTCGGTATCCACCACTTGCACCGTTTTATTGCCTCTCTCTGCAAAAGGACGTGGAGGAAAGCAAAAAATTAATTGTCTCCCCCTGCGAGGTCCCACACTGTAATGGGCTGTAAGAGTGTGACGCAGGATCGCAGGGACAGCTCCAGCCAACACGGCTTTCTTCTGTGTCTCCCCCTGCTGGTTTTTCCTCTCGCTAAGGCTTCTGTGAAAGCCTGGGGGAGCCCACAGATCACAGCAGAGCGGAGCGACACCAACAAGAACACAGAAGGCTCTGGGGATGGTGACTGCAGACAGCAGAGTAGCCCGGCCAGTGTCAGACTAATACTTGGGCTGGGGATGGTGGGAAATCACTCTTGCGTCATCCCTTGGGAACATACGTCCACAGCCCCATTGCAGAATGAACCTGCTTTTCCCCAGGGTTTAAGCTCAGTCTGAACGTGTCTGTCTTATCTCAGAGCAAGTTCCTAGGGGGAAGGAGCAGGGTGTCCACTGCCCTGGAGGGTCACCAGCCCTGGCATGGACCAGCCTTGTCCTGCAGCTGGTGCCAGCCACAGAGGGATGTCCCACCCCAGGACCTCAGGAGAGGCAGACACGGACCCCTGAGGGCCGTGTCCCCAGGGACAACCAGCTGCTTCAGACAGGGATGATAGGAAGTGCCTCTGCCCCATCCTCTACCCCCCACTCACCGGGGCTGTAGTATTCACCCGGGACGACTGTTTGCTTGTAGATCCACTCTGATTTCTTACACCCCTTTGGCCTGCAAAACAGTGAAGGATGTTCTGGCTGGGATGAAGTGACCCCCCTTCTCCTCCCCTGGGGACACTGGCTCCAGGGTCACTACACATAATGTGGGACTTGCTGTTCAGTGATGAGACAGTGTGGCCAGGGCGAGGGGGACACATGCCACTCTTGGAGCAATGGGTGCCTGGGTTGGCAGGGCACAGTGTTGGCACAGGATTGCCCCATGGGGTGACATACTCTGAGCTGGTGGGATGAGGCTGGTCCTGCTGGGAAAGCTTTAGTCGTAGGGTCCCTTATCATCTTGCTGTATCCCTGCTGGGAACAGCGGCGTGCCTGAGCCTCCGTGGTGGGACCACTCCTGGCTGGTGCTGCCCTGAGCCTGCCTGGCCTGACCAGAAGAAGAGATCCCCACAGTGCAGCTCTCCTGAGCCCCTTTTTCAAACCACGGGGCTGGTGGCCCTGCCTCATCCCCTGCTCAGGGATTTGGTGGGTGCTGGGTGGAGGGACCCGGGTGGAGACCCACGGGTGAAGGTCCAGGTAGGAGGCTGGTCACTGAAGCCCATGGAGAAAAGCACTTGGCACTTACGTGGGAATTGCAAAGGAGACCTTCAGGTCTCCCTCCCCCAGGACCGTGATGGTGGCCATCGCCATCTTCAGCTCATCCTTCTTTCGGAGGTAGCTCTCGGAGTCAGAGGCCAAAGCAGTGATGTGCCATTTCCCTGCAATCTGGCAGCAAGGGTGGGCTGTGAGTCCGGAGGAGCCGGCAGGGGCTGTCCCCCCGTGGGGACACAGCCAGGACACCCTCAGGCCATGGGACACCTGCATCCCCTCCAGATACTGAAATCCCTGCTGGGCTATGCTGGAGGTGGGTGACTGCCCTCACTGGGGTGCGACAGTAGAGCTGGTGGTGGCTGCAGGTTCCCCAGCCATCCCCAGTACCAAAACACCTCTCCAGTCCCCACCCTGGTGACTGGAGGCCATGCTCCCACCTTCTCTTCCCTGGGATGCTGCGGCTCACCTTGCTCATGTCCAGCCCCTCGGCGCTGAGGTCCTCAGCCTCTGCACTCAGCAGGCAGAGCAAGGCCAGCACCAGGCTCAGCCCCACGGTCCTCATCTTGCCGCAGCCTCCTCCGGCTTCACCAGCAGGATGGAGAGCAGTGCCAGGGCTGCCGGCTTTATAATGCCGTGCTCTCCCCCTCTCTGCCCACCCCGGTGCTGCTGTGTGCCAAGCTGCATGGATAACGCTGCTGGTGTTGGCTTGGGCAAGGTGGTGGTTTCGAAGGGCTGATGTCATGCTGGGGTAAACAGCATGTGATCTCACGGAAGAAGGAAAGTGCCTGCAAGCCCCGGGAGGGGCTGAGAAGCAGTGTTGCAGGAGCTGTTGCACCAGTGCTGAAATTTAGGACTTTCCCGGTTTCTTTAGTCGCTTGTGAAAGAACAAAGAGAGCTTTTGTTTCCCAGCTGGCTGATGGAGGGCTGACAGGAGGAGCAGGGAGGTCCTTCCTGGCACTGGCCACGGCAGCTCTGTTACCCAGTGACCCATCATGAAGGTGCTCGGAGACCCGTCCTTCTGGCCAGGCTGGCATCTGCCCCAATGCCTGTGGGATAGTGCCCAAACCTGGGCTCCTGCTCACTGCTGGCTTGACCTGACCCCGTGATGCCTGTGAAGGCTCGCCCACCCGCTCCACAGAGTGGGACGCACTTGCAGCAGGGCAGGCAGAAGAATGGGTTCGTGTCACTGTGGGAGTGTCCCCTTCTTCCCGGGGTGTGATGTCCCCTGTGCCCTGGCTCTGACAGGCTCTGGGGGTCACAGTTCTGAAAGGTCCATGCTGCTTCCTTACAGCCTAGCTGGGCATGGAGGGACCCCCACTCTGGGGAAGGGGGGCAGTGGTGGGGACCAGGGGCTGCCTCCTCTCCACAGGAGGAGGATGGGGATGGAGGACGGGCTCTGGCTGCTCTTGGGGCTCATTGCAGCACGGTCCTACCTTGGTCAGTGGGCAGATGGGGGCACCAATGGGGCTGGGAGACAGGAGTGGGGGTCCCACTGCTGCCATGCATCTACCCTGGCCAGCCACAGCGCAGTCCCACTCCTGTCTGGGTGGCCTTGGGGGTCGACTGAGCCGGGAACGGGCTGTCCTGGGGATGAGGTGGATGCTGGGAGGCAGAGCCTGTGCAGGCAGGGCTGGGCAGCCTGACTGCTTACCCTGCCAGCCCAGAGCTGCTGCCCACCCAGCCGAGCTGCGCGAGCCCTGCTCATCCCAGCTTGGTTCTCCCCTGCCTGCATCCCCCGAGGCTGCCCCACTGCGTCTTCCCCATCCTCTGCTCCCCCATCCTCCCCATGCTGGGCACAGCAAACAACGCAGCAAAGGAGCCCCCCATCACCCCTGGGGTGCTGACAGGAAGGGTGGGATCCAGGACTGCTGGGTTCAGGGTGCCTGGGGACCCTGGCAGCACCCTTGCTCCTGCCAACAAAAGCACTGAGATCTGGGGCAGCTTCTGCATCTATTTATTTAGGAGGATGAGGCGTGATCCTGGCACGGGGCAGCGGGTCAGACAGAGCCTGGCTGGGGTGGACGGGAAGGGGCACCATGGAGGGGGAAGCAGACCCCAGTTTCCACCAGGTCTGGAGGACACACAGCCCCTTCAGCTGCAGGGAGGCAGGACAGACGGAGAGCCGTTAGAGCAGGGGAAAGCCGATGTGATGTGGAGCGCCAAGGTGTGGGGGGGCTCCCTGGGGGGCTGTGAGTCCCTGCTTGGCCCAGGACATACTGGGAGGGAGACCCAGCTTCCACCGGCCACACTCACCTGATGGCCTTGGAGCACTGATCTGTTGGAAAGCAAAGAGAAGGGTGAGCGTGGCACAGGCGGTGCCCTGAGCCCCCGCACAGCATCCCCACACAGAGGGGCCATGCGTGCCACCCTGCACCCTCGTGACACTCACCCGACTTGGGCAGGATGGCCATCATGTCCTTGGTCAGGCCCGCGGTGAGGATGAGCTCTTTGAACCTCTGCAGGAGCTGGGGGCTCACACCCTGGTCCCTTGCTGCAGCCAGACACCCAAAGCAGGGGCTGGTGAGTGCGGGGGGACCCAGCAGTGAGCCACATGCTGGGGGTCTGGCTCCCACGGGACCCCAGAGAAGGGCAAAGGCAAAGCCATGAAGGTGCAGGGTGGGCACCAGGTACCCCATGGCTGCCCTGGGCTGGCAGCAAAGGGGCACATGCCCCTTGGGACAGGTGAACCACCTGCCTGGGTGGTATGGGGCTGCTGGTGGGGCTGAGGGTCCGCAGACAGAATGGGACATTTGGTTCAAATCGCAAGCAACTGGGGGTATTTTTACTGCAAGATTTCATTCACCCCAAAATGAATTCCCTGGGGGTGCCTGGGTGTCAGCATGTTGGGTGCCAACGTGGTTGCCTGTGGCCCTGGTGAAGCGCCCTGCCCCCCCCCCCCCCGGTGCCTGTCCCTCCCCCCCGGGGAGCTGTGGGTACCCGTCCCCACGCCCGACACCCACTGAGGAGCTGCAGTGCAGTGTGGGGATCCTGCCCGCCCTGCTTGAGCTCGTGCACGATGGCGTAGCAGCTGTAGTCCGTCTCCATCACACGGAGGTCCCTCTCCTCTTGTGCTGCTAAAGGACCCCAGGCAGTGCCCGGTCAGGCAACGCAGCACAGCCCGGGCACCTCTGTGGCCCCTCCAGGGCTCACAGCTCAGGACCTGAGCCCCAGAATTGCCCGAGGCGGGGAGTGAGAAGGGAACCCCTGTGCGATCCGGCAGAGCCAGGCACCCACCCGCAGCATGACCTCTTGCCAAACGATGGAGGCAGAGGGCCAAACCCACCTCCCGCCGCTCCCCGAGCACAGGGGACCGGCGATGCCCACCCTCTGTTTCAGGGTGTCCGTGGCTCCCATCCTCCCTGCCCCTACGTACCCATGTAGTGCCCTGCCTGCCCGCTTCGCTGGAAGAGCAGCTCAAACTTTTGGCATCTGTCCAGCCTGGAAAGGGAAAACAGAAATGGCAAATGTGGCTGGACGCCACATGGGAGGGCAGCGGGGTGGTGGGGCAGGGAGGAGCCCAGCCTGCCTGGGGGACATGCTGGAGCACAGGCAGAACTGGGCGCCATGGGGCAGCGGGTCTGTGGGAGGATGATCTTCACCCAGCCACCTTGGTGGGGTGGGGAGTCCCCTGCCCCAGGTGGACACAGTGAGCAGGATGGGCACTCACAGGGGCCAGACAAGCTTCATAGCCAGGTCCCCCTCTGGCGTGAAGCTGATGGTGGTGATGGATGACTTCATCCCATCCTTCATCTTCAGGAACATGGAGCAGTTGGAAGCAGCAGCTGTGACATGCCATGTCCCTGCAAACTGCACCAGGACACCACCAGTGGGGTCTGGGAAAGCCATGAGGACCTGCCACCCACCATGCTGGACCTGCCAGCCTGTAGTGGGGGACCTGCCACCCTCTGTGGGGACCTGTCAGCCGAAAGCCATGAGGACCTGCCACCCACCATGCTGGACCTGCCAGGCTGTGGTGGGGGACCTGCCACCCTCTGTGGGGACCAGCCAGCCGAGCATGGGGACATGCCACCCACCCACGTGCAGAACACCCTGCCCTGCCCCATGCCAGAACAGTGGAGGCAGTGTCTGGCACACCTTGGGGAAGCACATCACACTGCCGGGCATCATGGCCCCGGGTGTTTGTGTCCCTGCAGCAGGGCCACCGCCAGGTTTGGCCACGGCAGGCAGGAGCTAGCCAGGACTAACCTAATTTTGCACAGGCATCCACACCCTCCTGGCAGCTGCCCTGGTGCCAGCTCAGGCCCAGGACTGGGGGGTGCCTGGGAGTGCCCGGCTTTCCCCGGGGGGGCGGCAGGGCACCCTGCCCCAAGCAGCCCCTCCAGAGCAGGCAGGACCAGCCGGGTGGGCACCCTGTGCCGTTACCTTCTCGGTGTTGAAGCCCGGCTGCACGGGGACCTCGGCCCCTGCCCGCAGCAGGCAGAGCAGGGTCAGCGCCAGGCTGGACAGCACCATCATCATCCTTACTCCAGGGGCTGGATACAGATGGGAGAGACTACGTGCTCCTGCCTTTTCCTGCATCCACCTTTATAGCCTCTGCTGCTGGCAGCACCCCCTGCCCGCCCCCACTTTATGCAACAGGTTACACAAGACCAGGGATAACTTGTACCCGTGTTAGGTGACAGCGTTGGCCCATTCCCCCTCTAATTGCCCAGTCCCGAATGAATGCAGCCTTGTGTGAGACCCAGCCCGAAGCGTGTCAGGGACTGGGCGATGCCCTGTGCCTGTTGCTGTGTCTGGGGAGAGGGATAGGGGTGCCACCAGTGCCCCACTCTTGGCTGTTGCGCACTGGCCCTGGGTTCCGGCAGTGCCGGGATGGATCCTGCCTCAAGGGGGAGGATGGTTGGAATGGCGTCTTAGCCCAGGGTTGAGCTGCACCCTGGTGCCCCCCAGAAGGGGCTGTGGCTTCCCAGGCTGCTGGCACAGACCCCACTCTGGGAGAGGCTCCAGGCTCATGGCATGGAGAGCAGGGCAGCCAGGGCTGAGCCACATCCAACGCTCACAGCCATCGCCCTGGTTCATGTCCATCCTGCCCCCACATTTTTGGAAAGACACCCCCTCCTCCCATCACCCCATCCCCATGCTGCCAGCCTGCTCTTGGAGGGGAAACTGAGGCAGGGAGGACAGGGTAGCCCAGGGAGCAGATAAGAGTGGATCCCCCCAGTGGGTCCCAGCACTGGAGGACCCCTTCTCCCTGGACAGGGCAGGTTTTGTGGCCCAGCAGCACCGTGGCATGGGAAAGCGAGTGCACACAGGGTCCCACTTCAGTGGCGCCACAGCCAGGAGCTGGTATCAGCCCTGACCCCGGGGCCAGGGCCCAGCCCACCACCACCGGCCATGCTCCCCCCTCCCCATCACCCCATTGGGGCTCCCCCTGCAACGACTCAGCAGACAAGGGGGTGGGGGGCTGGTTTTATACGGGCTTTAATGGGGATGGGGGTACAGGTGTGGGGTGTGAAGCTGGGGAGCAAAGGCTGCTGCAGTGCTGGGGGTGCGCTGAGGACAGGATGGGGTGGGGCGGCTACCGGCTTGCGGTGCTGTCGGGGGTCCGGCTGGCAGCAGCTGGCAGGTCTGCCTGGAAGAGATTGGGGTGGGGGGAGGGAGCGAGTGCGGCTAAGCTAGGGGAGACAGGGGGACACACATGGGGACATCGGCCCTGCCAGCCCTGCACCAAGTGGATGGGCACCCACCACCCAGGGTCTGGGGCAACAAAAGAGCAACCCTGTGGGGCCGGGGTGGGGGATCCCCGTGCAGGGGTAAGGGGGACCCCAGGGAGAGGAGCAGCCTTGGGGGGGTTGGGAAAGGGATGGGGGCTCTGCAGGGTGGAGCAGCTCTGATCATCCCCCGTGCCCCCCGTTGGGCTGGTGTGAGCCCCAGCCAGGGCAGGACTCACCTAGGCAGCATCTGCCATGCATTTGTCTGCAGGAGGAAGAAAAGTGGAGATCAGCTCATCCCAGGGCTGGGGGACTGCTGACCCCCCGAGGGACCCCGCATGGGGCTCTGCCGGGGCTCTGCCCAGTGGCACCCCACGGCTGGCCCCATGACGGCCCCACAGGGACACAGGGAGAAAGCAGGAGGGTCTCTTGCCTCTTAACCCCCCCAGCTGACCTCCTGCTCCTGCCACCCCTCTGCCCCTCCAGTCTCTCACCTGTCTGGGGCAGGATGAGGATCTCTTCATCCGTCAGGCCCTGCTCCCTGGAGAACTGGGTGAACCTCTCCAGGCGCTCGGGACTCAGCTCCTTCGTCCGGCCTGCAACCGAGAGCGGGGTGAGAGGCAGCAACCCCCTGCCCCCAGTGAGGGGCCATGCTGCCCTGGGGTGCAGGCAGCCCAGCAAGGGACAGGTTCCCCAGGAAGGGGGTCCCAACCCAGCCATTCCATGGGTCATCCCAGACTGGGAGATGATGCTGCCCTTCTCCCATGGGAGAGATCCCCCACCGAGGACATCCTGGAGAGTCCTGGGGGGTTAGGGGATGGGCGGCATGGGTGTCTCGGGGCAGACATACTGTAGAGCAGCACCATGGTGGAGGAGCCAGTGCTCTTGGAGATCTGGGTGGCGACCAAGGCATACTCCTCATAGTTGGTCTCCACCACGCGGATGTCATGCTTGCTGCCCCAGCCTGCAAGGAGACAGGGGAGGGCACAGCTCAGCCCCGGGCACCAAGCCAGCCCCGAGGCGGTCTGGTGAGGGCAGGAGCAGGGACAGGCAATAGCGGGGTTGGGCTGGGAGCTGGGGGTATGTAGGGGCTGCCCCACAGGAGAATGGGCAGGGAGCTGGGCACTCACGTGGGCTGGCGTAGCTGGAACGCCCAAGTCTCTGTCTTGGTGTAAAGGCTGTTCCTCTTCTCGCACTGGTCACCCCTGGGGAGTGCAGCACGAGGACGTCAGAGGGGCTGGGGGGGATGCTCCAGCCCACCTATAGCCCCAGGCATGGCACCATGGGGGAGGACCCCCTGCTCATCCACCCGCTCCCCATGCCCGTACTTGGGGTAGGTGGAGGTGACTTCCAGGTTCCCATCTGTGGTGGCAGAGATGACCGTGGTGCACATCTTCATCAGGTGCTTCTTGTCTTTGAACCAGTTGGAGTTGGAGGCCAGGCCGATGCTGTACCATCTCCCCGTGAGCTACACACAACCTCTGCTCAGTCACCGGCCGGGTGAAGACCCCCATCGCCCTTTGGCTTCCCACCAGCCCCCCACCAGGCCACCATCCCCCTCCCCTGCCAGCCTGTGCCCCGCAGCAGGACAGTGTCCCGAGGTCCTTGTCCCCCAGGGAGCTGCTACAGCTCTTGGCATCCACAAAGCCCAGCGGCTGGGAGAGTCCTCGTTTATGATGTGCCCTTCACTGCCCAGTACTTGGGATGTTTCCTTCCTCTTTGCCCCAAGCCTGGGGAGGGGGTGACAGGACTGCCTGGCTCTGAGATGCCATTTGCATCCGTCCAGGAGCATGAGAGGAGGAATCAGGACCCTGGGACCAGCATGGCTCATCCCAGCCTGGTCCCCGGAGCCACTGGCTCAGTGCACCAGGAGAGGAGCTGTCAACCTTGGAGGTGGGCTGTGCTAGGACCACCCCAGCAGGACATGCCAAACCCCCATCCTTGCAGGACGTGCCTCCATCCCCATCATCTCCCTGGGGTGGGTCTGTCCCCCAGGACCCCTCCGGGGATTCCTGGAGGAGCAGACAGCTCACTGGGACCCCAGGGCTGCGGGGCTGGGACTGCAGCATGCAGCCGGGCTGGGGCTGTCCTGCTCTGCGTCCTGCTCGTCATTGGGAGAGGAAGGGGAGTGCAAGCACCCAAAGCGTGCAAGCACCCAAAGCATGCCAGCACCCGGGGCTAGGAGGGCAGAGTGGTGTGTGGGACTCCCCAGCACAGCAGCCCTTGATTTTTTGGGACCCTGGGTTGGGGGTGGATGGGGTCTGTGTTGGGGAGAGGGGTCCATGACCCATCTCTGTGCTGCCTGTCTAACTCAGCTTGCTTTTCTCAGTCCCCCCTATAAAATCCCTGTGTCTCTACAGCCACCCCACAGCACAGCAGATGGCTTGGCCCCACATCTGTTGGGTCCTGCCCCACAGGCTGGAGCCTGGATCCTGTACCTCCTCCAGAGCCACTAAACCCGGGAGCTGGGGGCCCTGAGGGATGGGGGGGCTGCGGGTGCACCAGCCGCCCTGCCCCTCCCAGTGTTGGGACCAGCCTGACCCCAAATCCACCTGCAACACCATCTCCGCACATTTTCAGAGTGAGGATCCCCAAAAAATGCCCTGAACCCCCGGGCAGGGTCACCTTGTCCTGCTGGAAGTCGGTTTGCACGGGTATGCTGTCCTGCGCGTGCAGTGCCCCAGGGAGGGCCAGCCCCAGGATGCCGAGCAGCGTGGCGTGCATGTCTCCCGCCGAGCCGAGCCGAGCCAGAGGAACAGGCAGAGTGCTGCGGTGCTGGAGAGTCCGGCAAGCCCCTATTTATGGGCAGGCTGTGCAGTGGCCCCAGGGGGGCCAGCCCTGCCTCCCCCCGTGCTGTTATGCAAGCGAGAGCAGGGGCGAGCGCCGAAGCCAAAGGGCAGGCGGGGGAACCTGCAAATGTTTCCCCTCCTGTTGATATGACATGTTTGCTTCAGGGTGCCAAACTGCTCCGCAGCAAAAATGCAGCTTGCAGCCAGCGCAGCGGCTGTCCCGGCCCCCAGCGTTGCAGAGCTGGGGGCTGCTGCGGGCAGCTGGGGTGGCCCACGGACACAGGCACAGGGCCAGGACCGGGGGCCAGGGCTAGCTGGCTGGCCCCCCGTTGCAGAATGGCCTCCCTCAGACTCAGAGAGGGGCCAGAGGGAGGTGGAGGGAATGTTGAGTGCCTACCGGGTCCTGATCCAACCCGTGGGACTCCTGGGCAGCTTCAGGTGCTCCTGTGAGACCTCCCCCCTTGCCCTGACCCAAGTCCCTCTATCCCCCGAGGAAGCATCTCAACTGGCCCTGTCACCCGCCAGGGTGGCTCTCATCGAGATGCAGCTCCGGTGCACCCTGATGCGGGGCTGGGGGTGCTGGGGGGCAGCCAGACCCCCACCTCGGGCAGCCCTGATGCTCAGTTCCCGGGGGACCAGCACACAGCCAGGCAGATCCTCCAGTGCTCCATCCCCCGCCATGCCACCCTGCACCCTTTGCCAAGAGGGGCTGGGAGATGTCCTCCCCCCTGGCTTGGGGTCACCAGCAGGTGCTGAGCTGCCCCCCTGCTTAATTTGGGGAGACCCTGAGGACCTGCAGGATGAGGGCTGGGGGTGAACATGGGGTGCCAGCAGCCGCAGCCATGGGTCTGGCACAGCTTGGGCAGGGTTGGCTGTGCCGGGCAGAGCATCAGCCCTGAGGCTCTCCCCGCAGCGGGGCCCTGCCAAGGCGCTTTACGTAAGGAGCTTGTTTTCACAACAGCTGGTTTTT
>NW_009649571.1:379072-380850 GCF_000708025.1 Charadrius vociferus
ATTCCTGGCTCCCTGCTCTGCCCAGGCGGTGGGAGGGGGTGCCAGGGACGTACCCTTTCTCCTGGGGGTGGTAAAGCAGGGGGCCAGCCCAAGGAGCGGGGTGGCAGAGCTGGGTGCAAGCTCAGGAGCGTGGGGACACATGGGGGGCACATGGGGGGCACACAGGGGCACCAGCGGCAGCATGGGGCAGGCTAAGCCTGATGCCAGGGCAGGACAGAGGCACCCGGGCTGTGGATCACCACGGTGCCGGGACACAGACCCTTAGGCACAACCCGGCTGTTTTCACCCCAGAAATGGGTTCATGCCAGATAAACTCGGGCTGGGCTGAGCCGGGGTGCAGGGGCTCCCTGGGGAACAGCCCAGCTCCCCAGGGCAGGCGGGCAGGGCTGCCCAGCGCCTCCCATTGCCCTGCCACGGCTCCACCACGCTGTGGCCACTTGTGGGGTGTGGGTGGGTGCAGGGCAGAATGCAAGCCGGATCCGTAACACCCTGACTCCACCAGGCTCAAGCGGGCAGCCTAGGGGGTCCGCAAGCATAGCTGGACATGACTGCCCCGCACGTGGGCAGCGGGGCCAGGGCTGGCGTCGGGGGAGTCACGTGGCGGTCCCTTACATAAGTCCCTGATAAACAACATGTGTTACCAGTTTCCGCTAAGATTGCAAAACGCTGGCGCTGGGGGCAGAGGGCTGTTCCCCACCCTGGGGGCTGTGGGGTGCCGCGGCCACCGCACCGGGCTGCTGCTGGGGGCTGCTCCCCGCCCCTTCCCACCACCCAGCCTCTGCCGAGGAGTTGGCACCGTTGCTCAAAACAACCCGGCCCAAGCACAGGGCAGGACAGCCTCAGCCAGGCTGGATGGGCAAGGGGAGAGGGGTCCTGCAAGGGGCTGCAGCCCCTCTCCCCGGTTGCACCCCTGGTCCAAGCCCCCGCAGCCCCCTGCAGTGTGCTCAGGGCATGCAAGGCACGTCCCCTGCCTGGCTCTCCAGCCGGGTGCTGGCTGTGCAGGCAGATTTTGGGAGGCGGGCAGGGATCTGGCCCAGGCAACAGGGGTCTGCAGGGCTGGGACAGGGGAATGGGGTGTTTCACTGCCCCAAAGGCCCTGGGGAAGGGAAGCTGGACCATCACGGGGCCGAGGTTTTCTCCTCAGGGATCTCCTGACTTGTCGCCGGGGAAGGGCTGATCCTGTGCTCCCATGGCACCAAGCACCGTGCTTTTCCGCATGCTGTGCTGGGGGCTTTGGGCTTTCTCTTGCTCACCAGGTGGACTCACATGCACTACGGCACCCGAGAGTAAATCAGGAACTGTCACAACCCCATTGTTGGGGTGAGGCTTGGGGAGAGGATGATGGAGGTGCATGGAAGGGGCTATGCAGCCCCCCAGCACCCCCCCTGGCATCCTCCGGGCCAGGAGCACAGTGCCAGGGCACCAGCAGTCCTGAGATGGAGGCAGCACTGGCCTTGCTGGGGCAGATTGAGGGGTGACCTGCCTGGACACAGACTCTTCTCTGAGGCGTTTATTGGGGTGTCATTGGCTGCTGCAGGGCACCGGGGCACAGAGCAGAGGGGTGACTCAAAGCTATGGGGGGGACAGGACAAGGACAGGCATGGCTGCCAGCGCAGCTGGAGGAACCGGAGACCCCAGGGCTGGCTCCAGGGCTGTGGAGCAGCAGCAGGGTCTCAGCAAGCCCCAGCTTGGTCCTGAGGTGAGGGTGCCTGGGTGAGGCGAGGGATGAGCTCTGGGGACCTCCTGGCAACACTGCCTGCACCTACGGCTTCGTTTCT
>NW_009649571.1:381010-384454 GCF_000708025.1 Charadrius vociferus
GAAAGAGAAGTGCTGAGGGTCTGGGGAGATGCCTGAGCCCAGCACCAGGGCTGGAGACCCACCTCTGCCTCCCCAAGCACCAATGACAAGTGGTGGAGCTGTCCCTGGGGACCCCAGCCCTCACCCTGGGACATCACTGTCCCAGGACACCCCATCTCACACCAGCCCCCACCCCCAGAAACACCAATATAGACCCCACTAAGTCCAGCCTAACCCATGTGGGGGGCAAGCAGGGCTTTCCTTTGCCAGAGGGCATCTGATGCCCATCCTGGGTGATGGTCTGCCACCTCCTCACCCCACACAAGGGCATGGAGGGACCCTGTTCTGGGGGATGGTCTGGCATGGACCCCCCACGCCAGCCCAGCCCCCCTGTGCCCCTGGGACAGGACCACACGGCCTTGGTGTGGTGTGGGTCCAGCCCAGTGCCCAGCCCACAGCCAGGGCAGGGAGAACCCATGTGGTGCCCAAGGTGGGGCCAAGCCTGACTCATGGGGGAGACCCAGCGCATCGCCCAGGATCCGCAACTCACCGTCAAGGATGTGAAACTCATCTGCAGAGTCGCAAAACCCTGCAAGAGAGAGAGCCTGGGGCGGTCATCCTGCCTGGGCACCCGTGAGCCCCCAGCCCTGCACCCCAGGGACACTGTGGGACACAGCCTAGTCCTTGCATCTTGCATCCTTGTCCCTGGGGTAGCCACAGCATGGGGACAGACCCCACACGTGCCCCTACTGCGGGTGACATGGGGCCACAAGCTGCACAAACCTGTGTGGATGTGCCTTCCCCTCCCCACGCTGGAAGGGCTGGACCCCAGCCCCTGCTGCCAGGCCCCTCCTGGGCACAGCCCTCGTCATGGGTGCCCCCTGCTCCCAGGGGACCGTGTGCCACCCACCATATGGGGGGAAGTAGTAGGTCACATCTTCGCTCAGGCCCACAGCCCTGACACGCTGCTTGAACTTGTCCACAATGGCGTCGCTGACCTGGCTGGTCCGTCCTGCACAGGGAGGGAGATGCCATCACCAACCTTGAGCTCTGCCCCAAAGCCTCCCGTGCCCCCCACGGCAAGGCTTGGGGCCAAAGGGTCTTTCAGCTCAGAGAAGCTGGTTACAGGCTCCTCCCTCCACAGTGTTTGGGGCCAAAACCCTCCATTGGGGGACTGGCCCCCATGGAGAGACCCTATCCCTACCTCAGGGTTCTCTGTGGCTCTGGCGGGCATCCCCTGAGCGCAGCACCGGTTTCCCACCCCTCTGCTGCCCAAGTGCCCGAGCACCAACCCACCATAGAGCTTGACTGAGATGTTCTGGCCCTTCTGGTAATAGAGGATGGCGTAGGTGCTGTGGTCCGTCTCACCCACCACCACATCCACTTTGCTGCCATAGCCACGGCCTGGGAAAGACAGAGGGGCAGCCCCGGTTAGCCCTGGTTAACCCTGGTTAGCCCCAGTACTGTCCAGGGGCCTCATTTCACCATGAGTGGGTGTACAAGGGGTGAAAATCAGGGCCAGAGCGGGTGCAGCCCCACAGGGTGCCATTCCCTACCACCGTGATAGCATTCAGCACTGGGGCACTTTGAGACCCCAGAGGTGGGATACTGGGAGGGCACTGGTACCAAAGCCCTGCTGAGAGCAGGAGTGGGGGGCTCCAGCTCCACGGTGCCTGCAGTCCCCACGCCACCCCAGCCCAGCCTCCCTCACCCTTCAGGAGGAAGCGTCCGTGGGCCTGGGCAGGGAGGTAGCGCTGCCTGATTTCCCAGCACATCCCATCCCTGTATGGGAAGAGGAAAAGGTTGTCGGCACAGGCTGAGGAGGATCCAACCCGGGCCCCCACCCGCCCCACTTGCCAGGGCACACACAGTGTCTGTTTTCTTGAGACTGCTTTCTCCCTGGGGAGATGCTGGAAAGAGATATCCCAGAGCACCGTGGAGCCACAGTGAGAGACACAGAGCCCGAAATCTTGCTGAGCCTGAGAGGTCCCTGTCCCCTCCCTGCAGCTCTGAGCCTGGCTCAGCCCCTCAGACTACCCGCCCCAGGCAGCGGGGAAGTGCCCACAGATGGACGGAAGATCCCCCTCCTCAGCCCTGCTGCCGCTGGGCTGGCCCTGAGAGCGGGGCCCTGGCTGGTCGCTCATGGAGTGACCATGTGCCCGATCGGTGCCTGTTTCCCCAGCCGGGCTGCCCCCAACCCTGCCCAGCCTGTGCAGCCCAAGCCTACCCCGGGCTAGTGACCATGTGGGTGACAGGGTGCCAGCCTGCTGTGGCAGGGCTTCTACCACAAAACATCCCACCCACACTTTGCTCCAAGGCAGCTCTCTCCTCCTTAGGGCCCATGGCCAGAGCACTGGTTCTGCTCCAACCTGCTTCAGCGTCCCTGTCCCATCCAGCGTCCCCATCCCAGGGCACCAGCCCTGCTCCGACCTGCCCAAAGTGTCCCTGTCCCTGCCTGTGGCCCCAGTAGCCGGCATCACTCACAGCTTCCTGAAGGTGCTGATGGCCAGGCTCTGCCCACCCAGGACGGTCACCGTCACCGCTGTGGCCTCCAGCCGGTGGCTCTGCTCTGCCAGGTAGCTGCAGCAGGAGGCCATGCCGACCAGGAACCCCCTCCCTGCAAGCTGTATGGCATGGGGGTGGCACCGTCTGCCAAGTCACTGCCTCAGGGTGCCACCGCCCCACTGCCCCGAGAACCCACCACCCAGAGCACCCTTCTTCTGTGCTGTCTCCCCTGACTTGGCATCTCTGCCCCCAGCCTGGCCCCTTGGCATGCCCACAGGGCACGAGGAACCAGCGGGTGTGACAAAGCAGGACAGATAGGAGCCTGGCATGGGGACAGGCTGGAGCAGGGGGGCTGTGGGGAGGGGGTGTCTGAGGCATCCCCCGGCAGTGCAGGGAGGCTGTGAGCACCCCAGTGCAGCCCCAGATGTGTGGTAGGCAAACACCCCACTCCCATGCCACCACCCCACGGTGTCAGCTCAGAACCTGCAGCGCCGGCTGGAGGCCATGCCCAGCACCGCTGGGGGGACACCAGTGCCTAACCCCAAACCCAGAACAGCTGCACTGCCCCTAGGTTTGAAGATGGTGGGCGTTGCAGGATCCGGGGCTCCGGCTGGACAGCAGCAGGCCAGGGCAGGGGGGCCCTGGTGGGGCTTCGGCCCCTGGCCTGCCCCATGAGGCAGCTCTGCGGGCAGCACTGGGTGGCCGAGCTGGGCCGGTGCTCCAAGCCCTGGCTGGGGCCTGGAGGTGCACCAGGAGGGCTCAGGCTGGGGGACGGGCTGCAAGGGCAGGTCTGAGGGGGTACACTGCAGGGTCAGAGCTGGAGGGGGACACACAGGGGGATGCGCTGCAGCCCCACCCCCACCTCCCTGTGCCCCCCGAGCAGGGCTGGGCCCCAGTCCCGATGGGGGCGATGGCCGGGTGCCCCTCCGGCCCCTCACCTGGGGGAAGCTGAGCTCCTCC
>NW_009649571.1:385304-399403 GCF_000708025.1 Charadrius vociferus
TCCGGGTCCCGGTCCCGGTCCCGGTCCCGGTCGCCCTGTGCGGGGTTGCGGGCGGCCGGGCCTCACCCCTATTTACTTTCAGGCGCGGCGGCAGAATGACACGATGGACGCGGGCAGCGGCCCCCTCCTCCCCGACAGCGTCCTCTACGAGATCTTCCTCTACCTGGACCACGTAGACGTGCTCTCGGTGGGGCTGGTGTGCCAGCAGTGGCACGCCGTGGCCCGCGACGAGTTCCTCTGGAAGGAGCTCTTCTACCGCTACTACCGCATCTCCCGGGAGGTGCCCCGGCACCCAGGTGCGCTGGCGCGGGGGGAAGGGGCTGGCGTGGCTGCTGCAGGGCTGGCGGTTTTCCTGCATTGGCCGAGCAGACAGGGTGGTTGCTCTGGGCCCGAGGACCTCGGTTCCTTGGGTGATGACACCCGAAACCTCCCTTCCATGAGCCCAGAAGGGAAAATCCTCTCCTCCTCTGCTGTCCAGCCCTCTGTCCTCTGGTGTCAGGTGTGACGGAGCCACTAAACTGTATCATATTAGCAGGCTACAGGCTTGGATAGTGGTGTGCATGTGAAGGAACGTGCCCAAATCCTTCAGAAAGGGGCATCAGATAGTTGAAAATGCTTTGACTTTCTCTTTCTCTCACGAAGGGATGGTCTCTGCCTCTCTAGGCAGGTGCTCTCTGGTAGCTACTGCACAGCTTGTCTGGGCACTGCTGCTGCTGAGGGAGATCCGGAGGAGACACAGTGAGTCACTGCGTGCTGCTACATCACAGCCCAGTTGGATTCCATGATAATCACTGCTGGCTTTTCTTGATCAGGACCTCACAGCAAGCCTCTGCTTCAGGCTCTGTCCCTTTCTCATCTGAACTAGGAAGACCTGCAAGTACACATTAGCTGATCAAACTGTTTCCATAACACGTAGGTAGCAGCTGCAGCCTGGCTGTGGTGTGTGGAGAGGGAGGTGGGCGTGCGTAGCTGACCCACTTTGTGAGGTCAGGTTGGACTTGATCTTGGCCTCAGTATGCAGTAGGAAAATGACGCATTAACAGTCAGCATCAACTGAGCCTGGCAGGGCCTTCCCTGGGTAGAGCTGTTGGCAGTGTCAGTGGCAGCAGTCGTACAATCACAGGTCTGTTCCCTGCTGAGTACGACGTGCTGGAAGCAGTTTGGATAACCCAACGCTGTTGCACCTGCTGAGACAGGTCTTGGGGACCTGCCGACAGGAGTCCTTGCTGCTAAGGTGGGTCTCTCTTGGAGGCCAAAAAGCCCATTCCGAGCATGCTGCAGAGGTCTGTGAGGGCTGTGCTCCATCCTCTGCCCCAGGGATGTTCATGGGGTTCCCAGCGGTGGCCACGGCAGAGGGAATTGGCTTCTTGCTCTCAAGTTGCAGTTGCCACAGAAGGATGGGAAGAAATGCCAAGGATCAAGCAGTGAGGAGTCATGTCTTCCTGCAGTGGGTGCAGCCACCAGTGCAAAAGGGCCCTCAGAAGAGATGAGATGTGAATGGGACGACTCAGACCATGTGACTTCACTTGTGCAGACCCTGGAGCTCTGCAGGGTTGAGGACGTCATCTTTAGGTTTTATCTGAGGCTGTTTGACCAGGCTTGTTCACTTCCAGCCTTCTGGAGTTAGTTAGTAAGCTGCTAGCCCTGTTCTTTAGCACTAATTGGGACTGAGCTGTCGGTGTAGCTCAGTAATGTATTCAGGCACCTCCCAGGCTGTGCTTCTGGAGCTGTGAAAATCCTCCAGAAGTCAGCGGGGAAAGGGGGTGGCTGGCAGGCCCAGGAAGGGGCTGAAGCAGGAGTTTGGGGAAATCCTCTGCCAACTTGCCTGCCCTGGGCAGCTCTGTTGTTTGGGGAATGGCATCCAGTGGCTCTTGTCAGAGCAAATGTTGGGGTTGCTTGGCCAGATGGCATCTGTCCAGACTGCTTCCCAGCCAGACAGGCTGGGACCAAGAGGTTCAGAGGGGCATGAAGCCCCTTGCCTAGTGAGCAATGGTGGGATGTCCTGGCACCAAGCTGCTCCCTGGAGCAGGGCCCTCCTGGGCTGCAGTGAGTTCCAAAAAAACCTTTGGTCCTGTTCAGTGTAACTAGGGAAATTGGCCCTTATCCATGTACATGTTTAATCCTCTTTGCTTCCTTGGGATTTGCTGCTGCAAGAAGTCTGTCTGTAGGCTGCCTTACCAGGCACTTCATTAAAAGTCCTCTTTATTTGTCTCTTTATTGGCTGTCAGTGTGACTTATCTGTGCGTGCTCCAGGCTCTTCTACTGCAGGGCTCTTCTGTCCCGGCACGCTGTGTCCAGTTCCCATTCTTCTCTCTTGTTTTCTCTAGTCTTTTATCTCATGGAGATGGTTTTTCCTAGTCTCGTACCTTTTTGGAACCTTCTTAATTCTGTGTTAGACAAGATAAAGATAATCAGAGTGGAGCCCGGTACCCTGAGGAGCAGCTTCCCTCTCATCACATGATAGATTTGTTTGCGTTGTGCTGGAGCATGTCTGCAGTTCTAACAGCTGTTTTGTCCTGAGCAAGGCTCAGTTACATAGCTAACAGCTATGCCCTGGATGTTTCTTACAGTGGCTGTACTGGTTTAGAAAGTAGTGATATGGTGTGGAGTTGTGTGTTTACTGGAAGAAGACATTTTCTGTGTGTGGGAGTGGGGAAGCTACTGAGAAAAATATTAAGCCCTGCTAGCATGGCTGAAGCCGTAGGGACCTTGGCCCCAGCAGAGCTCCTGGCATTGCTAGCAGCAGTCAAGACTGCACTTTGTTAAAGACTGATTCTGTGGCTGCCGTGTTTAGCTCAGGTCTGTCTCTTCCCTCCATTTACATTCCTGTCCCATGTCCCTGCTGGTGTGTTACAGCTGCTGTCTCCTGGTATGATGAGTTCCAGAGGCTCTACGACACCATCCCTTGCGTGGAAGTGCAGGCCCTGAAGGAGCACAATGACCAGGTTTTGCACCTCAGCTTCTCCCACTCTGGCTGTTTGTTTGCATCATGCTCCAAAGACTGTACTGTCAAGGTAAAGTGGCAGCCTCCCCTGCACAACCCTTCCAGCTTTGATTTAGTGGGGCTTAACCACAAGAGCAGCCTTTAGGAAATCTGTGGGGAGGAGAGGTTTGACCAGGTGTCCCTGGACTTAGGCTGGTTCCTGCAGATGCTGAGTTGTTCGCAAAGCTACAGAACTAATGACTCTTGCAAATGTAGCCTTGAGGGCTGTGGCTTCCAGCTCCAGCCTGCGTGAAGGTGGCCAAGGTGCCTGCCTGGCTCTGGCTACTTTCTAGGTGCAGATCAGTCCCCTGTTGTGCTGTGGGTCTAACGAAGAGTGCAGAGATAATGATCCACTGCAGAAGTTGTCTTGTGTGGGTGGTTGTCTGAGGCAAAATCTCTCTGAACGTGTTGAAAAAAACAGCTGTGACAGTATCATTTGGTGCCTGAATACCTTCTCCACTGGCTGATGGAGAAGTAGTTCTGCATTTAGCTGCTTTCCAGAGCTGTTGGCCATTTTCTGTCAGGGTAATTGACAGGGAAATTGGGACTGGAACACAGTTAAAGTGTCTTTGATATTACTTTTTTTTTCTTGTCCTGGTGAGTGCTGGCAGAACAGATAAAGTGGAACCACTCTCAGGCTTGTCAACAGCTTCCTGACTGTTCATCTGTCTATAGATCTGGAGCAATGAGTTGGACATCTCCCTGCAGCACAGCTCCAACATGAGGCCATACAACTGGAGCTACACGCAGTTCTCCCAGTTCAACTGCGATGACTCCCTCCTTCTGGTGTCAGGTGTCTTTGTGGGGCCTCACAATTCCTCATCGGGAGAGATTGCCGTAATCAGCATGGGTAAATACTGCCCTTGCCTTCACTGGGGCTTCCTGGGAAGTGTGAAATAGTGGGTGCTGGGTTCCCTTCCTCTTTGGGTGTGCAGTGGCCTTGACTTCTGCTTGTCCTGCCTTCCACCATCTTTGCAAAGGGGTTCCAATCGCAGTTTCGTAGGGTAAACCTTCCAGAAAGCCTTAACTCTGCTCAGGTCACCATGTCATCACCTAAAGGCACTGTGGCATATATTTATTCTCACTTAACTTCTGTTCTAAGTGACAGTCTGGGCAAAGCAAGAGTTACCTGCGTTACCTGTTGTCTTGAAGGCACCATTTCTGACTCAAGCATTGCTAGTCCCACCCTGAGGTCTCGCGTGGCTTTCTGAGGTGCATTCATCTGGGTCTGCTTCACCTCTTCTGCTGCGGTTCTGTGAAACTCGCTAATCCCGACTGCGTTATCTCTTGCTGTCTCTGTGCTACAGTCCCACTGTGCCAAAAATTGAGGAGCACTGCTAAATGCACAGCTGTCTTGCTCAGAAAGGCCCTGAGCCCCAGGGGCAGGAGTGAAGAAGTTCTGTACGTGTTTGACTTGTTCTTGTCCTTGGGGTTTCTGCTTTGGGCCATGCTCAGAGAAAGGCTGTGAGATTAGATTGCGCTCTGGTCTGGTTCCGTCTGGCTGCCCTTTTATTTTGATTTCCCTTGTGCCTGCTCTCCCCATACATCTCTGTAGAAGAGAGAAATAATCTCTCTCCATAGTAGTGACTGGAACTGGGTGGTGGTTGGGTTTGCTAAGCTTGCAGTGGAGGTGCTGCATTAGTGCCTCTCCTGCAGAGACTTGAATCCACTTCTCACGTCTTCTGCCATGGTTTCCCCAGAGCCCTTGCCGGGAGCCATTGCCTCACTCTCATGTTTCGTCTCCTTTCCAGAGAACTTCACACTGCTTTCCAGGGTGAGGAATAAACCCTATGATGTGTTTGGCTGCTGGCTGAACGAAACCAACTTGATATCTGGCAATCTGCATCGGATTGGGCGTATAACCTCCTGTTCTGTGCTGTGGCTGAACAATGCTTTCCAGGTGAGGTGCCTTTGTTCCACCTCCACAGACAGTGCAGCTTCCTGCTGGCTTCTGGGGGAGGAAAAGCAGTGGAGGAGGTGTGAGCAGGGTAGAATGGCCCAGTCCTCCTGTCCTCCCTGTTTGTCTCCTCTGACTTGCCCTCAGGATCTTGAGCTTGAGGCAACCCTTGCCTGAGGTTTCTCCATGCTTGGTGTTATGTTGCAATATTCTAACTCTGCCCCCAGCTTCAGTTAACTCTAGCCCCATTAATTGGGATGAAGACTTGACTGCAGTGCCCTAGAGCATGCGTTGCTCAACAGGAGAGTGGTTGGAGCGCAGCAGGGTTGCTGAGATCCTTGATAGCATGAAGCTGGGGCTGGGATGGCTGTAGTCTGGCATGTGTCCGAGCAATGGCCGTTCTCCCACTTGGCAGCTCAGTGCGTTGTTCCCAGGAGCTGGCGGCAGCTGAGAGGCTGAGCTCAGCCCTCCCTGTCCTTGCTGACATTTCTGTGGGCCAGGTGCTGTCTTTTATGCTGTGATGAGACCTGGAGATCAGTGTGTGCTGGCCTTAGACTGCTTGTTTGCTGCTTGTTCATTCTCTGGCATTTGTACTGCTTGGACATGTTCCTCTTCCATGTTTTGCCTCTGTCTCAATGTCACAGCTGCACATCCTGGCATTTTGTGGTTTTTTGACATGATTGATGCTGGCCCTGGGTGAAATCCTCTGGTAGCAGAGACCTTTCCCATAACCACACCTCTGTGCTGCGCTTATGCTACAGTGTTAACTCTTCCATCTCCAGGAGGTGAGGAAGGACCTTCCCTGCTTTGACAGGGGTTGTTGATGTCTGGCTGCAGACTGCCAGAGCAGTTAGGCAGGAAGAGACCTGCTTGTGTCTGGGAGCAGATAACCAGGCTGATCCTGCTGAGGGGTACAGGCAAACTTCAGGACCGCAGAGGTCCTCCACCTCTGCTGCTTGTAGGCCAGGGGGATGGTGCTTCACGCTGCACCCATGTTTATCACAGAGGCCTGTTCCTGAAATTCTTGTAAAGCGCCAAGCAGCACCAGCTAATGACCTCAGGTGGGAAAGTGGCAGCAGGGCTGCCAGGCTTCTGTGTTTCCCACTCCACTGTTGTTTGCCTGCAGGATTTTTTTGTCTTGCTGTGCCCACCTCCAAGATGGGAAGGAGAGCAAGAAAGCTGGCCAGCCCCTTGGGCCAGTTCTCATGGTCAGTGTTCCATATAGCAGTGCGAAGAGAGGATGGTGTGGGGCTGCTGTCCGCTGTCAGGGCAGGTGGTTTTTGGTTTGAGCTATAGGAGCGACTGTCCAGTGAGGTGGTTCCTGCTTACTTCTCCCTCTGCTTGCAGGGCATTGAGTCTGAGAATGTGAATGTAGTGAAGAGACTGTTCAAAATCCAGAACCTGAATGCCAGCACTATCCGGACCGTGATGGTAGCTGACTGCAGCCGGTACGATTCCCCAGACCTGCTCCTGGACTACGAGGAGCAGCTAGCTGCTTCCTCCACCTCCACCTGCCCAGTCTTTGATCTTGGCAGTGACAGCGAGGAAGAGGAGGCCAAGCCCAAGCAGACTCCAGAGCCAGCAGTACAGGAATTGCCGGATGAAGGGGGTGTGACAGCAGAGGATGGGCTGCAGCAGTTCTTTGATGATATCATGGAAGGCCGTGTGAGGCCTGCCATGACTGAGACAGAGTTGGAGACAAAGGTGGCTGAGCTGTTCGTACGCAGCAGAACTAAACCGCCTGAGCTGAACCTGCTCTCCACGGAGAGCAACAGCAAGACAAAATACTTAATCTTCACCACAGGATGCCTCACCTACTCCCCGCACCAGATAGGTAAGGCTGTGGTCTGAGCCCGTGGCATGCCAGCCTCCCTGGGGGTGTGGGCTGCAGCTACGCTCTGAATTTGAGTCTGGAAAAGACCTGTTTTATGTGCTGCCTGTTTGTGGTGAGTGAGTTCCAGTTTTGCTCAGGCTGATGGATTCTCGATATGGGAGGCTTTTGAGATGCCCCGGTCACTGAAGGGGGTTCCACCCCGCAAGTGCTTGCTTGAGGGGTTGTTTTGTTGCTACCAGGCTTGACACATGATCAAACAAGAAAGTAGTGGCGAGGGCAGAGCGGAAGATCAAGAAGGAACTCCTGACTTAAGGACAGCAGCCACAAGTTGCACACAAGCGGGTGGATGTGAAGGGTAGTGGTTGCCCTGATATGAGCATGTGGAAGGGCCTCAGTCCTGTTGTCTTGTGGGGGTGGAGAGGGCATTAGGGCAAGATTAGTTTGAGCAGCTTGGAGTTCACCTGTGTGTTCCTTGAGCGGTGCTCCTCAGTGCTGGGACACAGAGCCCTGCCTGCCCCTGTGCCTCACCTGTCTTCCCCCACTGCCCGGTGTGTGACCAGCCTGTATTACACAGCCTTTCAGCCTCAGCGAGACACTTTGGCACCCCTGTTTTGGTATTGGAGAGGTTTCATGGTGGGTTATTAGCTGCCCCAGTGGGTGTTTCTTTGGCAAGCTGATCCCAGGCAACTTAGCCTCCTTCCTCCTTCCTACAAGGGGCTGTAGTTGCAGCACAAGCCAGGCAATGGCGCTGCCGGTGACCTTTTTCTGGGTTAGGACTTCTGTTGCTCATCTGGCGTTCTCTTGTTGAGGCACTGGGACTAGGAGAGTCTGAATTTATAGGAAATCAGTGCAGTGATGAGCAGAAGCAGGTAGTCTGGCTGCTTCTCCAAAAGCCCTTAAAGCTAGCAGAGAAGTTCAGTGGGAAGGACCAGACAGATCAGTAGAAATGTGGGGAGGGAAGGAGACCTGCTACTAGGCAGGAAGACTCTTTTGTAAAGCCAGACAGTTTCAGTTCCTTTTGCTGCTTGCACGATTACAGCCTCGCTTTCCTGCTGCAGGCTTTTCTAACTTTCCTGTTACTTGGTCCTGCACCGGTACATCCCAGTAGGGCAGGGAAAGGCAGCTTCCAAAGCTGTAGGCAGTGGAGAACAGTCACGTTGTTTTTGCCTACCTAAGTTAGGAATGCGACCCAGACTAAGTGTAGCTCTGCTCCTGTCTGTGGCCAGGTCTGCAGACAGACGTGGTGGACCTTGGCCTGCCTCTGGACATGTGGCAGGTGGTCTGCTCTGACTCAGCCCTGTAAGCAGCACTGCATCTTGCTCTGCGAGCCTGAGCAAATGCTGCCTCGCAGACTGGGACCTGCAGCGTGCAAAGGCAAAGCGTGGTGCAGAGGCAGTGCCTGCCTTTGGACTCCGCCAACTTCCAGCACAGCCTCCCAGGGCCGTGGGTTTTGGTGCCTTTGAACTCCAGTGACTCCCTGGCCGGCAGCCAGTGCCCACGGCACAGAGTGGCTGTTCGGAGGGACGAACCCTGGCTCGCCTCCTCTCCCAGCCATGAGTCACAATAAATGTTATGTTTGCCCATTGGTTTGTGTGTCAAACCAGCCTTTGTGCATCTGCTGTCTGCCCCCAAGGAACTGGTACTTGAAAGAGCTTGCTGTTCTGCTCATCTCTTGCCAGGCTGCTGGGCTGGAGCTGCTGGTGGGAGCCACGCTCCTGGCTGTTGGGCATCAGTGCTATCTCGCCTGATCTGTGGCACGCAAGCACTTCTGCAGGAGTTCCCTTTGAGCTCCTGTTTCCCTTGTACTGGTGGCAGGCTTGATTCACAGGCAAAGCCACCTGTTCTGCTGCTTTATGTGTGTGTGGGCTATGTAACTGAGTTTGGAACTGAGAGTGTAGTGCTGTGGAAATGAGGATGAAGATGCTGGCAAGCGATGCCAGTTGGGTGGAAGAGTGAAAGTCCTGTCCTGAAGGTCCTGAGCTGCCCAGGCTCAGATGCAGTGGTGGTGTGAAGGGCCTTGGACTTGAGGTGTAGTGTGGTGTCACCCCTAGCTTGTTAGTGTGTGGGAGAGCGCTAAAATCAAGGGTGTTCAGCAGCGATTCCCTCAGAGAGGGGATGGGATGGGCCGGGCCGTCTTCCAGCTCCTCTTGGACCCCCTGAGGATTAAGCCCATGTGTGCCCAAGAGCTGTTGAGGATCACCGGAGTCCTCCAGGAAGCCGCTGTGGGTGGTTTGTGTTTGGGACCTCCGTCTAGAGCTGGAAGGGGAGAGGGCTTGACCCATAGTGTCTGTCTCCCTTAGTCAGGAAGTTCAAAAGCTATAAAGCATTTGGGCCCAGTTTGGGTTTAAACCCCTGTTCTTGGAACTTTCTGAGGCTGACCCACACCTATGCTTTGACAGTGGTGAGGGAAAGCCCTGCCACAGCCAGTGCATCTGCTGGGCCTTCTCCAGGCTGGATGTTGCAGGAAGTGGGCCCAGCCCAAGGATTCATTTAGGAGAAAAACCTTTCTGCAACCGGAGTGTCTTGGGGGCCAGCACAGCTTCCTTGTGCTTCAGGGCGCGCTGCAGGCTGGGCTTGGAATGAGCTGTGGCTGCAGCAGCCGGGTTGGCAGCCAGGTGCTGGGCATCTCCTTGGCTGGGGTTGAACGTGTCAGCGCATCACTTATAGGCAGTGTTCTGGCCAAAAGCACCACTTGCAAGAGCTTGGCAGGGACAGCAGCCCCGTCACGGTCCTCAGCTAGTGAGCCAGTTCTCCTTTCTTGGCAGCACAAAGGGAAGCCCCTTCTTGAAGAGTGGGGACTTCCACCAGCCCTGCTCTCTGCTGGCAGCAGCCTACAGAACTGCCTGATTCTGCTTTCTGTCCTCAAGGGATTAAAAGGATCCTGCCCCATCAGATGACAACTGCTGGGCCGGTGCTTGGGGAAGAGAGGCGCTCGGATGAGTTCTTTGACTCACTGGATCACGTCATCGACATCCACGGGCACATCATCGGGATGGGCCTCTCCCCTGACCACAGGTGAGCGTGGTGGGGTGGCAGCGCTGGCTTCAGACGCTGCGCAACAACTGCTTAGGGGCTTTGGGGACTGAACCAGAGAAGAAATCACTCCAGTTGATGGAGCAGGGTGCCTGCATAGACTGCTCTGCTTGTTCTGATGTGCTGATGGCATATGTACTGTCTGAGCATCTCCCCAGATCTCTGCAGGAGTTCTTTCCTCCCACTGTGCTGCTGAGCCCAGTTCAGGATGGGGTCAGGGAGGAGCCTTGTAAGAGTGAAGGAGCTGCTCACCGCAATGTATCTTGTTCCTGAGGCAGATCGATAGGCTACCATCCTTAAAGTTGGATTTAATGAGGTTAAAGAGGCTTGACTTTGCCCCTAGGGCCCACTGTCTCAACTGTGGTGGCCTTTTCTTTTCCAAACGGGGCAAGAAGTGGTTCAGCAATGTGTTCTGTGTTTCAGCCTAGATTTTAGTGAACAGAGCTGCATGTTTCCTGAGGACCAGAGAAACTGCTTGGTCCTTGCGCTGCGCATTTACAGCTGGGGCTCTGTGGGCTTTGTCACATGCAGCAAGGTGCAAGGTAACCCCTCTGCTCCCCTTCCCAAGGTATCTGTACGTGAACAGCCGTGCCTGGCCTCGGGACTGTGTCATCTCTGACCCCATGCAGCCACCCCCCATCGCTGAGGAGATTGATCTCCACGTGTTTGACCTGAAGACAATGAAGGAGGTGAAAAGAGCCCTCCGGGCTCATCGGGCCTACACGCCCAATGAGGAGTGCTTCTTCATCTTCCTGGATGTCAGCAGGGACTTTGTAGCAAGGTGTGTGGTGATGGGGAGGGGCAGGATCCTGACTCTGTGTCCAGGAGGGCCTTGGGGCCCGCACTGTGGGATGGCTTGTGCAAGCAGGGCTGGTCCATGTGCTGGAAACTCCCATGTGTTGTGAGCAGAGCAGGAAACGGGAGGTTTGTAAAGAGCAGAGGGACTGAATCAGGCTGCTGATAAAGGCTGTGTGCCTGCATCCTGTTGTGAAATTGGTGAGGAGAGGGGAAATTTGGGGCTGTGGCATGTTTGGCAGGGGTTGGCAAATGCTGTTCTTGAGGGCTGCAGGCAGCAGGTGCCACGGGGTGAACTGGAGGGGCTCTTGAAACAGCCTCTGGATCCCAGAGGGAGCTGGCCTGCCCAGGTGGAAGCTCATGAGTGACAGGGCTGCAGATGGAGGCTGAGGCACCCTCTGCCTCCACCTGCCCGGAAGAAAGAGGGTTAGAAGCAGCAGGTTATCAAGGCTGCTGGGGTGACATCCTTACCCATGTCTTGTCCACCACAGTGGGGCTGAGGATCGCCACGGCTACATCTGGGACCGGCACTATAACATCTGCCTCGCCAAACTGCAGCATGACAACGTGGTCAACTCGGTGGCGTTCAGCCCAGTGGAGCAGGAGCTGCTCCTGACGGCCAGTGATGACACCACCATCAAGGTGTGGCGCTCCCCTCGCGTGGTGCGCATCCAGCAGGCCAGGAAACCCAGGCCCCGGAAACTGCTCTTCTCCTGGCTCATGAACCAGAAAAGCTGAACCCAGGTACACCTGCTCCTGCAGCTTCCTCACTGCAGCCACCTCCTCTGGAGCTTGCAGAGCTTTGAGCCCTGCACAAGAGAGACGAGCTCTGGGCACACAGCTCCCATCTGCTGAGTCAGGAGGGACCCCGGCAGTGGGAACTGCTTCCTCCTCGGAGCATCTGCTTCAAAGACAGAATGTAAGAGTCGAGGGCCCATTCCTGGGCCTGGTGGGCAGCAGCTCGAGCTGGTCACTGCAGGGTGGGCGCCCCACAGCTTCTCACAAACGCTGCTACTTGGTCACAGCTCTCTGGGTGAGCTTTGGTCTCTGAGAACAGATTGAGACACGTCTCCAGCATTTGTACCGTGAGCCTGGGACGTGGCTGACCTCGCTGAGAGCTACCGGCTGCAGAGCACTTGGCAGAAGCGGCGGTACAGCACTGTGCTGCCTTGCTGCAGGACTCTTTTAATATAGTAGTTTTATTAATGTTTGTTTGTCCCAAACCCCTACAGGCAACTTGTCTGGCTGCTGGGTAATGCTGAGTGCCTCCTCCCACATGGCAGCTTGGCCCCAGAGGGCAGCAGGGACTGGAGGGCAGTGAGAGGGCAGCGGGGGAGGCAGGGCTGGGGGGGGCCTCGCTGGCATCTCCTGTGGCGCCCGGGGCTGCAGCCAGTGCCCTGTTGATGCCTTCTGTGAGCAACTACGTGTCGATATTGCCAGTTTCCAAACTTGAGATTGGAGAGGGCTGGTGGTAACATGGTGCTGGCTTTGCCTCTGTCTTCCTCTGCTTAGTAGCACTTAAATAAGCTATGGCATTGGTAACGTATTTATTCTAGGGGATCTGCTGTCCCTCCCCAAGGGGGCAGCCGTGAGGATGGCCGGTAGGTCTTGTGGTCACCTCCCTCCCACGCTATTCAAGTTGTGGCACTTTAGGTTCTCTTGGTATGTTCTCCGTGAATAGGTGTAGGCACCTACGGGTGGCTGCAGGTATTCACCTACAGGTGACCAGGGGAACGCAGCCCTCTTCTGCCTGAAGTGACAGTTGAATAAGCTTCCTTCCACCTGGGCTGACTTGCCAGGGGCTCAGTGGTCAGCTCCTCCAGGAACCCCTCTGACAGTGGAGCTGCCTCACTTGAAGTGATTACCAACTTGGTGGTGTTTACTCTGTATCTGTCCCTGAAGCTTTTCTCCCTCCAGCAGCTACCCAAATGTAGGAGTCTAAAATTAAGCTCCTAACCTTGACCTGGCCTAGATGGCTGGGGCTGGTGGTGGCCCCAGGAGCTACAGTTGCTCCTGGGATATGGGCTTTGGGCTGCATCTGGAAAGGAGCCACATCCCAGGCAGGGCCTGTGGGAGGCATTTTGGGACTCCCCTAGGAGCAGTGGGGACAGTTGTCTGTGCCACTCACAGCCTTGGGTGTGACAGACTTAACAGAGGCAGCAGATACTGTCTTGAGATATGCACTGATGGCTCTAACAGCTCCTGTGGCCCTTGGCCGGAGGGTTTGTACCCTTGGTCTGCTGTGCCCTAGCAGCTGCCCATGGCTTTATACAAAACGCCTGTACTCAGGTTTTCTGTCATCATAGGACTTCCAGAAACAAGGGAGTCCTTCACACGTGTGTGCACACAGGATACACATCCAGCTCTCTGTCCAGTGACACAGCAAAGGAACAGCCTCTACCTGCCTCCCTCCTCCCCCAAGATTGTGAAATCTGTTCACCCTTGGCTCAGTGTAGTAGTGAGCAAGGCACTGAGGGTTTATGTTTGTACTGAGTTTTGCTCTTCACTATGGCATTGAATAAATATTCTGCTAAAGCATCTCTGCAATGCAAGTTTGGTTTTTTTTCAGTGCTGTTCTTATACTGAAGCAGAACTGAAGCCAGAAGTGTCATACAGCTGTGCCTCCATCCTCGGTGCTCCAGAGGTAGCTGACCAACTTGGATTACCTGTCCTGGGCTGTGGAGTACAGGTAGCTAAGCTGTAAAACAACAGGCGGAGAGGAGAGAGGCAGAGAATTGCCCAAATCTTTGCCCTCAGGGAGGAGGATGGGACAGCCCTGCACAAAGGGAGCAGCAGTTCATGGCAGCCTTGGGAAAGCTCTTATCTGCCAAGGCCAAGTGCTGCAGGCTCTAGGACAGACCAGGGGCTGGAGCATCCTGGCTTCTCTCTGTCCCTCCTCAGCTTCTAAATTTTTCAAGCAGTAATAGACACTGAGCAGGTACGGGGAGCGGGGGGGAAGGCAGGGGAAGCAAGCACTGGGAAGCATCCTGGGCTGCAGCACCAATGTCCTCATAGAGCTTTTTGCCATCTTCCTCTGTGCATCGCACAGCAGCTGCACCTGCATGAAGTGGGTCTGGCTGCTCCCGGGAGGGGACAGGCCCTATTGGGTACCCCTCTAATATGTCTCTTCTGCAGCCGTGCTGCTGTTCCCCAGCCCCTCAGCTGGTGCAACAGCTCTGGAGGGGCAGGACAGGGCCTCTTGCACAGACAGTGGGAGCAGCACAGGCACTTGGCTCCCAACAACCGCTATGAAAAAAGAGCCTGGCTGAGCCATGCCTCATTATCCAGCACCCAGGAACGTGAGTGTAACATGTTGCATTTGCCTTTCCAGTTGTGCAGCTCCCCTCTGCCGCTGCTGGGAAAGCAGGCCCAGCAGCGCTGCACCTGCTCCCACCAGCCCTGTGGCTTCCCCAGTATGTGTGAAGCTCCAGCAGCTGGGATGGGGCTGGGTCACATCCACCACCTCCCCAGGAGCTCCTTCCCTGCCTGCTCCGACACCCCTTGGTTGGAAGGGGCAGTGATGGTGCTGGGGTACCCCTCCACCCCCAGCTGCAGCA
>NW_009649571.1:399463-400692 GCF_000708025.1 Charadrius vociferus
GGTGACCGTGCCTCTCTTCCACCCTGTGCAGCACTGGAGCCTCAGCCTCCCATGGATTACACAAGCACGATGCTCTTCCAGCTGTTTTTATTAGTGGTTTTACCCATACTACATCCTCAAGGGGGAAAAAAACCCAACAACTTGCTTCACAGTGCCAGGCTGAGAGGGGTGTTCCCCAATAGCTGTGGTCAAAAGTGGAAAAAAAGAAAAAAAAAAACACAAAGAAATCCAAGTGTCCATATGCCAGCTGGGCCAGCAGAGCTGTGCCCAGGGCATAGCCCTGCCTGCAGCACACGGGCCGCTGCAAGGGACACACACGCTATGATTGCCACAGCACGCTCCAGAGCTGCTAAAAAATGACCACAGTGTTGTCAGCACCAGATCTGCCTCTCCTCAGCCACACAGCAAGGCAAGGGAAACGCCACCACTAGGTAAAGCTTCTGTGGCAGGGTCTCGCCTGCTGTGCCATACGCCTCTCTGACAGCAGTACAGCCCCCGTGTCTCCTCCGCAGGCTGGAAGGCTTCAGCCTGATCTCAGCATGGACTCTTGCACCTACCTTCCAGACACCTGCTGGGGCAAGAGGACCAGCACCCACCCCCTCCAAAACAGCCCTGACCCCCCTCAGCTGAGCCAGTGTGTCCGCAGGGACGCCCCTGCACCCCTTGGCCAGAGCCACCCGGCCCTTTGCCCAAGAGCAAAGACATCCACATCAACTCATACCAAGCTTCGCCTCCCCACCTCCCCAACCCCCTAATACACTTAAGTCCCAACAGCTAAATGAGCAGAGCTGGTTTTCCTTCCCCTTTCCAGGCTATGCAGGCGGGAGCAGGGCTCAGGCTTCGCTAGGCTTTTTGTTTCCTCCTAAGGCACCAGGTTGACAGTGGCACAGCAGGGCTTGGATCCACCCCTCGGGCCAAGCTGGGAGAGGGGCTTGCACAAAGGAAGGGTCCTGCTGCCCCTCTCCCACCTCCGAGAAGAGCTGAGGATGCCCAGGCTGGGGCTGCACCAAGGCAGGGCGCAGGCAGCTGCCCAGCCCCACGCCGCTGCAGGTGGACACGCACCCGCTGCCTGTCTGCCCTCACCTTTGCACAGTATGGGGGAGCCGTGCCAGGAGCTTCCCCAGCCCACCCTGCCTGACCCGCACCCCCCACTGCTGCACTGGCACACACTCCTGTCCCACTCCGCCTGCTGAAACAGCTGCGTCTGCCCCCAGCCACAGCCTCTGCAA
>NW_009649571.1:401993-419167 GCF_000708025.1 Charadrius vociferus
GGGCGCAGGCAGCTGCCCGGCCCCACGCCGCTGCAGGTGGACACGCACCCGCTGCCTGTCTGCCCTCACCTTGGCACAGTATGGGGGAGCCGTGCCAGGAGCTTCCCCAGCCCACCCTGCCTGACCCGCACCCCCCACTGCTGCACTGGCACACACTCCTGTCCCACTCCGCCTGCTGAAACAGCTGCGTCTGCCCCCAGCCACAGCCTCTGCATGCAACAGGTACGGCAAGATCCACACAGAGACGTCATGGGGGGGCTCAAAGGTCGTCCCAGCACCCACCCACAGGCAGGGAGAGCCCCCCAGCCAGCGCAGCACCTCAACCCAGGAGGTTCAGCGTGGCTCAGGGTCCGGCTTAGCTACTCACCAGTCTGGAGAAGGACATCAGGCACCCACCGAGCTCACCAGGCAGCAGTGGGGACACCCCAAACCACCCCAGGAGCGATCAGGGCACTGCCACCAGGCAGGGGGACAGCCAGCCCTGGCTGAGTGACAGCTCATCTCCACTGACAGCATCCCTGACCCCACTGGGGCAGCTGTGTGGCTACAACCAGAGCAGAGGTGGAGCAGAACACGAGCAAGGAGGGCTCTGCGCCCGTCAGGCTGGGCACCAGGCAGGGAGCTGCTGGCAGAGAGGGGCTTCGGGCCCTCCTCCACCGCTAGCCACCAAAGGTGGTCCACGGCAGCCATGAGCAAGAACACAGAGACCACCCTCCAGCCTCGTGGCCCACCCTCCTGGCAGGGTGCTGGACAGGGTCCTGGTCTACTATGGCAAGGTGGGTTCAGCACCAGCTCCTGTGACCAACAAAATCTCTCCTGGGACAGGTTTGTACACTGACCCGGGTGAAGGGAGCACAGAGAAGACAGCACAGCCTCAGGAGTGCACCCTGGCCGACTGCCTGCCCACAGCTACTCATGGTCACAACTAAACAACTCCAGAGGGACCAGCCAGCCACAACGCAGGGACATGGCATCAGTTCCTTCTCCACAAATACAGACCTTCTCACGGCTGCTGAACACTCGCTCCGCAGAAGGAAGCACTGCCAGGAACCCAGGGACAACAAGAGGACAGCAAACTTCACTTGGGGACTTCTCCAGTGACCCCAGGTCCTACCCAGGTGGCTGCAGGCTCAACACAGGGCTGAAGAGAGAGTGCGCTCCGCTGTGCAATGACCAGGCACACTGGGTTTCCCAGAGTCGAGGGAAGGACGGGAGAAAGCTGCTGCTGGTGGGTACGGCAGGCCCTCAGGGAGGGTAGGGGCTGGCCAGCAGCCACCCACCATGCAGGTGGACAAGAGACAGGCCACGTCCGTCTGTGCCGCAGCCGCAGACGTGAGAGTGCCTGTGCAGACGGATGGCAGCAGCACAGGCGCAGACGGCAGCAGAGGTGTAGTGTATGTGCTCGGCAGCTGGAGGGGTCCCTGGGAATGCTGGTATGCCTGTGCTGCTGCAGCGGCCCCGTGATGGGGCTAAAAGCCAGGTCAGGAGCACCTGTGTGTGAGTAAAGACAGCTTCCAGCACTGCCACCATCCTGCCCAGTACTGCTCAGGTACAGGCAGGCAGAAAATGGGAGGGTCTGGCTAAAAACCCACCTGGGGCTCCCCAGGTTCATGGGGCCAAAGTCCTGCACTGAGCCCTGCGTCACCCTCCTCTCCCGGGACAGGACAGGCAGTCTCCAGGGGAAATTCACTCTTTCACTGCAGGCGTCCCTGGTGCTGCCCCACACTTGCCTCCCTGGCAGCGGGCACTGTCTGCCCCATCCTGTGCTCCTGGCACGCTGCTCTGAGCACAAACCACCCACCAGACACACAGCAAGGGCCAGACGCGAGGTACTGCTCCCCCACCTGCCACACAGCTTGGTTCAGCACTGCTCTCTAGACACTGATGGCATCAGAACAGCGACAAAACAGTTCGCACCTCTTGCCCAGTTCGCACCAAGTCTGCCACGCACCCTTCCTGTCCACCAAGGCACAGGCCAGCCAGCAGCACAGAGCAACAGTGCTGTTGCAGCACACAAAACTTCCAGAAACACAGAGATCTCTGAAGAAAATCCTAGATAGCCAAGCCAAACATCCACACGAGGTGGTGCTTGGGCAGGCCAAACCCTTGTTTTACTACAGAGCACTAAACTGGTAAAGCAGGAGCTGCACTGGTTTCCACTGGGAGCCCAGAGAACAGCAGTTCAGACACTCAAGTCCCTGCAGGAGATCTTCTTGTACCCTGCAGACTGTGAACGTCCACCCAAACCTCTTCTCGTGGAAGGTCTCTCTGACACCGGGGAAGAGGGTTCCCATCAGACACCTCGTTTCCACTCAGAGCGAAGGTCCCTTTTTGGGAAGGGCTTTTCCCTTTCTGCTTTTTGCCCCCTCCTCGCTCTGAGACCTGCCTGAAGTACAGCGCAGGAGGGGGATACCCCACTCGGGGCTGGCTCTGCATTCACTGCTCCCGGAGGTGAGAAGGGTTAGAGGCCCGTGAGATCAACGATGGCTTTAATAAAGATGGCGTCATCACGCACGTAGGAGTTCTTGGCTTCCATCACGGAGACGGGGCAGAACAGCGGACAGCCACTGGCAATGTTCATTTCCGTGATGGGTCGCTGGAAGGAGGAGGAGGTCACATCGGGTCGGAAGGCATCGATGATGTGCTCCCGGTTGTTCTGATCCAGAAGCATCAGGGTTACCTGTGGGGAAACATGAAAATATACAATAGCGGCTGAATCAAAGGCAGGTGGAAACCCAGCCCGGTACCCTACTCCCTGGAAGCCTGTGAAACCAATGCAACCGCAGCCACATCGCATGCCTACAAATCTGAAAAATGCCTGTAAGTAGGGTCAGCAGAGAACATCATCTTGGTGACATTTTGTAGAAACCTTCCCACATCCTGCCCTGTCACTGGAAAATTCAGTGGGGCAGCACAGGACTGCCAGACTGACTCTGAAAACCTACAACTGGCTGGCGCGGCGTTTGCTCCCAACACCAACACCCCAGGCAGGTATTTCATTAAGTCACAGAGATGCTGTCCCCCTGTGAAGAAAGGCGTCCCTTCTCTCTGCATCAGTACTTTGCCTGCTCAGCCTTGAAGTGTTTCACAAACCTGCCATGTCTAGGAACGGCAACCTGAGCTTCCGATGTCGAGTCAGCATCAGCTGCACCCCAAGTACCGAGGCCACAACAACCTTCCCTCACCCTGAATTCACGCAGAGGCTCCGCTCGCTTTCCAAACCCGCTGCTGCTCTCCTGCCGCAGCCTCTGCGGTCTCGTGCCCCTGCCCTGTAGCACACTCAGTGCTTTCAGCACGACTGGGGAATCCCCAGGGCGGTGACATATCAAAGTCTTTCCTTCTTCTTCTGCTTGCTAAGTAGGCCAGACCAACGACGCCTAGAAGCTTAAGTAGGTGCAAAACCAGAGAGGCACATTGCTGGGCACAGCAGGCTTTGTCCCAAACCTACCTTCTGGTTGAAGGGCCATCGCAGAAGCGCGTCATTGGGTCCTTTCATCACCACAAAGAACAAGGACAGATGGGTCCCACGCCCTGTGCCGTCCCCATTCAGGTAAACGCGCAGACACATCTTGTAGCCGTACTTGCTCGTGTAGAAAGCTATCAAAGACATGCAGAACAGACACAGTGAGTGCCAACCCCAGCAAAGCCTGGCACCGACAGGTTGCTTCGAACTCCTGAGAACTCTCAAATTCAGATCCTGGAAGAAACTAGGTCTGGGTCTTAAAATACCTGCACCACGGAGGTGCTCTGGAAAGCCACAAGGAACAAATAACAGTCAGATGCCACCTTAGACCAGCCTGGAGACAGGCAGTCACAAGCCCCTGGTCTAGCTGAGACACAGAGCGCCGTGGCACAGAGCAGGGCACCAGCCAGCCCCTCGGGCTCTCCCCACCTGCCATCGCAGGTATGAGGGCCCTGAGCACAGCCTGAAGCTAAAGCCCAGGAGCTGTGCACTTCCCCCACATCCTCCGCAGACCCACCAGCTGCGCTGCACACCACTGCTAAAGGAGCTGCAGTTCACAGCAACAACACTGACAAGCAGGAACAAAATGATCCCCCCCCATCCCCCACCCCAACCTGTCTCAGGGTAGACCATTCCCAGTACTTGCTGCACCCTCTTCGTAAGCTGGCTGCCGCGGATGGGGGCAGAGGCTCAAGCAAGTGAGCTTCAGTCTGCCGTTAGGATCCCAGCCCCTCCACACAGCACGGGCATGGCTGGGTATGGGCTCTGGGATCTCAGGCCCTCTCCTTCTCCAGCAATTCTGGGAATGCCCACGTTGTGGTACCAGACCCACGCAGGGCCAGAGAAACATGTCTTGGAAGAGGACCTGTCGCAAACTGCCCTCTCACAGCGACAGTTACATGCCTCAGGTCTGGCGAGGCCTCAGGGCACGGGGCAGGAGATCAGAGCCAGCACTTTACTGCAGGACTCTGTGCACTTTTATGAACCCGCAGACTAGCTGCTGTGCACTTCCACAGGGCAAGGAGCAAGAGATCAGAGCCTTGTCTCTCGCTTCCCTCCTGGCACTCCCCAACTTGTTTCCTCTAGTCCTTCCTCTCCACCCAAAGGCTATCAGGGCAGATGCCACCCTCTGCTAGTCCAAGCAGCACATCCTCACTGCCCATTCATGGCTTCTCAGCACTCCTGTGACCCCGTGAATGTAAAACCAGGTGGGGAACTGCAGGAAGGATGGCCCCAGAGCGGTGGGAGTAACCAGCAAAAGGCACCAGACAGCCTGAGTGCTCAACACCTTGTGCACCGCGCTGCCAGCTCAGAGCAGAGAACTGGCCATCCTGCTTCCCACCGGCCTGAGCAAAGGCAAAGCACATCGGAAGGGAAGCAAGAGCCCAGCAAGCCACCCCTGGCATCTGATGGCCAGCAGCGGGTGGCTTTCCAGTGAGAGCTTCACTTCGGACTGTCCTGGGTCACAGCCCTGATGAACCTTTCTTGCGTGGATTTGCCTTTTGGAACTCCGATTTTGCCCCTTCCAAAATTCTGTAGCAGTTGTCGTGTTCCCACAATGCAAGCGAGTGGTAACTCTGCTTCCTTCTCTTTAATACCAATTTCATTTCGTATTTCCTCGCCTTTATGTTTAAATGCAAAACAAACAATTACACTAATGTCCCTTTTTGAATTTTCATCCCATTCACAACCTAGACCTCTCAGCTCTCTCCTTCCCAGACCGAACAGCACTGGTCTATTTGCTTCACTTTCTAAGATTAAAAAAAAAAACCCGCCTCCACAGGAAACATTTGTTTCTCAGCCTAATTTTCTCAGGTAAAGCAGCACCAGGAATGAGTCTCTCGTAAATGACACACTCAAGTACTGTAGGAAACAAGCCCTTGTACTTTGCACTTGTAAGATAAAAAAAAAAAAAAAAAAAAAGTCCTGCCTTTTCCAGAAGCAGTCCCGGCATTAGGCAGAGGCAGCCCTCACCTTCCAATTCCTCCAGCCATGTACAAGGTGCTCACGAGCAGATCGCAGAGACCAGACAGCAAGACAAAACACAGTCTGCTGGCCCACCAAGTAGTTTTTGCTTTGATGAAACTTTTTGCAAAAGCCCTGAGCCCTGCCGCTGCTGCCAGGCAGGCGGTGGAGACCGGCCAGCATGCAGCATGGAGGAGGAGGCACCAGCAACGATGAGCTGCCATTCCAGAAGGAGCACAGCTGATCAGATGTTAAGGCAAAGGAAGCCTCCTGCATTTGGAGAAGTTTCACCCCTTTCCCTCCCTTGAGCTGACTCTGATCCCTCCACCAGCTGCCTTTATTCTCCAACCTAGAAAATCAAATCTCAGGCCCTCCCTCAAGGACCCCCGGCAGCATCAGCCCACGGAGGGGCTGGAGGAGCCCCTGAGTGGGGCACAGTGAGCCAGGATGCCCATGGCCAGAGGACGAGATTCAGCTCTGCCCAGCACCTCCCTCCAAAGCACAGCCCCTGAAGACATTTGGGTCAAGCAGCTCTCGAGCAGGGTGCAGGGGATGTACAGGATGCAAGATTTAAGCTCCTCTCTAAGTCAAACAAAATAAATTTGAAGCAGATTTGTCGGCTTTGGGAAAAGGAAGGAAGCGCTGCCCTTCCCAAAGGGGACAGAGAGCAGGGGTTTTCCACGGCTGCTGCTGACTTTTAAAAGGAAATGCTAATTGCATGCACACAGTTTCAGTAGCAGTTTAGTTTCCCTCAAGGTGGGGAATCCTTTTTTTTTTTTTCTTTCAGTTTTTCAAGAGAAAAAGAACAGCTTTCATCCAGAAAACAGATTTTAAAGTAGTTTTAAAAATTCAATTGTTTTTACCCTTGTGGCCCAGCCACAGTCTGCTTTTTCACAGCACCAGGAAGCAGGCGTAAGGTACCTGCTCTGGGCATGCAGCTTTGAGCATTGTGAAAAAGCTCTCCAGCACGCTCAGATCCAAGTGATTCCTGCTCAGGCAAACACAAACTCCCCTCCCTCAACCATTTTGTTGTGAGGTGAGCTCCCCACCGAGCAGCAAAATTGTGTGAAGAGATGGTTTGATCTTACAGCAGCAAGCCTGGGAAGTGCTTTTGTAAGCAAACAAGCTAGATCGTAACCTACTGCTCACTGTCCGAGACTGTCTTTTTTTAAGAACAGGAAGAACAGTGCTGGGCTGGGGCAGTTCTGCAAGGAGAGCCCCTTCCTCTAACAGATATTCAAGCACTTCCCTAGGAATGGTTTGGGCTTTATTTAGAGATTTTCTCTTGCACCATCACAGTTTAAGGCACTAAAATGTATCTCTGTGGCTCCAATATATATTTCCTCCCTTCCTTAACTATTTTATTGCTGGTTTTACGGTCTTCGAGTATTTTGATTCTAACTAAAGGGTTATTCAGGGCTATTCCAGAGCTAAGAGGCTTACAATCTCCATTATGAGAAATTAAAAAGGTCTTCTGCAATCAAAAAAGCACCTCTTTCAGCAGCAGTTTCATTTAGCCCAATGCTAAAAAAAAAAAACAAAAACAACAAAACAACACGTGGTTCAGCCTCCACGGGGAAAGGGGGACAGAACAGAAATACACCTGACTGACCAGCATCTCCCCTACTAAGGACACCACTACAAACCCCACACCCAGCCAAGACACAAAAAAGGCTTTTGCTATTTTGCAAATGTATGGGCAACAACCTGGAGAGAAGATCGCAGGAGAACGGCCTGTTATTGCCTCCTGACGCTTCCTGGCAAATTCGGTTATCTTCCAGATGAAAACACCATCGTAGGTGGAAGCTTCCATGTTGCGGATCTTTTCCTCCATCTCAGCCATGGCCAGATCTTTGAGCCCAATGCTCCTCTCCAGCTGCCGGACCTGCTCAGTGGGACACACGGTGCAGCCTGGTTAGAAACACGTACTGCTGTGAGACCTGAGAAAGCCAGCAGACACCAGCATCCCCTTCAGGATGACCCTTTAGTGAGAGACGTTCTCCAGAACTGACAGAGGTCACAGGAGGGAGAAATTTAACATCGTAAGCCAATTCACTGAACGTTCCTTTTGAACCCTGTCATTATACATCGATACAACTCAGTGCTTGAGCTGGAAACTTTCCCACAGCCAATGGAAAAATCCTCCCAACAAGCAGCTCTGTTACGTTGCAGCACAAGAAGTGAGGGGGGGGCAGAAATCAACTCAGCGTTGTGACAGAACTAGACTGAGAAAAAGAAGAACCTACACCCAGCCAACAAGGTTTCCAGAGGGTTAATCACTGCTAGCTAACCTCGGGTCACACCAGTTTTGGCATCTCCCTTGCTGAGAGCGCACAGGTACACTGCAAACTACGTGACTCCCAGCTGCAGTGCTCAGCAGGGACCACACTGGAGCATACTTCTGGGCAGCTTCTTTACACCGCCAGACCGTGTTTGGCACAAAGTGCTGTTGCACAGCATCAATGATTACACTCCTATTGAAAGATGTGGAAGATGAGCAGCGCCACGGATTCGGAGAGATCCAGGGAAATGCTGAGTGCTCAGTCTCTCATTGTAACTAAGGAACAGCATCGCAGTGTCTGCGTAACTTGATTACTAACAGAGATCTCAACACTTTATGCATGTCAGTTTAATTCCCATCTTTTCCAGGAAGCTTGGGAGGGTTGGGCACAGGCAGAAATGACATTTTAGATCTGTGGAGTTTCAGGACTAGGTGGTGAAGCTTTGCTAGCTAATAACATGGAAAGGAAACTGAAAAAAAGTCTCTGCTCAAAGTGCTGGAAAGCCCAAGCCAGTGGTTACACACCTTGTTACTCAGTGTTTCAATTTTCTCCTGGTCTAGTCGATGCTGCCGGCTGTAAAGCACGCAAACAATGTTCTCAAAGGTCACTGTTTTCCTCTCAAGAGCCTCACATCTTCCCAAGAGCTCCAGGGACCTGGAGAGCTCCGACTCTGAGCACAGAGAGTTTGCTGCCAGTACTGGCGAGTTGTTTTGCGACGAGGAAAGGGTAGGAAGGGGCTTCAGGTCTCCAGACCCAGCCTTGAGGCTGAGCACAAAACTCAGTAGCATGTACAGATGCTCCGCCAAACACTTGCTTTCATGTTCTGGTAGCTTTTCATTTTCCACCTACATGAAGAGAAATACATCCCCCTTTCAGCAAGCTCAGTCTACACTGTCACCATCCACAGAACAAATTCCTCCTCTTGAAGTCACAAAGTTAGCTTTAAATTATAAAGGAGAAAAACCAAAGAAAGATGGTTAAAAAAAACTGTTTTGGGGACAAGTGGGGTGGTGGTATTTGTTTCAGAAATGCTGCAAATGACATACAATGCAGATGCTTAACGTTTCCGTTGTTCTACTCTGTCTTCCTCCATTGCTTCCCAAAAGGGCTCTGTCAGATGTACTAAACAGCACCAAAGGACAAAGCCTCACCTAATCCCCCCAAGGAGGGATTTATACAAACATCACCAGTAGGAGCTGGGAAAACTAAGCCACATGGAGAAATACGGCCTGGCCCAAGCTCTAGCAGGAGCTGTGCTTACAGCTGAAAGCAGCATAACCACCAGAGTCTCAGGGTGTTCCTCAAGGAAGAGGAAGTTTCCTTCCACATTAAGTTCATTCCCTGGATGCCCAAACTCTGGACAGCAGATGATGCTAAGCTCCATTTGCAAAGGGTTTGAAACACTACTTTGTCCAAGTATCTGAACGCAAACATCTGTAACAGGTTGGGCAACAACAGTTTGCAGGTTACCTCCAACACTGGAACTGAAAACAAGTCCCAAGATAAACATCAACAGACAAGCCCTTACCACCTCAGCACATCCGACAACGTCAAATCTGCAAGGCACTTTAGATCTGCCACAAGTCTTCACATGGTCCCGAAACTAGAAAGGAAGGCAGGCAATGTTAGATCTTATGTGTTCCCAGTAGCTCCCTTTCTGTCTCGCTGATGTCTGTTAAACTGAAGACGATGTCAAGAATGCCCAAGCCATGGCTCATCACCAGCTGCCAAAGTGCGTGGTTAAACCTGGGCACTGCTTACCATTAGGCATGACTTTCACTTTAATATAAATATAGCACTGACACCTCGAGAAGGAAGTTTTATTTCTCATTCTCTTGATGGCTAGGAGGTCTCTCTTCTCACATGCATATGCAAGAAAGAAAAAGCAACCAGCACAGGTACATGTTATGGATGCTGAGCAGCAAGCTTCACTGAGAGCGGAGGAAGGGAGGCATGAGGAACAACCCTACAAAACAGCGAGCCCTTTAATTCTGTGCACTTTGTGTAACCCTGGTTGGGACGTGCCACAGCTTGGTATTTTAAATTCCAGCTAAGCATTACAAATCCGAAAACAAAAAGCTTCCCGGTGGTCCTGCCTGAGTATTTAAGCAGTTCCTGCAGGTCCGCCTGTGCAAGGGAGGATGCTCTGCTGGGTGCAGCATCCCCTCGCTGCGGTGCCGAATGACACTGCACCTCAGCCACTTCTCATCTGGCAGCTGCCATGAAGAACCAAGGCCAATGATGGATATTTCTACAGAGAAGTGCCACTAACCACCCAGCCGCCAAGATGACTCGCTTGGGTTCCCACACAGTGCATGATAAATGCTAAGAAGCACTGGCACAGTATCATCTTGTTTTTGATATACCTCGCATCATCAGATATCAGTGGTCTGTTCTCAACAACCACCATATTCCACATTTAACACCTACATCTGCTATGACAGATGTTGATTAAAACTGGTTTTAAACCACTTTTTTAAATGCTCCTAGATCCATCTGGCTTGCTTAATGAGTCACGTTACGCAGAGTTACAATGGCTGCAACTGATCAACAAAAGTTTAGAGAGACATAAAAAAGCAGGGGTTAATATTTAAACAAAGGATAGATCACCTATGGGAATCCTACAAGCCTAGTCTCTGCTGGGCTCCAGCTTCAGCCTGTAGACAAGCAGGTCTATATCCCAAGATCCCAGCATGAAGTCCTTCATCACCCTGCCCATTCTGAAGAACTCTTTGCTCATCTTTTTGATGCTTCTGTCCCCCTGTCCTGCTACAGGGGCCTTTTGCAACAGTGCTACTAAAACTATTTGCCCGCAGCAGACAGGACAGTTTCAGATGAACGTGCTTTTTGAAGATGTTTCCCAAAACTTTGGCGTTCAGACTTTCAAGCTTTCCCCAGCAGCATGGAGGCCCTATAGACATGGATTCCATTACATGGTTAATTAGAAATAAATTAATTTAGCTGGAGATGGACTCCCTTTCTGTAATTGCAGCAGTGGTTGATATAGTTGCTTTACACAGGACATAAGTACCCTTTAAACCCACGGGCGTGCTTTTCCCATGGAGGCTCTACACCCAAACACCCTACTAAAAGGGAGGTGGTGTCGGCAACACGAACACAAAAACAGAAGTGCCAATGAGTCACGTTCACTTGCACCCTACCAGTGTTTTGACCCTTATGGAAAGGTCACGTCTGTACTAACGGCTGCCACTTAATTGTCTTCCCCACTCCACTTTCTAAAAGACTTTGGTTTTCCTCCCTGTTCCAAGAATGCTGGTGTCAGTCCATCAGGACCCCAACCGCCACTGAGGCGCACGGTTCACCAACAGTCACCTTCTCCCTTGGAATCTTCTTCCCACAGCCTTCGCAAGTCAGCGGAAACTCAGGGCAGACTTCGTCATGAGCCTGTAAAAGAATCAACGGGAGAATATTTGGTGCTCTAAATAAAAGCTCCAATGAGGTTATATGATGAGTACAATTCAACAGGGATAGTTCTACACTTTATTACAGAAGAGTACTGTATCTTCCAACCTATACTCAAATCTTGGTCATGCTGACTCATTTGTGTGATCCCCAGGCTACCAGAATTTTGGGTGCCTATGTAACCTCAGCCTCAATTTAAAAGGTGCTATGATAATTTTTTTAAAAAAATGAGATTACTGCTTTGATGGAGAAGATAATCAAGCGGAAGCTCCATTTATGGCCCTGCCAGGAAAATACACATTCAGGCAGGTTGAGTGAAGTAAGCCAGTCTCTCAGCAAGATAATTTGTGTAATTTTTCCACTGTAATGGTTATCAGTCAGCTGAAGTATGAACCCATAGCCTACTCATCACACGCTGGGCTGAGCCATCTGATGGTATCTTCACATTTGAATCAGAAAACCATTTTTCAACCAGAAAGAAAAAGATTTTAAAACTGTTTAATTTCATTGCCCCGGCATAGCACCCACCCCTGCAGCAAGAGCACACAAGAGTTTGTTTAGCAGCCGGAGGAGCTGAACAAATGATCAGGGCAATGTGATACTCTGTCCTCAGCAGACACTAGGTCCAGTGATACTGGCTGAATTGGGAATGCAAGAATGTGCCTCTGCCTTCTGCGTCATCTTTGCACTCCTGAAATCCTCTCTTTACACATCAACCAGTTGAAACCAGGTATTGGAAATGCCATGAATATGCAGTTCAAAATTCAGATGGAAAGGGAAGTGCACTGAAGTATCGTGCCATGGCAGTAACAGGGTAAAAAAACCCTGAAGCATTTGTAAAGTATTCATCTGAAAGCAGATGCTTTGAGAACTTGGTCACATTTATTCTTTATTAAAACAAATTACTATCTGAGGGGGGAAACGCGCAAACTTAAATACTGTCACCACATCAGAAACTGGAAAGTGAAACCCATTAGCGGCTCAACTTTGGCTTCTTAGTTACTCTCTCCTTTTTATACTTTAAATGAGTAATCAGACTCAAAGCCTTGCTGTACTGTCCCTGGAAAAGCGACGGGCCAGCCTGTGTGGTTCAGCTGGGCAGTGCTGCCCACAGAGGTGGCGGCGGAGACAGAGCACCTTCCTTCAACCCACTCGCTCAGAGGGGCTGAACCCTTTCTTCTACCCACCTACTGCTCTCATGTTCTAGAAACACCAGATAGCATCTTCCCCATGACCCACAAAATGCTGGCATAAGAACAGACGGTCTGGCTGAAGGAAGGAAACTTCACTGTAGAGACAACTATTTAAAAAGGGAGTATTTAAAACTTACGTTCTCCCATGCCAATGTGCTAGGCATGAAACTACCACCCCCTCTGCACTCCACACCTCCCAACATTTATCTTCCATCCCAACTCCACAGTACACCACGCTATAACACCCAACACGCAGGCAGCCCTACAAAGTGGGCCCAGCCTGCAGCACGAGAAGGGAAACCAGCCTCGCACAGCTAAGCTCAAAGTACAACTGGTCCACACAAACTGAGACGCCCAGAAGCATTGGCTTTAACCAGCACAGCTCCAAACCTCTAGACAAAGAGTTTTGTGTAAACAGTTTCAGGCTCTTCTGGAATCCCCTGTTCCCTCCCCCTCTACACAGGTCTCTAAACAGAGATGGATGGTATTGCCGCTGCAAGAAATCCACCCCAACCAGAAGCAGAAGAGCAGGGGTTGGCATTCCAGCCTGATCTGCCACACTCCACTCCACCAGGAATGGGGCAATCCTCCTGTTTACAGCTTTCCCAAACCCATATCCATGAGCTTCTGCAGCAGGGACGAGCATCTCTGACATTCAGGCATTTGCCATGAACGTTTTAGGCAACTTGGGAAAGCCATCACCGTGAAGAGGGCTAGGTAAGGGGAGAGTCACTCTCCTAGAGTGAGCCTGTCGTGAAAATCAAGTTAGATGGGGGTCAGAGAGAGGAGACGGCAACAGAAGGGGCTGGAACACAATGGTCTGGCTCAGACCTTCAGGGCCACGCTCCGGTTCCCTCAGCGTTGGCTCCTCACCCACCAGCTGTAAACCAAGCCACAGGCCTGCAGCATCCACGAGTAGGAAGATCAAACTGGGCAGAGATAACAGCCTGCACAGCTACACCATGCTCTTCCCACTCAGTTAAAACTAAAACCACCAATTGATCCGCACATCAATTTCACTCCCTACAAATAAACAGCGAGACAACCCAGCAGCAGCCTGTACATCACACACCACCATCAGAACAGGCGATTCTTTGGGAGCCCACCTGGGGGACCAGAAAATCAGACACCACCGCCGCCTTCAGAAGGACCAGGGTACTCCTGGGTTACCACTGCGGCCTCCAGCACCCAACAGGCTGCAACGGAGGTGCTGAGCCCTCCTCCCCTTGGCTGTAGGCCTGCTGGTGCACGGAGATGCCTATGCGCATGCTGTAACTCTCCTACCTCAGTATCAGGAAAGTAGAAAAGCGATTTGCAGTATTTGCAGTTGAGGTTTCTCCCAGGGCACGGCCAGGATCACCCCTCATGCTCAACCAGCGGGAACGAGCAGTTCCCTTCCCGGCCGCTCTGGGACAGCAAGGGCAGCACGTTTCAACGCAGCCCTGCAGAAAAGCGCACGCAGGGAAAAAGCGGGATTTAATAACAGCAGCTGATCCCTGCAGGACACAACGATCGTTTCCTAAGGGACGCCAGGATGAGCTGCTCTGCTATGCCTGCATAAGACAAAAGGGAAAACTGCAGTTTAATCCAATTGCTGTTTCGCCTCTCAACTCTGCTAAACTTCGCTTGATCTGCAGAAGAGGCTACTGCTGAACACTGTTATCCCCATATCGTGGTGGCGGAGCAGGAGGTGTACCTGCTCCCCAGCTGCCCTGCTCAGAACCTGCCATATCAGCACAAGTCCGTTTTTATGGAGGTCTTGCAGCCGCATTGGGAAATCCATCAGCGTGACACAACGCTCCTCCGCCAGCTACGAGGCAAGGCGGCCGGCTGAGGAAAGCAGGCTTTGAAAGAGCTGCTGCGAGCTGCCTCTGCCAGAGCCCCGCAGGAAGGTTACCCAAAGGGCAGGCTTGGCAGAGAGATGAGGCGCAGCACAACCGGCTTGGTGCGAGCTGCACACCACAGCTCTTCTGCAAACGCTCTCCTGCAGGCCCATCTTTGGAAATTAGTCTGTTAGTCCCCCCCGAGCACGGTAACATAAGCACAGACAAATCTGAAAGGCTTGGCAGCAGGAAGGGAGCAATGAAAAGGAAGAAAAATTACCAGGATGGCAGAGAAAAGCCAGCCGAAGAGGCACAGGGCACAGTGGGGCACTGTCAAGGCTCTGGCATTGCCATCTCCAGCACATGGCTCCTTTGGCATCTTAGCCTGGCTATAAGAAAATGGGTGGGCCCACAGAATTGTAGAAAGAACACTGAAAATGTGTCTCCAGTGTAAAAGAGATGCCTCCATACGTTTCAAGGGAAACTGAATCCCATGCACGAAGAAGCACGAGTTGCTTTGTGCACCTTTGCCCAGTCCCCAGGGGGTCCAGAGCCTCCGAGATGGGAACGTGCCACACAACGCAGGTACTTTGGGATGTTCCTGCTCCTCTGAAGTCAACCTGCCCTTCTGTGCTGCATCTCCTCCTCATCAGGAGAGTCCTAAAGCTGTTTTTAAGCCACGCCTGCTCAAAGCTTTCCCCACGCAGGCAGGGTGGGCTACCACACACATGGTCCTTGTGCTACTGCATGGAGCTCAGCAAGACAGGGTTAAATGCAGGAACCCAGTCTGTAATTCACAGTGCCAACTGGGAATGCAAGCTTTCCGAGACCACCACATCACCTGGTGCCAGACACAAACTGCTCCCTTTGCTGGGACACGCTAGTGACAGAGATCCAAGCAAGTTCACTTGCCATTACAAATAATTAAACCTCAAAGAAGTGTCAAAACCAAAGATTAAGTTCCCATCAGTAACTGCTTGTGGCTTTGGTTGGGCACACATACGGCAGCAATGGCACAGGAAACCAGCACCGCCTTTGCTCTGCTGTCCAATGCCACAGCGTCCATCTGAGTTGAGGCCAAAAATTGGAAGAAGAGATGTCAGGGGTTCCCGGGGGGCCTCACTCATGCCTCTTTTCAGAACCAGGAGAGTAACCTTTGCTGTCAGCTTTCTATGCTTTTGTTCATTGGCTTTTAGGGTTGGTTAGATAGACATTTGATTTGGGATTTATTGGTAGAGGGACACCAAGGCAGCATTTCTTGCATTGATGACAGATGTGAAAGCAAGAGCAGGTTTTGAAGAAGGTTGAAGGTACAAGAAACATCTGAAGGCAGTAGCAGGTTTTCTACCATTTCCTAGGACTCTGCCTTTCCTTGGTTGCTTTGAATTACACGAGCCCGAGGCAGTGGGACACTCCAGGATGTTTTTTCCCAAATCCCTCCATCATCCCAGAGGAAGGGTTTTCCTAGGGAGACTCTAGTCTGAAATGGACCCCCAGAGCATTTTAGATAAGCCTGAGTCTAAGCTGACCTGCCCCACAGCTAGCTGAAGCCCGTGCACCACTGTCCTTTGCCTCAGACATGGCTAGCTGCATTGCAAAACACAATGACTAAATCCGCTTGCCAAAGAAATAAAAAATTATGGCATTGGGCTACATTGAGTGTCCGTAAACAGCTGGTTGACATGTAAGGGAGGTTCAAAGCAATTGGGAACATCTGATCAGAGACAACTCTGCAGGTCTTCCAGGCTACAATTAACAGTTACGGTCACAGTCACGTGAAAAATGCCCAAGATGTGCTGTTCATAGCTAATGAGGTCACTGCTCGAGAACAACCTGTCACTGGGGAGCAAACACCAATCACACCATCACACTAATGATGCCAGGCACCAGCACGTTCTTAACATTGATCTGGATTCACCTCCAATAGTTAGTTCTGACAGCCGACCGCTGTGGTTAGCTGCAGGAGATGCTGCAGCGTTGACGGCTGTGCTCTAAGCACACTGCCTGTGCCAACCAGGTCTATGGACAACAACCCTGGGGAGATATCCCTCCCTTCCAGCAGCACTTTCACCAGCACACAAAGCTTCACCTTAATCACTCTGATCAAAAGGGACAGCCTCTCAGTGCTCTGCCCGACCTTCACATTAGAAAGGGCGATGTTGATACTGGTCAAGCTCTGCGAGCTGCAGATGGTGGGCAGGGGCATGGTCGACTCCTTTGCCTCGCAGGCAGCGTGGAGGTGCATGCTGTGAACAGAAGGGTCTTACAGCATGAGGTGGAGAACACCACTGGCACCCAGAAAAGGGGAGATGAGATAAAAATCACAACTGGGATGGGTATCTTTCATGTGTTGGAGAAGTTGAGCCTGTGGTGAGCGGCTTGATTTCAAACCTGATCTCTCTAAGTTGTCAGACCGTTGGAAGTGCCTCTTTACCTGTTTCCCAAGGGTGCGTGTTCATAGCTTTGGCTCCTGATGGATACCTGGAGCCCAAGGAACATCTCCCTAGGTGTGAAGTGCTGCCACACAACCTCCAAAGCTGTGTTCACACTGAGTGGTTTCATCACAGCTTAAAAAGGGACACACAGCGCTCACTTCAGCTTCAAAGCTCATGACTTACAGCCTTTCATTTTCCAAGGGGCAGATGCCAAAACTGTTAATTAGGTGGGCCACCACAAGAAGGCTGAGCTGTTTTTAGAAGTTAAGAGCAGACCCTCTACCGCTGGGGCTTTCCAACTCCCTCCCACACACGCTCTCCGGCACTCCCCGTGGCTTACCTCCCACCACGGGCTTGGACAGGAAACTGTCTCGTGTCTGGGCAGCTAGCTACATAAATTCTACTTCAGAGACTGTAAGGGAGGCCAGGTTTTGTTTGGGGACCTCAGCTATGGCTCTGGAAAGTAAAGGTGTGTCAGAACCCTTTTGCCAAAGCAGGAGGTCCTTTTTGGTCATCTGCACGTGCAAGTCAGGGATCCTCCCACAAGAAAGTGATCTGGTCCTGGGGCAAACTGCTGATAACACTGGAGC
>NW_009649571.1:419229-425006 GCF_000708025.1 Charadrius vociferus
ATAAATGCTGTACCTGATTTTAAAAGGAAGACTGGTTGTCCTGCTACAGCATCATCAAGTGTGCTTGCCACAGCCCTTAAAATGCTGTAATGCCATGCAGACAACACCACTATAAAACACTCAGAACTACCCTTTGGAGGCAACAGGAGCCAGAAGAAGTGGCTTCAAAGACCAGCAGCTCTGTTCTAAGCAATGTATAAAAGCCTGAAGCTGAAGCTTTCAGCCTAAGCTGAAAATCGCCACCAAAAACTGTCAGGGCACTCCTGAGATGCAGACGGAAAGTAGGGTGGGCATGAAACGGTGAAGCATCATGAAGCGGGCCGTTCCCCCAGCTCAGGGCACCCAGCAGCATTTTTAATGAGAGGCAGTTTTCTCTACATGAGGTGTAGCAGTGCTTCTCCAGCATCTCCCAGTAGGAATGCTGGGCAAGAAGGGACCGCCCAGTCACCTCCAGGCCCCAGGAAGCCATGTAGCCCAGAAGGAGATGCAGACATACTTTCCAACACCACGGGCTTTGGAGTAGTATCACTTAAGTTCTGAGTTTTGCATCTTCCACAGCCTTCCAGGCTTCAATTGAAGTGAACTCTTCAAAACCACGGTGTCAACTGACCACAAGGAAAACCCATCCCCTCCAGTTCAGGTTAGGATGGGTTATCACCACAGATGACAGTCACCCATCCTCATCAGCTGAGCCCATCTGTTTTCCTAGAAACCACCCTTCCCAATTTAGCTTAAATACCGCTGTCAGGATTAAGCTTAAAACTTAGTTCTCCTTCCAAAACTTAGACAATGTAATTTCCTTACATCTCAAATAATTCTCTATCTCCTGAGATGACCAGGGCATAGTTAAAACCTCTGTCTGGGTAACAAATGGAAGCACCAAGGCTGACCATGTTAACACCCCTCTGCAGCCCCCTCCTCCCATCCCTGTCCTGATGGGGGGCAAAGAAAGGGAGCTGGTGGTAGGAAAAGCATAAATAAAAGATACATGAGAACTGAAGATATGTTTAGAAAACAGAAGAGAGATGTAGACAACTGGAGGTACTGCAAGGCGAGAAAAGAAATGTTCCAGGGCTGAGAAACCACAAACTCCCTCTACCTGGATATCACACGAGCATGTTTTCTTGGTCTTCCCTTTTGCTCTAACAGGCTAGTTTTAGTTTCTGCAACCCTCCTCAGATTTTCCACCTGAATCTAAAGGCTCCTGCCCACAACCTGCTTTTCTGTGTGTACATTCAGGCAGATTCATCAGGAAATCTATAAGTGAAAAGAGGTTGCCGATTAAAAGGAAAAACCCTGCAGCCCCACCACAAAGTGCTTTATCCAAACACCACTAAATATTTACAATATTTACAAAGTCAGAAAAATGCATTTATAAACCCAGACATGTTCTAAGCACAGCTTTAAGCAGAAGTGCAAGTCGTGTCCAAGCAGACTGTACTCTTTCAGTTGTGTATGTCCCTTTCAGACCTGAAATTGGTCTGAAATCTGGTCTGCCTGAACAGAAAGCAAAACTGAAACCAGTTGTATTGATTTTTTTTTTTTAAGAACTAGAGCTTTTCAGCTGCAGAACACTTTTTCCCTTGTTCGTGCCCTGATAAGATTAGCAAACCAGAAGTGACAGTATCTCTTGATATGTAAGTGGATAGCAGCTGAGTAAGTATCTCTCTGTACGAACACACGATTTTTAAATTAGCAAACAATGAATTCGCTCTTAGGGACTTTCCATGTCCTGTCGGAAATAGCACAGCAAGGGACTTTCCATAGTGGGAGCACTGAGCTGCTGCAGGACGTTACACACATTGCTGGCTACAGATGCAACCGTAGTGCACGAGGCAAACTCTACGTTGCAGCACTAAACTAACCACCCTACCCGTAAGGCTGGGTTTAGCGTTAGTCCATGGTACCAAGAGAGACTCTGGGCTAACATGGTCCTTTCACACCTCCTTTCATCAGGCTATCTCAGCCACACATACCATCTCCTAAGCTCCGACCACATGAGGACAGCCAGGCCTGATTAAATGCCACAGCTCTTTGGCAGGCAGCTGGGAGGAGAGATGACACAAGCCAGACCTTCCCTCCTCCCACCCGTTCCCAGGAAAGAATCAGCTTTTTCCCGAGAGGGCACAAAACACCCTTATCCCCACTAGACCGAATACCTGAGGTAGGCAGGAGAGACAAGCTCAACCCTGAGATGAACCAACTGGCACTGCTCGAAATCCCCACTCCCTCTCATCGCACAAGACTGCCCCAAGACTAACAAAAACCGTGACGGTCAAGATCAGTGCTGCAGACCTGCAGCCCGAGCACTCCAGAGCTGCATCGCTATGAAACACAGGTGTTTTGCTAAAACAGAGTTAACAGGACCTTTTGAAGACTAGGTGGAGAGTAGAAAAGAGGCCCAGCCTTAACAGTTCAGACGCTCTTAAGCGGTTGTGCATAAGATCCTGCAGCATCACGCACACACACACGCAGCCTAGCAAGAAGACAGACTTATTGCCCTTTTGAACTTCTACCACTAGCCACAAGTCCTGGTTGGACTCAAGCCCACTTTCAAACACTTGTTAAGACCACACAGGGAAGACCTTTGGCAGCTGATTACTTTTGCTGAGCCCTGCAGAAACTCCTTAAATTTTTTTTTAAACCCAGGAGAAAAAGTTCAGAAGAGCTCATCAGTCACAGCACAATCAATAGCACTGGAAGCTGCTGACAAATATAATTTTGTTTAGTCTGATGGAGATGAGCTCACATACTATAATCAACATTCTGAACACTGCAGTGGGCATCAGACTTCTAGTCACTGGTCACCAGCAGAAATTAAAGTGTGGGTCAAACATTCTGCAGGCACCAAAAGCACAGCGTGAACCTGGCACCTCAGTAATACACACTGTACCCTGAAATGCAACTCCCTCTGCTGCACCAGTGTGAAGCTTTTAACTTGACATTTATTCAGTCATACAGCCACACCATGAGCCACTTTCAGATCCATGAATGAGGGTTTCACAGCAGAAGAACCACTTAGCACCCTCCATCCCCTCATCCTTTGGGCTGAACTTTTGGCATAAGGAAGTGGAAGGTTCTAGACAGCAGGACAACAAAGAAGGGGCGCAGAAGCATCTCTCTGTTAACAGGCTCAGCAAGCTATGCAGAAAACTCAGGCATGATCCTCAGCTGCTGTTTCTTCCTGCCACCTTGCAGTGGCATTGCAAACAGAATCCCAACGGTAGCCTAGACAGACCGAGGTTAAACCTTTTTCCGACACACTTCTCAGTCACTACCAAAGCTCCACGAACCACAGGGCTACAATCTTCACCAAGTGTTAGAGGGAAATAAAATGTATTGCTCTTATCTCAGGCCCCCCACATGGTGGCTTTTCCATTCCAAGAGGGATGACAAAGCTGTCCTCCAAGAGCACCAAAGCTTCACAGGTGAATATACGTTCACTACCAACTGCCAATGCATTTTAATGATGCAAATCACCACAGCACAGTTGATTTGTTGGAAAGCACAGGGAAGCATGTGGCCCACTGCCAGCCTCAGCAAGAACACATTTCTCATGAGCCATGTTAGCTGTGTACATGCTAAAGACCAAATGCCCAGTGCCACGAAAAGAAGGCCTGGGTTAAAGAGCTGATGGGCTTCTCAGGAAGAGCAGGGCTGAGAAAACCATTCTGTCCAGCAGACCCATGGCCCAGAAGAGCTCGGAGCAACGGGTGGCCAGGCAGAGAGTAGCACGCAGTCCCGCTGCCCTGACAGCTATGGGGGCAGCTGGCTGGAAATAGTATCACAGCCAGGCTGCTTTCCCCAAGCTCATGGGTCTGAAGAAGATTTTAGGTTCACATAACACAGAAAACTTCACAACAAGTTCATGGCACAGCAAAGTTTCTTGACAGTTTGCTTGGTTTTTATAGTGGAAAGGAGTTGGAGGGAGAGCGGGTAGTTCCCACCACAGAAGGGACGTGCTTGGTGCTTGCAATCACAAGGAAATGTGAAATTGTTTCAGTTCAGCCTGTGCCCTCAGCAGGGCAGACAAACCTAGCTCAAGCCAAGAAATCTCTCCAGCTTACAGTAAAGTCCCCGGAGGTGAAAGCTCCCACCACCACTGCCAGTGTCAGCAGACGAGGAAAACCACCTGAGCCTTCCCCAAACACAGAGGAAAGAAAGAGGCGGCAGACATGGAAAGCCTTGCTTTCATCTTTACCTCGTATTCTTTAATGGTCCCCTTCCAAGTGCAGCCACTGTTAATACACACAGCAGGCAAACTTTCCACCTCCCGACGAGCTGCGTTGTCTGGGAAAGCCTAAAATGGAAAAAAACAAGCAAACCACAAAAATTACTGAGGAGTTGCAGTTTTACTCCCATCTCTTAATTCTTTATTAAGACTCCTCCCAGGCCAGTTGCCACATCACATCTTCAGAGGTGTGTTAATGGCAAACAAATCGTTATTACAACATTTAAGTAGGCCACAGCTATATTAACATAACCTGGATTTTAGAAGCTGAGGAGTCCACCACATTAATCATCTCTCACTACTGAACAGAACCCTTCCTAGGAAAAAGGGATTCTCAGAACTTGTAAACAAAAACTGCAAGTGGTATTAATGACATCAGTCAGTTTCTTTATTTTTTAAAATGCATTTTCACTTACCGAGTTTGATTCCAAAATAGAAATTCCTTCTTCATATATTCCTTCCTGAATACAGCTGGCACATTTTTGAGGTCCAGCACTAGCAGACAGAAAAATAATCATCAAACACAACAAAAAGCGACTGACGTGATTTAATGAAAAAAGGATTTCTGGTTCTAAAAGCATTTCTGGTATTAAAGCATTTTCTTATTTTTAAAACAACGCATTGAGCCTTTGCTCATCTGTAGTTTTGATGCCCATTTCTCATTCTAACTTTTTTTCTTCTCCCGATTAACCGCTCTATTCAACTTCCCTCACTTAAAGGCAAGAGTGAGACAGAACACGAGGAAAATTTTCTGGAAGCCAGTGGGTGCTTCAATTTCTCACATTTTGGCATGACAACCATGCAATGAATTTTAGGAGGAAGTTCCTTCGGTAGCTGTGATGAAGACTGAAGGAGATGGGTGATCCACATGGATTGCCACCTGAATGGCAAAAACAATGCAGGAGACTCTGGAGAAGGGAACTTTGAAGCAACCCCCAGAACAATAAAAGCGAGTCAGAGATTGCATATTCCTTTAAAGAAGACCTGACGCCAAACCTCAACAATTAAACACAGCTCCCTTGCTGAGAAGGCCCTGAAAATGAGACTTTTCTCGCCTTTTTTGCTTGAAAACACTTTTTCAAGCACTTCGTCTTCAGACTGAAGCCACAAACATTACCTTATGATTTTCTTCAGACAATAGGAACAGTAGCGATGTCCGCACTGAGCTTGAAAGGGCCTCCTCAATATGTTCTTGCAATCGGAGCAGAGATATTTGACCTCCAGCTTAGTTCCCAGGATCTCCTTCGCAAACCCAGGCTGGTTTAGATCCAAAGAGCCAGGTGGAGTAGAGTTTGCTGCTGCCATGTGAACGAAAAATTCTGGCTGTATCTCCAGAGCCTGAAATGAAAAATATTTTCCCTGTTTGGTTAAAACTGGGTGGTGGGAATTTTTCACGTAAACTGTATTACTCACGGCATATTACCCTGGCACCCAAAACCCAACAACACAGGTAAACACACAGATGCGTTAAAAATATGGAAAGAAACTTTACAGTTAGTTTTAAGCCAGCCGGTCCCGGGGAAACCTCCGGGCTCTGGAAAGCCCC
>NW_009649571.1:425380-427142 GCF_000708025.1 Charadrius vociferus
GGCCAGCGACATGGGGGCGGGGTCAGCAACACGGGGCAGGGCCAGCGGCCTCCGATGTCACCGCCCCCTCCGGCCCCCTCCACTGTCACCTATCCCGGTCACCCCTGGACACCCCCACAGTGTCACCTACCCCTGTCACTCCCACAGTGTCACCTACGCCTGTCATCTGCCGTCACCCCCAGTGTCGCTACCCCTGTCACCCCCAGTCACCCCACTGTCACCTCTCCCTCTGTCACACTCCCCAGTGTCATCCCTTGGGCACCCCCCACACTGTCACGTCCCCTCAGCACTCCCCAGCCACCCCACCGACAGCATCACCTCCCCCTGTCACCCCTCAAGACACTCACACACACAGCGTCACCTCCCCTCAGCACCCCCCAGTGTCCCCTGTCACCCCTGGACACCCACACAGTGTCACCTCTCCCTGTCACTCCCAGACACACCCTCAGTGCCACCTCCCCCTGTGTCCCTCCAGTCACCCCCACCCCCAGCGACACCTCCCCTCAGCATCCCCCAGTCATCCCCAGTGTCACCACCCGTCACCCCCAGACACCCCACTATCACCTCTCTCTCAGTGACACTCCCCACTGTCACCCTTCAGACACACACACACACGGTGTCACCTATCTCTGTCACCCCCAGTGTCCCCTACCCCTGTCACCCCGGGCACCCCACTGTCCCCTCTCCCTCACACACACTGCCTAGTGTCACCCCTCCGACACCTCCACACACTGTCAGATCCCCTCAGCATCCCCCAGTCACCCCACCCACAGTGTCACCTCCCCCTGTCACCCATCAGACACCTCACAGTCACCACCCATCACACCCACCCTCAATGTCACCTCTTCCTCCACTGTCCCCCCTGCCCCCTCATACCCCTACCTTAGCGCCCCAGGACCCCTTTGCCCCCCTCCCGCCAGTGGGGGACCCAGAACGACAGCAGCACTGGTCTGGGGGCAACCTGACCCCCACCCCGGGGTCCTACACTTTTTTAAGGCACATTTGGCCATTTCAGGTGGCACCAGGCAAACACTTACCTGCGTGCAGAGCGCCATGGCCGCCCCGCGGCGCCCGCTCGGCAGGGACGAGGAGGCCAGAGCCGTGGGGAAGGACGGGTGGTGGCGGGCAGGCTGAATGTTAATCAAAAAAAACCCCAAAAATGACGTTGGGGGAAATGCAGCCGGAGCAGTGAGGTCAGCGCAAGGGGCTTTTCACAGGGGAACTCAACCGAGAAAGGTCACAGCAGCAGGGTTTGTCACTCGGGGTCCCCAGCCCCTGTGTCCCCTGGCCCAGCTCACACGCCGGGGGCTGCCAGAGCCCTCCCGATGGGGCGGCACGAGGGCTCTGGAGCTTCACAGCCTCCCGTGCTGCAACAGTCTCACCACGAGGGGAATTCACCGGTCGGGGGGGGAAATCCTCCCCGGTCAGAACTAGGGGTCGCCAGTTGCGTGCTACCACCAGCGGATCGGCTGTGGCATCTCTCCCGGGAACATCAGCTGCGAGGGTGGCCCCGGGGGGCAGACCAGGGAGGCTAGTCAGGACTGTTGAGGGTGGCCCACCACGGGCTTGCCCGCAGTGGCACCAAGCCCCCTGCAAGGGTCTGCAGGCTGCTGAGATGATCCCCGCAGGGCTGGTAGGAGTGACTGCAGGGACAGCCGTGGGGGCTGGGGATGAGGTGCATCCCTAAGCACATGGCGCCACCCAGACGGGCAACGCTTCCCTCACTCGGCTGCAACATCCCTTTTTCCCGGCACAGGGAAAG
>NW_009649571.1:427408-428605 GCF_000708025.1 Charadrius vociferus
GAGAGTGTGAAAAGCTCTGTGTTGCTAAAGTTCTTGGCTGGTTGGTGTAACTTGGTGACCCTGGTGGCCCTGCTGGAAGAGGACGTGCTCTGCCCAAAGAGGAAGAAACCATCAACCACCCGGGGGCTGCTCCAAACAAACCCGCTGTGTGACAACAGCCCGGTTGCCACGGCATGGCCAGCAGAGCGAGTCTTGGAAGGCAGAGTAATGCACCTCATCAACCTTCCACCTCCACGTCCCAAAGCCGCTCTCTCCCGTCGCACTGGCAGTCAGAGCCGGGCGCGTGGCAGTGAGAGACACCACTGAGTGGGCGGAGGGGAACCCCCCCTCCCCTGCTCTCCCTGCGCCCCATTTCTGAGCAACGCCCACATCACCCAGCCGCTCCTCCTGTGTCTCGCTATGAGGACCTGCAAAAACACCACCGAGGGTTAACTCCCGTCCCCCCTCATTTCAGAAATGATGAGCGCAAGCGGTTTGGGTTTTCCCATCTTTACTGCAGAATTTTTTCAGTGATTCAGACAGAGAGTTGAGGGATTTTATTGTCTCCCAGCTGAAAGGGCAGGGATGCTGCTGGCTTTCAGACACAGAGCTTTCGTAGAATCACAGAATGGTTTAGGTTGGAATGGACTTTAAAGATCTTCCAGTTCCACCCCCCTGCCCCGGGCAGGGACACCTCCCACCAGCCCAGGTTGCTCCAAGCCCCGTCCAACCTGGCCTTGAACACCTCCAGGGATGGGGCAGCCACAGCTCCTCTGGGCAACTTGCGCCAGGGGCTCACCTCCATGAGTGTGAAAAATTTCTTATTGATATCTATTCTAAATCTGCCCTCTTTCAGTTTAAAACCATTCCCCCTCATACCATCGCTCCCCTCCCTGAGAGGGTCCCTCTCCAGCTTTCCTGTAGCCCCTTTAGGGGCTGGAAGGGGCTCTAAGGTCTCCTCGGAGCCTTCTCTTCTCCATGCTGAACAACCCCAACTCTCTTCAGCCCCTCCTCACAGTAGAGGGGCTCCAGCGCTCGGACCATCTTCGTGGCCTCCTTTGGCCCCGCTCCAACAGGTTCATGTCTTTATATTGGGACCCCCTGAGCTGGAGGCAGCACTGCAGGGGGCTCTCCCCAGAGTGGAGCAAAGGCGCAGAATCTCCTCGTCCTGCTGGCCATGCTGCTGGGGATGCAGCCCGGGATGCCGTTGGTTATCAG
>NW_009649571.1:429688-430029 GCF_000708025.1 Charadrius vociferus
CTCCAGCCTGACGTGCACACTAACCAATCGCCTAGCGAGTCGTCTGATTGCTAGGTTTCTGTGCGTATTATGAGGAAGTGCGTCACGCCTGACTCGTCCGCTAATGAGAGGCCTTCTTTCCTGAAGGGCGTGCGCGCCGCCCTATGGGCGGACGCGGCGGCCGTCTGATTGCTAGGTTTCTGTGCGTATTATGAGGAAGTGCGTCACGCCTGACTCGTCCGCTAATGAGAGGCCTTCTTTCCTGAAGGGCGTGCGCGCCGCCCTATGGGCGGACGCGGCGGCCGGCCCCGCCTCCCGCGGGGGCGGGCGTTGGGCTGTGGAGGCTCCCCCTGAGCGGCGGG
>NW_009649571.1:430200-434502 GCF_000708025.1 Charadrius vociferus
GGATGTTGAGGGGGCGAATGCGGGTAGCGAAGCGCTCACCTCGGCCCCTTTTCCCCTCCCCAGGCCATCTTGGCGGCCCAGCGGCGCGGAGAGGACGTGGAGACCTCCAAGAAGTGTGGGTATCCCGCGGCCTGGCTCCCTCTCAGTCGCCGGGGGGGGTGGTCGCCCGGAAGAGGCGGGGGGTGCAGAAGGCAGCAGCCCTCCTAGCTAAGCCCAAAGTCCTTCCCAGTTAGGGGCTGCCTAGAGCTGAGGACCACCGGGGAATCGGGGGCAGCACCCCGGGGAAGGAGGGAGCGATCTCTTGTAGCTAGCTCCCTGTTTCTGGTTGCCCAGAGCTGAGAGCTGGCTAGTGGCAGGGGGGGGGGGGGGAGAGCTTTCATGATCACAAAACTTAAACTCCCGGTTTTTGCAGCTTGTTTCTCCTGTTGATAACCATGCTTAAGGATTTCAGTGACTGCTTATCTTCCTGTGGCATTGCTCTTCACAAATTCACTGTTTCCTGTCCAATGTAAATTCTTAGATTCTCTCACCATAGGGGTGAGATTTATGGTGGTTGGAAACAAATAAATAGATGATCCTCGCATGAGGTTTAGTCAGCTTTATCAAGAGACTAATGTGAGAGAAAGGATTCAAACCATGACTTAAATGTTTAAACTGTAATGAAACAAAATAAATAGCATGCTCTTGAACCTTAGGCTTTCAGCAAAGCTAAGTAGGGCTAGAATTTACTTATAAAAGGCATCAGAAAATTCATTAAAAGCCGCTTATTCATGCTGCCTTACACCTGAGCAAACAAGATACAAATTCAAATATTTTAACCCCCCTCACACTTTGTAGCACAAACGTGTGTCTGGAGTGGTTTGAATATTAAATCCCCAGGCAATAGCAAGATCTTGCCTATCTGGAGTGAAGTTCAGATGTGAAGTAGAGAAAGGGGAGGGCCCTGCATGACTGTGTTTAGACATCAGCATTAACAGGATTAAGATAACATGTTCCCTGGTGGACAGGGTCTGGTTGAGATTAGTGCTGATGTTGGCATGTTGAAATCTTGAAAGGTCCCTGGGATCCTGGGCAGCTGAGTGCTTAGAAAAAGCGCTTTGATACTTTTTGGCGCAACTCTGAGCCTTGTTTTTTTGTCCTTGGTTTGTTGTTGGTTTTTTTTTTTTTTTCTTGCTTTGAATGATAGGGGCAGCAGGCCAAAACAAACAACACTTTATTACAAAGAACACGGCCAAGCTCGACCGAGAAACAGAAGAGCTGCACCATGACAGAGTTCCGCTGGAGGTGGGCAAAGTGATCCAGCAGGGCCGACAGAGCAAGGGCATGACACAGAAGGACTTGGCCACAGTGAGTATAGCCTGGGGCCTGCTTCTGCTCTCCTGAGGCAGGTTTAGTCATCTCAAGGTGAAGGTGGACACTTCTCCTGTCCCCTGGTGGGCAACTGAAGTGGGATGGTATCGTGAGGAGGAAGTTTGGTGAACGCAACATCTCTGATGTCTGATCTCCAGGTCACATTAGTTATCTAGGAGATGTTTTAGGGGTTTATCTATGCAGTCCTTGAACACCTGCTTGGAGACAGAGCGTTGCTGTGGCTGGTGAGCTGGTAGGAGACTTTTTTACCCCCCTCTCCTCCGATCAACTCAGCACCACTGTGAGGTTTTTTTGTACCACCTGGGACTGATGCAGTGTTCAGTAGCTTGCAGCTGACTTAAGGAACAGTGATATGTAGTGTTACTGCTCCTCTTGAGAGGCTGAGGGAGGTTGAAGTCTATCCAGGATGGGTGTCACCATTGCTGCGACACTCAACGAGTGGAGGGAGGTGATAGTGGTGATGGAGTAAGCCTCGAAGTAGCACTCTGACTTCCGATCCTGGTAAAATTAGAGGCTGTTGTTACTTGTCTGTGTGAGTTCTCGGGGGTTGGTGCTAAGTGTTTGCTGTGTTTGAGATGCATCCTCTCTTTATAGAAAATCAATGAAAAACCACAAGTTATTGCTGACTATGAATCAGGAAGAGCAATCCCCAATAACCAGGTTATGGGCAAGATCGAAAGAGCCATTGGTAAGTTAAGAAAGGAGACTTCAAAAATACTGACAATGCTTTCTGTGCCCAGGAGGGATGTTCTGGTTTATGTCAGTTACATTTTCCACATCTGGAACAGTTGCTGGCTATAGGTTATTGTGGGCGCGGTGTCATTGAGCCATGTTCTGATAGAACTTGGATCTGCTGACTGAAACCAGAACTCAGAGCTCTTTTCTTTTGTTCTTCATCTTCATAGATGGAGCCATGCCCTGGGGACCACCCCTGTATGCTTCCCCCCAAAAATCAATGAGATACTGAGACCCATGAAGGCCTGATTATCCTTGGGAAAGTATCTTGCAGCTGCTAGTGTGGATGTTGCGTTCCTAGGCTGGTTTAGATACCATTTTCTGGGAAGATGGTGCACAAGCAAGAACCAGAGCCTTGTCTGAAAGTAGTCTGGTGCTCGTAGAAACTAAAATAGAATTCTCCCTAACTCCGGTTCCCTGCCCTCTTTTTTTGGATGTTTTCTTCCTTATAGCAAAAATTTGAGGAAATAAAGTTATCAGGTGAATGATGGAGTGCTGATGGTGGTTGTCTCCTTTGTCTTATTCCAGGCCTTAAACTGCGTGGGAAGGATATTGGAAAACCACTGGAAACTGGCCCCAAAGGGAAATGACAACAAAGCCTCGAAATCAGTTTGTCCAGACTGATCTCGTCTGGCTGGTTCTCCTTAACCACCAGAATCTCTCTTTGTATTGCCAAGCTGAACAAGAGGGTTTCAGACTTGCTTTGGGGGGGAAATCTGCCGAATCTGTACCTGCTGTAAAAAGGCAACCTTAAAGAAGCAATTTTCCTGATTTTTGTTTTTCCTTCCTCCTTTCCAGAGATTGAAGAACTAAACCCCAAAAAGTACCACATCTGAAAAACATGTGCGTCTTGGTGTTTAGAAGCAGCTAATGTTAAGACACTTTGGGTGGTCTGAAATGTGATCATTTAATTGGAAATAATTTGTGGGATGGGTGGGATATATTATATATAAATAATTTGGGAGAGTGGGGGGTTGATCAGTGTCTGCATTTGAAATGATAACTCGGTCACTGCATCACAATGACATTTTTGTTTGTTCCTTCCAGTCTGTTTTAAAAGAGATCTATAATAAAGTTTGATACCCTTCAGTTGCACAGGGTACTTGCTGCGTGTTTACCAGCTGGTAGTAAATTTTTTGTTCTTGGTGTGGCTGGAGCTGCAGAACCCTCTTCATTCTGGAAGCACAATTAGTGGGGCTACCTGGAGCGTCTGGGGTAAGGGCCGGTGTTGTCGCAGCCTTCCTGGCTGGTCTGCTCCTTTCCCTGGCGGTGAGGACTGCGGCTTTGGCTTGCAGCCCAGAGATGAAATCACTCCTGTGGTTCTGTCTTGTGTGGAGGTGAGTGGAGCCTGTGGAGTTCTACAGAGCAGAGTGGGTGCGGAGACACTCAGCTGGGCATTTCCGTGAAGCCAGAGCCCTCGTTATCTCTCGCCTCAGCCCTCACCCAGCTGCCAGGAGCACAGCTTGGCTGGGGGCTCGTTCCTGCAGGGTATAGCCAGGCCAGTGCTGCAGCAGAGCTGTAGGGATGGTGCTCGACGTGATTGTGTGGCATAACTGAAGTGGGGCAGAGCTGAAGGGAGAGCTATCTGCAGCAGGGTGAGAGGAAAAAAACGTGTCGGTCGCAATCTGGGAAAGCAGGACAACCTGATACCCTCCGGACAAGCTCAGGGGGTTGAGTTAATCCCCCTAGTGGGGATCTGAATCAGTCTGGCTGCTGTTGTGCTTGGTGGTGGGTTTGGCTGTGGGCTGCGTAGGGGCTGCATGGTGTTAAGTTTTGAAAGCTGGGGAGCAAAGAGAGGGGTCCTGGGCTAAAGGTGGCCTAGGTGCAGGTGTGGATGCCCTTGCCCTGAGCCCAGCCTGTGCCTCAGCAACATCCTTCTTTTTCCTGATAACCTTTAAATGCAAATTATCAAAATCATTTGAAAGGCATGTGGGCAGTCCTGCAGTAGGTGGGCACCTATACAGTGGGGTCATGGCTGCTCTCTGCCCTCGGCTGTGCTGCATGGTGGCCCCTGCCCTGCTCCCTGCCCTCTGGGCCACCTCTCCAGTCTTGCCCACCCTCCCTCGAAACGCAGCAGAAGCACTGGTCTTCCTCCCCGTGGGAGCTCTTGTGCTTAATCCTGGGCATGGGAAGGGGCTCGTGCCCCGTGCAGCACCCGCTGATCTGCCCAGCCCGGGGGGGGGGCAGGACCGGGCA
>NW_009649571.1:434517-436458 GCF_000708025.1 Charadrius vociferus
CGTCCCCGGGGCGCCACCCGCTGATCTGCCCAGCCCGGGGGGGGGGCAGGACTGTGCACTTCACCCCCTTCCACAGCCAGGACCCTGCTCAGAGGAGAGGACAGCAAGAAACTGCTGCTGGCGGTGCCTGTCAAATCATTGACACATCACTACATCTTGTAGCAGAAAATTCATGTTACAAAAAAACCAATGTTTTTCCCGAGCAACGGAGGTAGTGGAGGCAGTGGCACGTCCCTCTGCAGGGCTGGCACCCCCACGGTGAGCACCCACAGCAGCTCCCCAGTGCTGGATGCTGAGAGCCCGAAGTGGCTGCTGGAGTGTGAGGTCCTGCTGGAGGGACGCTCTGCCTCTGCTTATGCCTCGCAGGTGTGAGTAGGCAATTGCTGCTGCTGGCTGATTGTTTCAAACCTCATCCCCCTCTTTTTGCTCTGGAGATATAATGACCTTGTCCTGTAAAAAAAAGGTGAATGGGAATTGGTTACAGTAAGCACAGGCTGTTGTCTAATTTTAAATACAAGCAATTCTTCCAGGCTGCAGAGGGGAGAACCCACATGCTGGCCCACCATGACCCCAGCAGAGGAACAAAACCCCCCAGCATGCTGGGGGGGGCTCCATGTCCCCTTTGGGGGTCAGTCCTGGGCTGACTGGAGCTGGTGGCTCTGCTGGGGACTACGTGACACCAAACCCCTCAAAGGAAACTGTAGCTTAAGCTGCTTCTCGCGGTTTTAAGTTGCTGGCTTGAAGAGGATGAGCAATGTTTGCATGACCTGCTCCTCACAGGGCTCTGGGGAGGAGGACCGCAGCCTCAGCTCTTTCTGGAGCATTTCTAGGTCAGTCCTACAGCTCGGGGTCACTTGTTAGCAGGCAACCAGATAAGAGGCCGAGCCCTTTGCCCCTCCCTGATGTGTTGGCAGAGTGCAGGCTCAGGGGGAACCTGCTGGGATTTGCTGAGCTTTTAGGAAAATTGCTGTTTGGTGGCAAGCAGGAGAGCCCTTCACCCCTGTCCTTACATCTCGAAAGGTGATGTTATCAAAGCCCTGGGGAGCATTGCTTTCTGATGGTGTTCCACTTGCCAGCCCTTGCCGTTTCAGCAAGTACCAGCCTCCAGCAACCACCAGCACCAGGACAATGATGACCAGGAGAAGACTGAGCACCACCTCTGCCACAAAGCTGCCGGAGGATTTCTCTGCAGGGAGAACAGATGCTGCCAGGCTCGACTCACCACCCAGGAGAGCTGGCTCCAGCCCCAGCCTCAGTGCCAGCACCCTGAGCAGTGCTGGGTTGACCTTTCACAGCCAGAACTGTCCCCTCACCTTCCATTGGCCCCTCCGGGCTGGAACGGCAGCCCCCCACGGTGCTGTACATGATGTCGTCCAGCGCCACCGTCCCCTCCATCGGCCACCTCCGCGTGGTGATCTCAAATATGATCTGCAGGGGAAGATGGGATGTAGGGGGTGATACCTGGGGAAGGCACCCCACACCCCTGGAGGGCACTCTGCACGCCACGGCTGCCCTGCTCACCTGGAACTTGCCAGGGCTCTGCACAGGCACCACGCCGCCTCGCCAGCCCTGGCTCTGGTGCCCTGCCACTGCACCCCACTCCTCCTCACTGCCCAGCCAGAGCTGAACTGTAGTGTTCATGGTCCCATGGGTGGGGAGGGGGTTTGCAGCCCCTGACCAAGCCCCCCTGCTCCCATCGTGGGCTCATGACGCCCTCCCCAGGGAGAGCAGGGCTTACAGAGGTGCTCCGGGATGTCCATGTGGTACCAGAACCGCAGGCAGGAGTCAGCAGCACCAGGCAGGTGCTGGCTCTCCAGCCTGGCAGTGGTGCTCCCTGGGCCCAGCACCCTGGTGTCGAAGTGCACATAGTGACCTGAACAGGTAGGAACAGAGCACAGGGTGTCCCCATGTCCTGTGCACCACCACCCTCCCCCCCCGCCC
>NW_009649571.1:436672-446987 GCF_000708025.1 Charadrius vociferus
CCCCCCCCGTCCATGTCCTGCTGCCCCCCAAAATGCCCAGACAATGCCTGGAGGATTGCACCCCTGAGGCCCACTCCTCACTGTGGCCTTTGGGACCGAGCTGTCCCTCCTGGGTGAGGAGGGGAAGGGGATGCTGTGGAGCCAGGCCCCCTGGGACGCACTGGGAGGGGGGACATTCATGGGTGACCCCATCCATCCCTAGCTCCTCTTCCTCCCTCCAGATGTGCTGGGGTGCCCTGGGAGGGATGGATGTCTCCTACCATCCCTTGTGCCCAGGGTGTGATCCTGCTCGGGGCCGGGGTACTTGGCAAGGGGGACCCCGTTCTTCCAGCCCCAGGCAAAGCTGTGCAGGCGGGGGTCTGAGGGGCTGCTCCAGCCACACATGTCCCTCTCGAAGTCACAGGACGCTGGGAGGAAAGGGGGGCTGTGAGGCACCCAGCGCTGCAGGCACCCACTGCCCTGCGCTGCCTGGTGGGAGATGAGGCATCCAAGGGGGAGCAGCCCCCTCCCCACCACCCCCAGCTTTGGGCCAAGCCAAGCTCAGGGCAGGAGCAGGGTGCCCATCAGCCATGGCAGATGGAAGGGACGGGCTATCCCCATCCCCACATCTGTGTGCCCCCATGGGGTGCCCATCCCCCCTGGCCAGTCCACGGTGCCCCATGGTGTGGGCTCTCACCTGGCTCGGGGCAGGCTCCGTCTGACACATGCAGGTCGTCCAGTGCGATGTACCCGTGGTCACCCCCAGCTCCCACCACCTCAAATATCACCTACCGGAGGGGTGGGCAGGGTGGCACGCTGAGGCTGGCAGCTGCCATGCTCCCCTTGTCACCCCTGGCCTGTCCTGCTCCCCACAGCAAGGTCCCCGGCACCCTGCCCCATCTCACCTGCCACTCCCCATCTGGCTGGACAGTGACATGACCGCGGTGCCAGACATCTCCCTCCGTGGTGCTCACGCTCATCACCTTCCTCCGCACCCCACTCTGCTCCACGAAGATGCCGAGAGATCCTGCCCATGGCACCCACCATGGAGGGGGGTCCGGGCTGTGCCGCACAGGACCCCCACCTGTCCAGAGGTGCCCCCAGGGGCCTCGTGGGGGAGTCATGGCACTCACCTGGGGTCCCAGTGCTCAGCTGGTACCAGAAGGCCAGGCACTGGGCGAGTGCAGAGGGCTGGTAGGGCTGGGAGGTGAGGGCAGCCGTGTGCCCTGCAGGCAGGGAGCCCCTTCCTGTGCTCACCACCATGTAATGGCCTGCGGGGAGAGAAGTCCCCATGCCATGACCCCCATCCAGCCCTGCTAGGGGCACCAGGGGACTGCTGGGGCTGGGGTTCCTCCCAGGTTGGGGAGTCCTGGGGCTGAGAAACTCCAGGTTTAGGGAGTCCCAGGTTTGAGGAGCTCTGTACAGCAGCGCCCTCTGCACATCCTGGGCAGAGCAGGCAGGGATGGCGGGCAGGATGCTCAGTGCAGGCAGGGAAGGCAGGCAGGAGCCACAGGGCAGCCAGCAGGGCTCCATCAGAGCTCTGGGAAGCCGTGGCCCCGGTACCTGTGGCAGTGCCAGTGGTGTGGTCGGCCGAGGGGCCAGCAGTGGCGCCGGTGCTGTTGCTCTGCCACAGCCAGGTACGCTGCTCACTGGCTGCCAGCCCACAGGCATCCGCCTCGAAGGAGCAGGAGAGCTCAGCCCCACAGGGCCCCGCCGTCAGCGCCAGGTCGTCCAGTGCCATATCCCCCAGGAACCCATCCCGCAGGGCCTCAAAGGCCACCTGCCACCAAGACAGCAGTGTCAAACAGCCACATGCCCCACTGTCTCCCAGGGGCGTGGGGGGGACACAGCTCTCACCCGGTACGGCCGCTGGCCTGTGGCGGGCAGCGTTGCCCGTCCCTGGTGCCAGATGCTGCCCTGGGTCCCCCGCTGGGTCCACAGCACCATCTCCTCTGCTCCCTCCAGCCGCAGCTTGAGGTTCAGGGTGCCTGGGCAGAAGGGAGCATTGGGCAGCTGTCCTGCACCTCTCGGGGACCCCGCAGTCTCCAGGGGAGTGGAGCCCAGCTGGGGCATCCCTGGGAGGATGCCATGGGGCCACGTACCAATCTGCGGGCCGGCCAGGCGGTACCAGAAGGAGAGGCAGCGTGGGGTGGTGGTGGGCTCCTGGCGGTAGGTGACAAGCTGCGCCCACTGCCCGCGGCTCCATGGCACAGAGGGATCCACGGCCAAGAAGTAGCCTGAGTGTTGGGGACAGCCAGGGCAGAGGGCACACGGACATGGGTGCTCCGAGCTATGCCTGCACCACCTGCACCCCTGTCCCAGATCCGGCTGCCTCAGGGCTGTTCTGGCTGAGCTCACCCCGCAGGCATGGGGCTGCTTGGGGTGCGCAGGGCACATCCCGGCCAGGAGGCTGTGGGGTCCTCTGGCTGCCCAGGGTCCCCGGGAGAGGAGCCAGCCCCTTACCTGAGCCAGTGGTGTGGTCAGAGCCCTGTCCCTGCCCCGTGCTGCGGACCCATTTGAAGTCACTGGACTGATCTTGGTACCAGCCGCACATGCCCGTCTCAAAGTTGCAGGACAGCTCTGGCCAGAGAGAGGTGACCGTGGTGAGGGAGTGGAGATAAGGCACCCCAAAAGCAAACAGGTCCCCAAAATGTCCCTTTCCCTCTGCTCCCCTGCCCCACTTCCCAAGTTCACCCCATGCAGAGGCCCAGGGGCAGGATGCGCGCTCAGCCCTGGCCCCAGGGCTTCTGCACCACAATCCTGTCCCTGGGCTGGGGACAGGGTGACAGTCACCAGCCAGCCCCCATGCGAGCAGCATCCATCTCTGTGGGCAGGGAGGCCGGGGTCCCCTCCCACCCATAGCCACCATCCCTGCCCATGTGCCCCTGGCCATACCCGCAGCCCCTGGTGGCACCACCTTGGGGTGGCACTGCACTAACGTCACATTGTCGATGGCAGCACCCGCTGAGTCCTGCAGATCCACCAGCCCCAGCAGCTCGACCTGGGGGCAGTGTGGTGGTGGTGAGTCCCAGGGTGCCTGGCAGCGCTGGCGCTGCCCCACCAGTAGCCAACCAGGCTGGTCCCTGTGCCCCTGGATGCACCTGGAAGCGCTGTGTCCTCTCCCCCAGCAGGACACGGACATGTCCCTCAGCTGTGCCACTGTGACCCTGTGTATGCCATGCCAGGTGGGTGGTGCCAGTGGTGTGATCCACGATGCTGACTGCGAGGAAGCCTGGGCGCGAGAGGTAGTGCAGAAGATGTGGGGACCGGCAGCCCCCGGCCACCCCCTGGGAACCCTCCTGGTGCCTGGGCACCCACCCAGCCCATGGTCGAAGGGAACAGGGACACCCCAGCTGCAGGATGATGTGGTGGGGCAGAGCTGGGCTGGGAGAGACAGAAAAGGTGGGCAGGATGGGACAGGGAGTGGGCAGGGCACCCCAGGGCCAGGCAGGGGGTTACCTTTGTGGCCTCGGTGGATGCGGTAGCTCATCTCCATGGTGCAGGCAGGACCGGAGGGGCCCAGCAGAGGCGTGCGTGCCTTCGCAGCAGCCATCATTTGTCCTTCTCCTGCCTGGAGGGCCAGGAAAGCCCCTGGGCACAGAAACACCCTGAGAGGTCAGGGCAGGGGCCCCATGTCCCTGGCAGCACCCCCAGCCCAGCACTCTGCCCAGGCATCACCCCCACACTTCCCATGATGGCACCCACCCACCCCGGCTGGGTGGGAGCATGGGGTCCCTGCACCCTGGGAGTCCCCGCAGTGCTGGGGACCAAAGAGCATCGTCTCGGCAGTGGGAACAGCTTCACCTGTGAGGATGGTATCAGTGAGCTCAGTGGCCGTCTGCACACCCCAGCGCAGCCGCCCCAGGCTGACATCATGCCAGCCCCCGTCCCCCGTCTCGAAGGTGGTCGCTCCTGCAAAAGCCCAGGCTCAGCTCCACCGGGCCACTGTGCTTCCCGGGGGCTGCGTGGCCACCCATGTCCCTCAGCCATGCCAGCCAAGGGGTGCCCAGGTCACTCTGCCCTGGTCCCTTCTGCCGCCTGGCTACCGGGGAGCTAGGTGCCCACCCATGGCTCTCACCGCAGCGCTTCTCATCAGAGCCATCGGCACATGTCTGGGCAAAGTCACAGGCCAGCTCCGCGCTGATGCACTCCCTGCTGTCGCAGGCCACCTCATCGGCTGTGCAGGGTCTGGGATATGCCTGGCTCGGCAGCATGGTTGAAGGTTTGTCTGATGGCGAAACACCCCGGGATGGAGAGCGGTGGTGAGAGGGACTGGCAGCATCACCGGCATCACCACCCCTTCAAGCTCCAGTCCCCTGTCCCTGACCACCTCCATGGCTCTCCATGACCCCAGCCCCATTCCTGCCTGCCCTGCCTGCTGCCACCAGATGAAGGGGACAGAGGGGGCTGATGATAACTGCCTGTGTGACCTGGCTCAGGCAGCAGGTTTTGACACAGGGGATGGAGTGTCACAGCTGCAGGATGAGGACATCAGGCAACCTGGGCTGCAGGCCCCAGGGCAAGTGCTTGCCATGCTGTGCCCAGGATGGTCACCGTGATGAGCAGAGGGCCAGGCAGACTCTGCAGTTGGTCCTTTAGGGATGGTGCCATGGGCACAAGACACCTAGGGACCACTGCCCACACTGGAGCAGGGGTGGGAGATGGCCACCCTCCAGCTCACCCTGCGTGCTCACGCAGCCCTGTGACAGGATCAGGTCATCGATGGCCACGGTCCCCGCGCCGCTGGCCATACCCTCGATCAGCACCTGTGGGGAAGCACCATGCCAGCAACATCAACATGGGGTCTTGCACAGTATGGAGGGGACAGGCAATGGCACTGGCATGGGGGGACACTGGGGAGCCACAAGTTGGGGGGAACCTGGTTCCTGTGGTTGGCCGACACGGCTTCCCCTGGGAAGGAGCTTGGTGGGAGCCAGGGGGATGCTGCGGCTGGAAGGGGGGTGTGGGGTGGGCTGGCAGGGCCACAGTGGGGTGATGGTGCTGCCCCTGCACACAGCCGTGGCTGCCCAGGGGTGCTGCTGGGTGCCCTCCAGGGCCAGCTGGAGGGGGGTCGGGTTGTGTGGGTGGCCATGGGGGACAGCAGTCAGGATGGTGGGAAGGCATGGGGTGACATGGGAATGAAGACACCCTCCCACCCTGCTTCCAGTGGGGTGGTCCCTGGACTGGGGGGGCTGGTAGGCAGATTTGGAGGTGTGGGCACAGGGACATGAGGGTGGCACCTGCCAGCACCAGGAGGCTCAGCTCTGCCATCTGGTTCTCAGTTCAACCCCTACCCCTGGTCCCACAGGTGCATACTGGGGGTGGCTCTCTGCCCTCTGTGGGGTGGCCCTCTGCCCTCTGTGGGGTGGCCCTGTGTCCTTTGCCCCGCAGGCAGCCCAGCTCGCCCCGGCACAGTGCCAGCCCACCTTGAAGCTCTCCATCGTGTTGAAGACCACTCTCTCCCGGACCCAGAAGCTGCCCAGGTCCCCCATCCTCTCCCTCACCAGGTGCTCGGTGGAGTTGATCACATAGGAGATTCTGAGTCTGCTGGTGGCTGAGCCATGGAGGTGGCAGTACAGCACGAGCTGGGGATGGGGAGGGGGGTGAGTGAGCCCCGAAGCCCTGGGCAGGGGTACACAGTCCTACGGTGCAGCTGCTGCCCCATGGGATGCTCACAAAAGTGGGGCTGGAGGAGCTCAAAGCTCCCAGCAAGCACTGGAGATGCCACCAAAACACCCCCAAAAACCCTCTACCCATCTCTAGCAAAGGGACAACCACAGCCCCAGCCCCATGCAGGGTTCCTCCCGGCTGGGGATCCTGTCCTCTGCCACCACCCTCTGTGCCCACACAGGCTGTGATGCGGGGTCCCGGCTGTGACTCACAGAGCAGGAGTTGGTGGGCTGGAAAGTGGGACTGCTGAGCCGTGCCGTGACACTGGCTGCTGCAGCTGAGGTGCTGCCCACGAGGAGGAAAAAACCTGCAGGAGATGCCGGGAAGGGGCTGAGTGGTGCTGGGCTGTGTGTGCGGGTGCTAGATGCTGTTTTCTCAGCACAGCCTTAAGCCGAGCCCAGGCACGTGTTACCCCAGGGGCCAGGGGGCACATCTGCCCCGGGGCCAGTGATGTCCTGGGAACCCACAGTGAGGCTCCCCTGGGGTGCTGGTGCCTGACCACGTACCTGCCCTGCTGTTATTGCTGTGGTCCCGGGTGGGGATGCTGGACATGTTCCCCAGGTTCATGCTCGTGTTCCTCTCCCACATCAGCTGCCCGACCTCCACCTCCCAGCTGCAGAGACCTTGCTCAAAGGAGCAGTGGGTGAAGTGTTCTGCAGGGAGGGAGGGAGAGCAGAATCACACAAGGAGGTCCTTGTGATGGTCTGACCTGTCCACAAAACCCTCAGGGTGATTTTACCCTTTCAGCCACACAGCCATGGGGCAGAGCTGGGGTGATCCCCGCTAGCCCTACAGCCTGACTTTACCCACCAGGGCAGACCCTCAGCCTGTCCGTGTGGTCTGGGGGATGGTGGGCAGCACCCCCTCCCCAGGGCCAGGCATACTCACCGCACTGCGTTTTGTTCTCATCGGAGCCGTCCCCGCAGTCGTCAGTGCCATCACAGAGGCGGTGCTGTGCCAGGCATAAGCCCCAGCAGCAGCGGCTCTCCTCCTCTCCACAGATCTGCTGCCCGGGCTCTGGGGTGGTGGGACACATGGTCAGCACCTGGCCAGCCCCATGGGGACCCCAGCACATGCTGGGCTCCCCCCACATCCCTCCCTGGGTTGCTCGAGGGACAGGGTTTGCTACCTGCTACCTGCCCTGGCAGATGCACCCTAGACACAGTGGGCAGTGGGAGAGATCTGCTGGGTGCAACACCCAAACCAATTTCCCTGTGGATCCTGGCTCATGTCTCATCCCAGCAAATGTTGGACTCACCCTGCAAGCCGCAGTTCCTGAAGATGATGTCATCGAGTGCCACTTCTGCCCCAAATGCTGGTGGTTGTGTCAGGGAGAAGATGAGCTGCCAACAAGATGCCGGGGATGGCATGAGCTGAGCTTCTGCCCGATCTGCCCAGGCATCCTCGGCTGCCGGTGCATCACCCGGCTGCTCCAGCCTAGCTCACGGGCCAGTGCCCGGGTGCCAACATGGCACTGTCTCACCTGGAACTGCTCCGCGATCCGGCCCGGGTAAGCAACCAGCTGGTGCCAGCCCTCGCCTCCGCGCCTGGGGCTCTGCCACAGCCCTACCACCTCGTCCCTGTACGCCATAGCCAGTCGTAGCACTGGCTGCTCTGTCTGGTTGAGCCCTGTGAGGAGCCCCAAAATGTGGACCTTGGCACTGGGCACCCCAGAGTACCCACAGGGACAAACTGAACCCTGCTGCCTCTGGGGATCAGAGCTGGGACCCATGGGTCCTGCCAGCTCTGCTTGCGGAGCATGGGGAGGTGAGTGGGATGGCAAGGATCCACCTCAAGGTGCCAGTGGCTCTGTCCCTGCCATGGGAGAAGATGGTCCCATCCCTCCCCACTGCCCACATTGTCACTTCCCCGTGCCCTGTACCCCGACACCCCGCCATGCCCGCCATGGGCATCCTCACCGCTTCCCGAGAGGTGGTACCAGGCCCTGATCTCGCACGTGGCAGCTGCTTCCCGCATCACTGGTGACTTGAGCCAGGCTGTGGCCATGGTCTTTGCCGGGGGCGACACAGTCACCATGAACCACCCTAGAGAGGGCAGAGAGCAGAGCAGGGCCTGCAGCCCCATGGGATGGCACCAGAGCCATGCCCAGCACAGCTCCTGCCCCACCACGGCAAAGCTGGGTGTCCCAGCACCCATGGCCCAGAGGTGCGGTGCTGTGGGTGCCCAGAGCCTGCTCACCACCCGAGCAGCTCCTGCTTACCCAGGTCAGTGCCCACGGTGTGGTCTGAGTGGGGCCCCGTGCCCCATGCAGCCAGGCTGGCCCGGCCCCGCACCCATCTGTAAGCCGAGGTGCTCACGTCCTGCCAGCCACAATCGCCTTCCTCAAAATCACAGGTGAAGGGGGTGCCCAGCACTGCTGAGCCCTGCAGGTACCCTGAGGGCAGGCAGACGGGCCATCAGGGCAGGACTGGGTCTGCCCTGGGACCCTGCACCCACCCCGGGGACCTGCACCCACCCTGGGGTCCTCTACCCATCCTGGGCAGCTGCACCTACCCAGGGGACATGTCCAGCCCAGGGACCTGCACCCACCCTGGGGTGCTGCACCCACCTGCGGGACACACATGCACCCAGGCGACCTCAGCCTGGGGACCTGCACCCACCCCAAGGGATCTGCCACCAGCCCAGGGACCTGTGCCCACCCCAGGGACCTGCACCCACGGTGTCCCCAGCTCCATTGCCTGCTCTTGTCCCAGGGGTGGGAATGGGGCCGGTGGGACCAGGCACGCACCACACTGGTTCTCGTCAGAGCAGTCGCTGCAGTCACAGACGAAGTCGCAGAGCTGCTCGGCTGCGCTGCTGCAGCTGTTGATGACCATGGACCCACCGGGGAGGACAGTCTCAGCTACAGGAGAGACAACGGGGCTGAAAAGCCTGCGAGGATCCGGGCACGGTGCCCGCAGCAGGTGACAGAGGGCAGACGTGGCCTGCAGGTGACAGTCGCCTGGGTTCCCTGGTTTGGGACCCCGGTGGGAGTTGAGCTGAGCTCTCAGCAGCCATCACCCCTTGGACGGGACCCCCCCACCCCATATCTCCCACATCTCCACCTTTGCCATCACCCACCACCAGCACCACTCCCGTGCACCTTTGGGTTGCCAGACCCTGATTGGGCTGGGGCACTGACCCTCCACCCAGTATATCACACCCCTGAGTCTCAGCTCCCATTTTGGGGGAAACAGGAAAATTTGGGCATTTTCCTCCCCACTCTGGGCAAAGCCATTGGTGATACCCAGTCAGTCTGGCATCTCTGTCACTTGCTTACCCCAGGGAATGCCGGGCTGACCTTTGCCAGCAGACCCCCAAAGGAGGGTTTTCCTGGGCTTTTCCTGCCACAGACCCCCCCAGGACAGTGCAGCCCCCCAGTTCTGGGGAAAGCAGCGATCCCCATGGGAGCCCACGCTGGGGAGGGACAGATCAGAGCAGCCAGCACCACATCCCCTTCCCTCCCCACAGCACGATCCCCATGTCAGCAGAGAGCTCACCCAGCAGCAGCAGGAGGGTGAAAACCGCCTGCCCGGCCATCTCGGTCCCCGGGCCACAGCAAGGGTAAAACAGAGCCCGGAGAGGTACAGGGCTGGCGGGGGAGGCCACGCCGCGAGCCCAGGGCTGGAATCTGCTCCCCGGGACCTGCCCCGCGGTGGACTTCAGACTCGGCGTTATCGGCTTTCCAGCCCCGCCAGCGGGGTTTATGGCGAGGTGGTTTGCTGGGCTGGGACAGGTCACCCACGGTCCTGCTGCCCAGCACCACTGTCACCATCACAGGTGGCCATCTGGCAGCTGTGCACCCCCAGGAGACCTTCAGCTGCTTTTCCCCACTTCTTCAGGCCCCCCTTTTCCAACCATGCTGAGATGCTGGATGCTGCTCTCCGACCAGGACAGGGCCAGCTCACATGGTCCAGTGGCACACACCAGCTTGACAAAGGAAAAGGCCACTTCTTCCTGCCCAACTGGCCATGCTGCCAGTCCTGGGGAGAAGCTGGCACCTCTGCCAGGGGCGTGGGGGCCATGCCGTGCCAGCTGCCTGGGCTGTATCGTGCCTAACCACAGGGAGAAGCAGTCCCTGAGCATAAGGAGCAGTGGGAGAGCCTTTAGGCGCAGGGCAGAGGCTCTGGGTCCACGGCACGGGCTGGCAGCAGGGTGCAGACTGGACAGGGAGGGCAGCTGTGCTGGGGGGCAGTGGGAATGGGGTGCAAGGAGTGACCCCAAGGCAGAAAAGGTATAAATGGTTCATGATGCACTCAGGCAATGGGGAGCGGCAGCAGGCAGGGATCCTTAGGACTGGGGGTGTTTAGCCATAAAAATGTTGGGGGGTTGAATTCAGAACAAAACTCCGGCTGTCTGGAGACTTGGGACAGACTGGGAGAGGAGGCAGGGACAGGCAGGACACGCAGGAGGAGAAGGCTGTCCCATCACCCAGCTGTACTGGCTTTGCCAAAAGCTGGGGTTCCAGCCCAACCCAGGGACCTGCCGACGGCAGGCAGGAGGGGGGTCTCAGCGCTGCCTGTCCCATCACCCAGCTGTACTGGCTTTGCCAAAAGCTGGGGTTCCAGCCCAACCCAGGGACCTGCCGACGGCAGGCAGGAGGGGGGTCTCAGCCTGCCCGGTCAGGGCAGAGCGGCCTGGCAGCCCTGTGCTGGCGCGGGCACAT
>NW_009649571.1:447063-450279 GCF_000708025.1 Charadrius vociferus
CTCCGTCCCCGGCTCTGGCTGCCTCTCCCCAGCCTGTACCAGCTTCCCCAGCCCCAGCAGGCAGCCCCTGTCCCTGGGGACCAGGAGGTACCATCGCCAGGGCCAGCCCTCACCCCTGCCTGCACCACTCCATCTGGCAGGAGAATCTCAGCACCGCGCTCATGACCACCACGGGGTGAAGGGGCACAGCTCTAGGGCCACAACCAGGTCACTCCTGGGGGAAATCAAGCCCAGCGGAGCCCCAGGAAAGGCTATTCAGCCTGGAAGGAGTGTGGCTCGGCAGCCAGAGGCCCCTCCACAGCACCACTGGAGCTGCCTGGTGATGGCAACTCTGCCTCAGTTTCCCCACCTGGGCAGTGGGAGCTGCTGCCTGGGCCCGTGGGGCTGGCACTGCCCCAGGGCAGCTCTCCTGCCTCTGCTGCTGGCAGCCCCTGTGCCTGGAGTCAGGCCCCCAGTGCTGAAGGCTGAGCATGGAGGTTTCTCCCCTCCTAGCCGATGGCCTTGGACGGCAGATTGCAGTAGGATTGCATCAGGCGCAGTAAAACACAGAGTTCAGCTCCTTCCCCCAGTGCGAGCTGGGACAGGCGGAGGCCAGCACCCCTGCGCCCTCCCAGCCTGGGCACCCGGTGGCTGGCAGCGCCCGCAGGCAGGAGCCCTGCCCTTCCCCGGCTGCCCAGGCACCTGGCAGGCACCAAGCTGACCAGAAGCCAGTGTCGTAGGCAGAGCATCTCCAGCAGGTCTGATCCCTCCCCTCTGCACTGGGGAGACACTGGGGGATGCTGGGCCGCCAGTATGAGAGATGTGGGCAACAAACTTGGTGAGGGGGTCTAGAGAGGAAGTCTTATGAGGAACGGCTGAGGGAACAGGTTGTTCAGCCCGGAGAAAAGGAGGCTGAGGAGAGACCTTATCACTCTCTACAGCTCCCTGAAAAGAGCATGTAGTGAGGGCGGGTGGGTCTCTTCTCCCAAGGAACAAGCAATAGGACAAGAGGAAACAGCCTCAAGTTGCATGAGGAGAAGTTTAGGATGGATATCAGGAAAAAGTTCTTCACCAAAAGGGTTGTCAAACACTGGAACAGGCTGCCCAGGGAAGTGGTGGAGTCGCCATCCCTGGAGGGATTTAACAGACAGGCCGATATGGTGCTGAGGGACATGGTTTAGTGGTGGGTTTGGCAGTGTTCGGTTAATGGTTGGACTCAATGATCTTAAAGGTCCCTTCCAACCCAGACGATTCTATGATTCTATACTAGAGCAGATCCAGCGAGGGGCCGTGACAATGATGAAGTGACTGGACATCCCACAAGGAGAGGCTGAGAATGCTGGAGCTGCTCAGCCTGGAAAGACGTAGGGGGATGTCACCCACGTGTACCAAGACCCTGACAGGAGGGAGCAGAAGGAAGGAGGCAGCCTCTTCCGAGCAGCCAGTGCCCCGTGAAGGGACGAGAGATAACAAGAACAAAGCGAGAATATTAAATGCCACTTCATCATAAGAAAAAAAGTTTTCTCCTGTGAGGGTTGTCAAAACCAAAGCAGATTTCCGAGGCTGCTGTGGGGTCTCCAGCTGTGGAGATGCCCAAAACCCACCTGATACAGCCCCGAGAACCTGCTGGAGCTGACTCTGCTGGGGCAAGGGGGTGGACTGGTCATCTCCAAGGTGCCTCCAAGCTCTGCAATTCAGTGACTCAAATGGAAGCTGTGCTCCTCCATGCGACCAATGCAAGGCACTCAGCCCCTACCCACCCAGGGTTTGTCACCTAACAGCCACCAGTGTTGAGTGCACGCATGATTGTTGGGTGACATTCACCCCAGCATAGGGGAGATGGTCAACACCTTGCAGGAGGTAAGGTCTAAGCACAGCAGAGCTATTTTTCTAGTGGCCCACTGCAACATCATGCATGTTCAGGGTACCTGGGCTTAGCCCCCAGCTTTCTTCCCCCTCCCACCACCTTGCAAGGCTGGAGGTGGCTTTGGGCACCATCCTCTGCTGAAGACAGAGCTCCAGCCCCGAGCCACCAGCCAGGCAGTGGGCCCTGCACCCCCAGCCTGGCCCACGAAGCTCACCCCCATCCATCATGATCTGCCTTTTGAGTTTGGGGCAGGACACCAGGCACAGGAGCTGAGCTTTAGCAGGTTGAGCTAACCCTGCACAGCTTTGGGCACAGAGGAACCATCTCCTGTCTAGGTAGCCCACATCCCCAACAGCAATAGGTCAAGTCAGGGAGGTAGCAGCAGGCAAAGCAGCCAGGCAGGAGCCAGGAGCACACCAGACCGCAGCCTGACAAGTGAAATGGGGCTGGGACCAGGCTGGAAACCTGGGTGGGTTGTTCTTGCTGTAAGGGGGTATCACCCAGACCCAGGGGAGCCATGAACGCATGACCACGCAAGCAGCTGTGCTCCCCAACGTTGTTTAATTCTCACATACACATGTGGGACAAACGCCTTTGCCACCCGTGAGGCCGGGGCAGGGTGCCCACCAGTTTCACCAAGGCTTTGCCACGGTGTGCCAGGGAGGTGGGGAGCACCCACGGCACATGGGAAGTCCGGTGACGGCGGAGAACGGGCGAGTTCGACACAAAGAAAAACCAGGAGAGCCCAGAGCACTGCTGAGCACAGGGAGCCTGTTGCCACCGCCCCAACACCGGATTCAGCTGCACCAGCTCCAGGCTGGCGCCAATGCCACTGCTCAGAGCGAGTCAGTAGCCTTCATCCGCCCAGGTGATCTCGTAGTCCGGATACTTGGCTTTCAGCTTCTCCGTAGTCACGGAGTGGTCCGCTCGCCCAAAGCCCTGGCAGAGGAGAGAGGGTTCCAAAGGAGAGCCGGTGCAGCTATGACCCACAGGAGAGCTCGGAGAACCCCTGTGGCGGCTCACCACAACCCGAAGCTCCGGCAGCAGACCCCGGCAGTGGCAGACGCTGCTGAGCCCGTGTTTTTGAAAGACTGTCCGGCTCCAATCCCTCCGTGGCAGTGGCTCAGACCACAGGCAGCTCTGCCGGGGTCTGGCTGCCAGATGGCAATGGCACCCGGGCAGGCGGATGGTGACAGCCCGGAGCTGGGAAAGCCGGCACCAGTGTCAGGGTGCATACAGAGGGACGCTGAGGGGACACAGGCACGCCCAGGTCTGGCTGGCAGCGCCATTGCCCTCCAGCTTGGCCCTTCTGCTCCCGAGGGATGCGCTGCCGGTTTGGCCACGAGCGGCAGCAGTGGCAGGGGCACTTG
>NW_009649571.1:451891-454228 GCF_000708025.1 Charadrius vociferus
CCTCCTCCCCTCGGTGCTGCAACCGAGAGGGGGTCCCCGTCCCACCGTGCTGACAGGGTAACACCTATCTACAAAGGGGGGGTGACCCAGGGGTGCCGGGGGGGGTGGTCCACACCCCACATTCACATTATGTCATCCAGGAGGTTGGGGCTGGCCACCCAGTCGAGGGTGCGGGGCTCAGAGGCTGCCATGATCATGCACATGAACTGTTTGCCCGTCCTCTTGTCAATGGGGTAGATGGTGGTGGGGGTGAAGCGTTTGTTGCTCTCCACGAAATCGCAGAGCTGCTCGTAGACGGCGGGGAACTCATGCCGTAGGAAGACGCCGCGGATGCGCAGCTCCCGCTGGATGTTGATGAAGCAGACCTCCCGCGCCTTGCGGCCCTCCTCCCCCTCCTTGTCGATGTCCGCTGTGCCGGGCGGCGGTGTCAGGATCAACGTCTCCATGTCCCGCTCCTTCTTTAGGATCTTCTTCTCGGGGCTGGAGGAGGCTAAGGCCACCTTGGCATATTTCCTGACAGTCGGCACCTGCGTCTTTGGTGATGGCCTCTCTGGCACTTTTTGGGTGACGGCCACAGTTACATTCAGGAGGAAACATTCGTCAGGGTCGTACTGGTTGCCAGTCTCCCGCAGCTCCCGGGCGTACTCCCCCAGGTTGTCTGAGTAGCTCTCCAGCTCCCGCAAGGACAGGTAGGTGGGGGACATTAGCAGGCTCTCCAGCCCAAACTGGAGGAAGTTCTCGGCCGAGCCGGCATTGGGGAAGCCCAGGAAGAGGACACCACGGCCACGGGAGAGGTAGCCCACCTTGGCGATGCGCGAGAAGGCCTTGTGCACCTCGGCGTTCTCCCGGCAGAACTGCAGGACATGGCGGCAGACACTGCCCACACGCCCGTAGACGCAGCTCTCCTTGTGCGTGTCCCAGTCCTCGCGGCGGCAGTGCCTGGAGCAGTAGTAGGTGTAGCAGCTGTGGCATGACTTGAAGTAGAGGCAGGCGTTGAACATGGTCTCCGTCCGCCGGCACTTGGCGTTGGAGCACATCATCATGTCGTCCTCCTCCGCGCTGAGGTCGGGCGAGCAGTTCTCCGGTGACTTCTCGAAGGGGCCGACGGACAGTGGGGCGGGTGGGGGGCGCGGGGCGCTGGCACGGGAGCTAGGACCTGGCTGCTCCTTTGTGGGTCGGGGTCCCTCAGGCACGCCGGGGGGCATCCTCCTGCCCTCACCCCGCCGGGGGGGCCCCGGAGCACTGCTGCTCAGGAGCTGCTTGAGCTGCTCAGCGAGGCTGTCCCTGTCCCCAGCGCGGTGGCCCGGTGCTGGCTTGTAGTCGATGACAAGGTCGGTGATGAGCTCATCCAGCTGCTCCAGGCTGCGCTGGCGCCCTGAGCTACTCTCCCTGGGCATAGGCTGCGGGGCGCAGGGCGCGGCGTAGGGGCCACGCTCCCGCCCCGCATCCAGCATGTCCCAGCTGGCCGAGCGCCTCTCACTCCTGCCCAGCCCATCAGCACGGATGTCGTTATCGGTGATGGTGATCTCTGGCGTGACGTACCAGGAGCGGCCCGGGGGACCACGTCCACCGTCAGCGTGCACCCTCTCGAGGATGGAGCTCTCCGAGAGAGACAGGGCAGCGTAGCGCTTGGGTGAGCTTGAGAGGTTGATTACCACTGGCTGCCGGCGCTCCTCGGGGGATAAGGCACGGTGCTGCTCCTGGGCGAGCAGGTTCTCGTAGCTGCGCCCGCGCTGCAGGACCTCCTCCCTGCGTGCCGCTGGTGCCAGGATGTTATCCCAGGATTTGGAGTAGTGCTGGCTCTCCCGGCCCAGCCGTGGGGGGGTGACGCCATAGCTGGCATGCCAGGAGGAGAGCATGGCCTCGCGCCCAGCCGTCTGCGGGGCGAAGCGTGACACCTGCAAGGTCTGGTAGGGCAGTGCGCCTCGTTCGGGGCAGTACCAGTCACCAAAGTGCAAGGGCTGAGTGCTGCGGGGTGGGGGGCATGTCCGCGACAGCACCTCCCGCTCCCGGTACTTCCCATAGTCCTCAGCGTAGAATACCCGGGCAGAGGAGCCGAGGGCCGGGTACGTCCGGGTGTCCTCAGCATAGAGGGTCTTGACGGGGGTGCTGCGGGGGGCGTAAAAGCGGGGCTCGTCCCCATAGAAGGTGCGAGTGGGCGCCTCCTGCACCGGGTAGCCCCGTGCCTCCTCCACGTACAACGTCCGGGGGGGCACCGTGTGGACGGCAGCTTTGGCCGGGTCCTCAGCGTAAAAGTGCTGGGGGATGCTGTGGCGGGCAGGGTAGGGGTAGCTGGCGTAGCCGGAGCTGCGGAGAGGCATGGCGGGGCTGGGGCAC
>NW_009649571.1:454952-457323 GCF_000708025.1 Charadrius vociferus
CGGCGTAAGTGTCCGGCTTTGGTGGCGCTCGTCTGCCCTGCGGCCCCGGCGGGAGCTCGGGGGTGCCGGGGCGCGGGCAGGGGCGCTCCATGGCCGTGGGGGTGCCCAGCTGCTCGTCCAGTGACTCGAGGAACGCAAAGCTCCTGCAATGGCGCTTGTTGAAGGGCTGCGGCTCGTGGGGCAGGGACGAGGACATGGAGGCATCACATTGTGCCAGGGGCTGGCAGACGATCAAATCCCCAGGGGCTGCAGTGCCCACCTTTATGTCTTGGTACACCGTAGACACCAGGATGTCAGGTGGGTCCGTTCGTGTCATCTTAAAAGCGACTCTTCTCCTGCCAGCTCCCCTTCAGACGGCCTCAGAAGAAGGCAGCCAGCCCTGCAAGAGAAGAGATGAGGCACCTAAATCCTGGCGGGGACCTCGGGGAGCCACAACGGCACTGGATAAATTCTCCCAGCTTGGGGGGGGTGGGGTGTGGGGTGTGTGTTGGCCACCTCTTCAGAAATGGGGGTTCAGGGTCATCCCAGCCTCCACTGCTGCTAATAGTCAGATCCCAACTGGGGGAAGATGCTGAAAAAAGGTTCCAAACTTGGGGTGCAAATAATGAAGCAGATGGCAGGGCACCCATGGGTGCCCCGAGCACCCAGGGCAGCTGGGGAGGGGTGCCACCTCACCACAGCGAGAGGAGGCCACCGACAGCCATGCCCCTGTTCCTGGAGTGCAGGACGTGGGGACCCTCCTGCACCATCACGGGAAATGGCAGCTCTGAATGGGACTGGGGGGGAGGACTCAACACCAGGGTTTTCCATAACAGATGGGGAACATGTGCCCGGCCTCCCCGCTGCGAGCATCCGACTGCCTGCGGGGTCTCCTGGGACCATGCACGCCCACATCCCAGCACACACTGCATCCAGCACCAGCATCGTAGGTAGCACAGGCAGGAGTGTCATCCAGGGATGGGTACTGTGAGCACACACCGTGGTGGCCAGGAAGACCACACAGCTCTGGGGCTCTGGGGGGGCAGGACCCATACCCTCTCCCCATGGCGGCTGCACCCACTGTGGCCCACAAACACTCCTGTGGGGTGCCAACAGCTCAGGGCTCCTCTGGACTGGCACAGGCGGCACCAGGGGCTGGCAGAGGGGTGCTGTGTGAGTGCCCTAGCCCTGTGTGCCAGTAGCAACTCCTCCATCACTTCCCATGGCTCTGAGCAGGACAGACCAGGGTCCCTCCGCAATGACCCCGTGCTGGAGGGGCTGTGCTGGCTCAGTGCCTGCCGACTTCGTCCTCTGACATGTCTCCTGGGCCGGTGAGCGAACAGGACAGCAGCTGCAACTCCCATGGGACACAGGGGAACCCACTTGTGCACCCAGTGCTGTGCACCTCACCTGCTCTGGGATGCTGCTGCCCGGGTGGCCAGGGTGGGCAGAGTCCCCAGCCACATGTGTGACACAGCTGTGTGACAAGGGGGGACATCAGCACAAGCCCCCAGAGTGACTGCAAGGAGCAGACGAGGTGGTTTGCCTGCAGGATCTGGTGGGTTGTGGCACTGATCTTCACTGACAGCCCATCGAGAGCTGGCTGCAGGCTGCTGTTAGCACCAAGCAGACATTCAGCTGGCTTTGCCCACAGTGGGGACACCTGGCTGGCTTTAATGCTCCTCACATCCTATGAGGTTTTTAGTTTTTTGGCCACTTGGCCGAGGGGCCTGGGAGCGCAGGTGGGTGCCAGCTGCTCCGTGGAACAGTAAAGGTGTGTGGCAAAGGCCAGGAAAAAGCATTTGGCTTTGAACAGCAGCAGAGGACCATGGAGAATGTGTTGCTGGGAGAACAGGAACAGACTTTATTTGGCGAGAAGCAGTATCAACTACATAGAGATGGACGAGGCGGGGCTTGGGTCCCCCCCGTTACCCAGATAAAGCCCTGTCTCACCCCGAAGCTGGAGGGGATGGGTGCTGGACCTGAGGTGAAGCCAGAAGGTTGGGGGTGTTTGTCCCCAACGGGGCTGTGGAGCCCAGTGGCCAGGGAGAGGTAGATGCCGGGAGGAGATGGGGATCCCACTGCCCCAGGGGCAGGGGGGGGGGGTTTGCACCCATAGCAGTGGCTCAGCATTGCCCCTGCTGCGTTACAACGCTTGGGAGCTGGGCCAGATCTGTGAGGGCAGCACCGCACGCCGCAGCGATGCCAACAGCGGCGTTAGGAAGTCTGTCACTGTGGCGTCGGGGCAGCTGCTGGGCAGGGAACTGCAGCCCAGGCTCCTACCTGGTCCAGCGGCAGCAGGGAGGGGGTGGGTGGGCTGAGCTGGCCGAGGGCCCCACCACGGCTCCATCCCAGCGCTGCAAAATAAAAGAGGCATGTGAGGAAACCCCGG
>NW_009649571.1:457401-458597 GCF_000708025.1 Charadrius vociferus
GGGCCACGGGGTGCCTTGGGGGGACATCAAACACCCCGAGGAGGCCCTACCGATGCAGTCCTGCTGAGCCAAACAAAACTGTAGCCCAGCGAGGCCACCGTGCACATCCCTGTGCCTGGGGGACGTGGGCACTGCATCCCACGGGTGCCAGCATGTCCCCCACCCACCCTGGCAGCACCCTGCTGCCCGCAGAGCCACTCGAGGCCGTGGCAGTGGGGGGACCTGGGGACAGCACAGAGCTGGCATCCCCAGCACCACTGGGGGTTGCCATGGTTTCTCCCAATTATTCCTCCTCTTCGAGGACAGCGTGGGTGCGTGGGGAGGCTGCTGGAGCGGCGGCGCTGCGGGGGGCCGTGGGAGCTGGGGCTTTGTAGCACCGCAGGGAGAGCAGAGCGCCCGCAAAGCTGCCAGCACCCCCAGCTCATCAGGGGGGCAGAACCGGCATGGCCCCACCAACACTGCTGGTGCCCGGTGCCGCCACGCTCCCACATCCCACGTGCCCCCGACACTGAGTCCCCTCTGCAGGGAGACGATTTGGCATCCCCTCTGCTCTCCTACCCCCAGCTGGTGGGCACTGGGAGCCCCGCTTCACCCCCAGCTCTGCCCACTCTCGGGGAGCACCGGTCTCCCTGCCCAGGGTCCCGCACTCTGTCACCCTGGGGATGCTGACACTGGCTGGCAGCGCTTTGAGGGCTGCCGATGCTCACCGGGCTCCCTGCACGGGGGATGCCTCTGGGGCCACGTGGCCCCTGGGGACACAGCTAGCCCCATGCCCACATCTCCATCCCAGGGAGGGCCCAGGTGGTTTGTTGCAGAGCCCACCCCCTTGTCCCCACTGCTGGGCAGGACACAAGGACACCTCTGCACAGCCGGTCCCCAGCACAGCGGTTCCCCTCCAGCACATTCACAGTGTTGCCAGGGGGCACCCAGCAGGACCGCCCCCACCCCATGCCAGCCCACAAGCTTGACCAGGCACTGCTGCAGAGCCCAGTGGCACCCATGCATTCCCATCCCACTCAGCACCCAGCCCTGCCCCCACCACTGCCTGTGGGGCCCTGCCTGCAGTGGGGGCTGCCCTCGCTCCCAGCCTGGCACCCCACGCTGCCCGGCACACCGCTCCCGCCATGCCACATGTGAGCACCCGCCCTCCAGCAGCTTCATCCCGCGGGAGCAGCACGAGGGTGCTGGGGGCTGGG
>NW_009649571.1:458644-459592 GCF_000708025.1 Charadrius vociferus
CTGGTTGTGCGGGGGGGCTGTGCAGTGCCTGGCCAACGCACACTGTGCTGCCCGGGCACTGCAGCACCCCTGCCTGTGCACTGCTCCCCTGCTGCCTGCCCCATGCCCATGGTGAGGGTGCTGCCTGCCTGCCCTGCACCGAGTGCTCTGCCAGGACACTGCCAGGACACTGCCCGCAGTCTGCCACCACGCTGCCTGCACACACTGCACTGGGCACGCTGCCCACGCACTGCACTGAGCGCTGCCAGGGCACTGCCCCACGCACTGCCAGCACGCTGCCCTCACACTGCCTGCGCGCTGCCCAGAACATGCTGGCAGCCGGCTGTCCCCACGCTGCCTGTGCACACACCGCCCTGCCAGTGCGCTGCCTCACACAGCCTGCCCGTGCCACCAGGGCACTGCCAGGGCACTGCCTGCGCCATGCACACAGCGAGGGTGCTGCCTGCACACCCGGCACTGCACACACTGCCAGCGGGCTGCCCCATGCACGCTGTCCACATGCTACCTGGGCATTGCTGCACACCCTGCCCGCACACATCCCACCAAGCAGATGGGCAGTGCGCTGCCTGCCCGCCTGCTGCCTGGGTGCGCTGCACAGGGTACGCTGCCAGCACGCTGCCTACACATGCAGTGCACTGAGCATGCTGCCACTGCACCGTGCCGCAGGCAGCTCCAGCATGCTGCCAGCGCACGCTGCACTGCACTGAGCTCACTGCCTGTGCACGGCCCCATGGGCAGTGCCAGCACGCTGGCAGCACCCACACTGTCCCGAGCATGCTGGCGGTGCTCGGTTCTGGGAACATGGCCAGGGCAGCATCTCGCATGTACTGCAACCACCATGCTTGTGCAGACAACGCTGAAGGTACCGCCGGCGCACTGCCACGGGTGCAGTGCCCACGCATGCTGAGCCGTGAGCACTGCCAGCCCACGGCCCCACCGAGGCCTGCG
>NW_009649571.1:461356-471516 GCF_000708025.1 Charadrius vociferus
GCCCCCCACTGCCAGCAGCCCCCGGGCCCGTCCCCGCCGGCACCATGTCCCGCCTGACCTTGGCACATCACCGCAGCCCTGCCTGGCTGTGGCCAACTGGGCAGTGAAATCCCCCGATAAGCTCCTTCGTGGAGTGGCCTCGTTTTCTCAGAAGTGCCAGGGCTGTCTCTGCCTGTGGTGGCTGGAGTCCCGCGGGGGGATGCTCAGCGATGTGATGGGCAACGTGCCGAGACAGGCAAAGGCGGTGTCTGCTGGTTCTTGGCACATGATGCCAATGCCGGAGCTCTGCCTCAGTTTCTCCATCTCCCACCTCCTCGAGCCAACCTCCAGTGCCCACAGCCCCAAAAAGCAACACTGGTGCAGCTGAGGGGCCTGGCACCTGCAGGGTGCCCCAGCAAGGGGTCTCGGGTGCCAAGGACCCACTGGGAGCTCACATGGCTCCAAGCCCAGAGCTGAGGTTGGCTGTCCCCCATGTGTCTGCATGGCGGGTGCGTACCGTGATTTGCTTGATTTCAAAATCCTCCGTAGCCAAGACCCTTCCCTCCCTCCACGGTGGTACCGGGAGCATCCTTCTGCAGTTTCCTGTGTCTGCATGGGACAGAGGAGCGGCAGGGTGAGTGCAGGGGCTGCAGCACACTGGTGTTGTCGTGACTCCTGCAGGAACGCAGCCTGGGCTCATGCATTTTGCTCTGAAATGCCCCCTCTGTTCCCAGAGACACTGTGGGCACAGCTGAGCCCACTGGGGCCAGCAGCACCCGCCCTCCCTGGGACCGGGTTGAGCCCCAGGAACTCATTGCACAGATGAGCGGGATGTGATGGCTGCAGGGGGGGATACAGGGAGCAGGGTCAGCTTCTCCCTGCTGCACAGATGAGGCTGAGCAGTCCCCCAGGGTTGTGGGGCCACTCTCAGCTGGGCCCTGCTGTCCTCCCCCAGCGCTTCCATTTTCCTCCCTGCAGGATGCAGTGATCGGGCTACTGGTTCAGCCGCTCCCGCTGCCCCCGGCTTCCTGCCCCCGCAGCCCCCACCGCGCTGCTCCATCTGCTCCCTGCCTGCTGCCGGCCCTGTGCCAGCCAGCCCTGTGCTGGAGCTGAGCACTGATAAGGCTCGTGACGTGGTGAGTGATGCATGCGGGAGTGTGGGGCAGGCCAGCTTGCTGCCCAGGGGGGTGCCAGGGCTCAGCATCCCCCGTGGGTGCAGTCACCCAAATGATGCAGGAGCCCAGGGAACGCATGGTGTCCCAGCGTGGAGGATGCTGCTGTCAGGTGGGTACAGAGATGCCCACCCTGAGAGATTCCCCTGCGGTGCCACCCTCTGTCCATGCAGCTGTGGCCCTGGGTGACACCTGTGTAGACTGAGGTCACCCACCCAGAGCTCTGTGGCTGCCCAAGGGCAGGGGACGAGCAGGCTGGACTGTGTCCCCCGAGCCCCGTGGCGAGGGGCGGTGGGACCATCTGCTCTGCCCGCATGGCTGCTATTTTAGGCTGGAAAGTGCTGAGGGATCCAACTGGACTCGTCTTTGCACCACCGGAGATGGCAGCGCCATGGCATGTGCTGGGACTGTGGACACCTGCTCCTCCTCCTCCTCCTCAAGCCAGGGGTAACCTGGGGGAGAGGAGAAGGGGAAGATCCCCCAGGAGGCCGTGGGAGCCCCAGCCCAGCCCCATGGGCACCGAGGAGCCCTGGGGTGGCCCTTGGGCAGAGGTGGGGGGTTGCCCCCTGGCTTTGTGCCCACTGCCCACAGGGGTGGCAGCCCCTCGGGTGGAGGGGAATCCTTGTCACAGCCCCTGGGAGCAGGGCTCCGCGGGGAGGGATGGGACTGTCCCCTACCTCTGCACAGAGGATGGTGGTGTTGGGTCCCTGCCATGGCTGCGCAGGTCTGGGCTTGTCCCCAGCAGAGCTGCCAGGGGCCACTGTCCTGCTGTCAGGGGACAAGCGAGCGGCCAGAGGGACCACATGAGCCAGAGCTCATTCCCACAGCCCTGCAAGGAAAACACTAGCCTGGCGCCCATCCCCAGGCAGGAGCAGGTCCTGTCCCAGTGTCCGGGGTGCGTGGCCTGGCTGCCCTGCTGTGGCTTGCTATTGGGGCCAGGAGCAGTCAGGCTGGGCTGGTGTGGGGGCAAACCCTCTCCTCTGCTGGGGTTTCCGCCTGCTCGGTGCTGAGTCACCCCAGGCCCAACGGGGAGCAGAGCTGAGCTGTGTGCTGCACCCCTGTGACTCAGTTTCCCCAGCAGCAGCACAGTTCTGCCCCTGTCCCTGCTGATGGCGGCCGGGGAGAGACCTCCCTGTGCTGCACAGGCAGCTGTAGCCGGAGCTGTTAACGCTAATCATTCACCGACTGCCAGCATGCACGGTGCTGTGGTGTGCCTTGGTGCTGCTGGGGGGGCTGGGGTGGGCAGCACAGCCTGGGGCTGAGGGCTTGGTTTGTGCATCCCCTGTCACTATACACAGTGTGTCACCGGTCACCGTGCCTGTGGGTGACAGACTCAGCTCTGCCGTGACCCAGCCAAGAGAGAAACTGAGGCATAAAGGAACAACATGCCCACAGGTCACACTGGGGGTCCATGGTGACACTGGGCTCTTGGCCAGCCCCAAAGCAGGATGGACCTCAGCTTGGGGGGGGGAATGTGGGGGCTCATATCTGTCCTGCACAGCCTGAGAGGCTGGGGAGGTGGGGGGCATCATGCCAGGCCTCCCCAAGGACTGGTCCAGCAGGTAGGACACATGCAGCCAGTCCCCCTGCCCCCCCATCCTGCATTGCTGTACACAGGATGCTCAGAGCCCCAATTTCCAGCACTGCCCTGTGAGGTCTGTACCTCCACTCCCTGAGCAGGGCCATGGGGTCATCGAGATGTCTCCTTGAGGAAAGAGCCTGTGGGCCACCCACCATCCCTGTCCTCAAAGGCCACCACCCGCCCTGCTGTAGCTGCAGCGGAGCTGGGTACCTCCTTGCCACCATCCTGCCAGTCCCGGTGCTGGTGTCACCAAGAGCCCCGCTCTGTCCCCAGTTCTCCTGCACATCCTCACCGGTGCCTCTATCCCACCAGCATATCCTCATGGGTGCCGGGGAGCAGCTGCAGGGTGAGCCAGCACCAGCATTGCCTGGCAGGAAAATGGAAAAAACCCAAAGGTTTCAGGGCTGGCCGGTTTCAGCAGCTGCCTGCCCAGCCCCGAGCCCTGCTCTCACCCCACTCGCTCCTGAGATTCAATACCTACCTGGCTCAGGATATTGAATCTCCCAAGTATTAGTCCCCTGTGCCCTTTGGTGCAGCTCAGAGCAGGAAGGTGCCACCTAAAGTGGGGTTGTCCCCCATGTGTCCTGGGGACGCTGACCCCAGTGGAGCCGGGCATGGCTGCAGTCCTCAAACCTGCTGGGCCAAAAGTCCTCCTGGCCCCAGCTCTACTGTCACACGGGAGTGGGGACTCGCCGAGCCACAGCAACATGGTAAGGGACAGTGGAGGCTGGTGGGGACCGTGCACGCACGGGTGGAGGATGACAGCCCTGTCTGTCCCGGTATGGGGCAGTTTCAAAGCTGGAGAGACCTTTCTGGGCATTTGGAAAATGCTGTATGACTCAGCCAGGACAGCCAGAGCCTCCCTGGGGAAGCAGGTACAGGCAGGACGAGGCACGCAGCGAGGGAAGGCCTCCAGTAAAGTGGTTTTCCAGGACCCTCCTGGCCACAGGCTGGCAGTGGGACTGGGGCACTGGTGTGATGGTGTCAGGGGAATCCAGCATGGCCCACTGCAGGGGAGCAAACGGAGCTGGTTCCTCAGAGAAGCTCAGAAAGCAACTAGGGAAAAATAATTTGAAGGACGTAAAATACAAAGAAATGATGTTTACCTCTGCCATGTGTGCTGGGCGGAGATGGTGAGACGGCGCATCCTCACCCAGCCTTGTGCTGACGCTGCGGACCCACTCGCTCATCCCTATGGACTGCGCAGCCAGGACAGCGCTGGTCCCGCTCCAGGACCTGCTCAGCAAGACACAACACGCTGGCAGATGCCAAGCAGCCGTGAGGTCCCGAAAATGCCCAGCCTGGGGAGATGGGGGCCAAGCCACTCTCCCATGGGCTGCCTTTGCAAGCCCAGGGGACAGGGCAGGCTGGTCCTGCCCTGTGGGGTGCTTTGGGCTGTCTGGGGCGGTGCATGTGCGATGTGGCAGATCCCCGCCACCAGCTCAGGACATGCTGCTGCCTGGCATAGAGATACCCATGTTGGTTTTGTTGTTGAAGGACGAGCAGCCCCAGCGCGGGCTGGGCAGCTCAGCATGGGGACCACGATGGGAAGTGACAGCGCGGCACAAGCAGCCGCCAGCCTGTCCTCGGGGCCACCCGTGAGACGGAGCCCGGCGTCAGGGCGATTGCACCCGTGGGGTGATGGCTTGGCGAGAAACGGGGCCGGGGCACAACTTGAGTCAAGCGTGAGCAGCTCCGGTGAGGCAGGCGAGGAGATGGCTTCTGGGTCTCACTTGGCTTCCCGGACACAGCAGAGACATCCACATGACCCCAGTGTGCAGCTATAGGAGCAGACTGGGTTTCCATGCCGAGCACTGAGAGGCAATGCAGGATCCGTGCTGTGGGAAATGGGGGTGATGGGCATCCAGCATCTTGCCATGCCCCCAGAGGCCCGTGGGAGAGCCCATCTGCGGACCTGCCTGTGACATGGATGGCACTGGGAAGGCGTCAGGCATGCTGCGTGATCCCCCGCTCCCTCCCACGCTGCTGAATTTACAGCAGGGATTAATATTTGATACCTTGCCTTCACCCAGGGCTCATCATTCCCTGGTTGCCACCCTCACCGCGTGGGCAGCCAAGGCGGGCAGTGCACTGCAGCCCTTTGGGGAACAGAACATCTGCTGTGGGGCCAGCGGAGCGGCTTTGGGGTGGTCAAAGCAGGGGGCTGGCACCCTTCACACCCTCCTCTGCCCGCGGGAAAGGGATGAGGTGGGGAGCGGCATAGGCAGGTTTGGGGGGACAGGGCAGGACAGTGGCATAGGCACAGGGAAGACCTCTCTCCCCTCACCACTCCGCTGCAGGCAGCACCACTGCAAGCTGCTGTGAAATCCCTTGTTTCCAAGGCAACGTGGGGATCCCACAGCTGGGAGCAGGCAGGACTGGGCTGGGCTGGACTGGGATGCTGGCGGCTGGACTGGGATGCTGGCTGCTGCCCTGCCCACCTGCCCGCTGGGCACCCCGCAGATCCTGTCTGGGAGTGACGCTCACATTTTCCCCCAGCAAGGAGCAGCCAAGCTGGCTGGTGTCAGCATGACGCCTGGCTGGGTGCAGGGGGGCTCTCCCCTCCTTTCAGTTTCTCTCCTGCTCTTTCCCACGCAACGCCTCCCTTCCCCCAGCTCTGCAGCAAGGGAGAAGCCAGGCCCTGCTGCCCACGCCAGGGCCTCGGGAGGGAGCTGGAGCCCCCAACGGCTTTGGTGGCAGAAGAGGGCGAGTGTGAAATCTGTAAAGCAGCTGCTGGGTTGAGGGGCCCTGTCTGTAAAGGGGGTTGTAAACCCCACATTCCCACCTGCCTCCTTGGGAATGACGGGTCGGTCCCCAAAGGCTGGCAGGCAACGAATCTTGTGCTTGAGCACAGGGCACCCATCTGCTGAATTGCAGCAGTGCCGGAGGCAAGAAGACGCCCGTTTGAGCTGCCCTCTCCCCCCGCGGTGCCCACAAGGAGGGATCTCAGCCATGCCCTGCCAGTGGGGCGCAGCAGTGGTGCACGGTGGGAGCTGTGCCGCAGCAGCCTGGGCAGAGCAGGCAGCACCAGCACGGGGCAGGGCTGCCAGGCACCGCTCCAGCCTGCCCAAGCAATGCCACACGCCAGCACTGGTCATTCATGATCCCCCAAAGCCACCATCCCCCTGCAGTGACGCACCAACCGACCTCCTCGGTGCTGGGCTGGTGACCCCGACCCCAGGCAGTGCCCGAGGCAGCGAGGCCAGGGTGGGAGCCCACCAGCCCGTGCCCTCCCCTGGAGCTGTTTCCTGCCAATGGCACAAGAAGGGGTGTTTCTCCTACCAGCTCTGGGAAAAAGCCTGCTCTTTTCCCAGCCTGCTGGCTCCTTCCCGCAGCCAGCCTGCAGACGCCAGCACGCTCTCCATCTGCAGCTGCCACCCTGGCCAAACTTCAGGTGCAGACAGAGCTCCCTGAGCCGACACATGTTACCCTGGAGCAGGAGAGGCATACAGCAGAGGGGAGACTGGCATCTCTCAGGTGTCCCCTGCCACCAGGAGACACAGCACCTCCTCCTCCTCCCCTCATCTCACCTCTGTGGTGACAGAAAGCCACACCACTGCTTCCCTTCCATGCTCCCACATTGCTGACAATTTGGAGGTAACGAGGAGTTTTATAGGTTGACAGGCTGGCTACCCGCCCCATGGCCGTACCCTGCACACAGCTCCGAGCAGAGCACATGTGCATCGAGGTAGCACCTCCTGCTTGAACCCGTAACGCTGCCCCGGTTTCCCACAGGCTGCTCCGTGCCTGAACCCGCAGCTTTAGCCAACTACACCACATCTGACCCCACCAAGGTCTGCCTGGGCCTCGGGGACCCACTGGGTTCAGACACAACAGATTATTTCCCTTTGCTCAGCATCCTCCCTGCAAGGTGGCCGAAAGACGAAGACTGAATACTCACCATGAGCTGCCCTAGGGCCAGCAGCACATGTGACATGCCTGAAATGCTGAAGGCTTGTTTTGGAGGTAAACCCACAAGCTAAAAAGGCTCAACCACTTGTCCTGGTATTCTTAAGCAGCAGACTGAGCCAACACTGGATGATATTATGCCATGATTGAGACTGTTGCTAGGTTACAGCAACCGGTCCCTAAGCCCATCCTACTGCAGGATTTCCCCCAAATCACTCATTTTCGAGCTCAGGGGCATCCCAGAAGGACAGACAAGCGCTACGGTCTCTCCAAGAAGCAAGACCCCTGACTGCAGGGAATTTGCAGGCAGCACACCCATTCTTGCCCCCAGCCCACCCGCCCTCCTGCTCACTGTCCTTCCTTCAGCCCTTCCTGGCCTGTCCCGCGCCAGCGCCTGTCACAGCCCTGCTGTCTGTCTGGCCCCACAGCACCCGCAGCGGCTCGCAGGACAGGCCACCTCTACCTTTGTGTCCTGCTAAAACCTTTTCATGTTCACTGCTGGAGGGAAGGAAGCGAATTCCCACCCCAGGCCTTGGCAAGCCGAGGAAAAACTTGTTACGACCTTAAGGAAGCAACAGAAATAGGGTGAAGCTGAATCCCTCAAAGGGCAAGACTGTTGCACTCCTTGCATGTGGCCCTTGTCGTAAATCATGGGGAATGATGAAGACCTGGTGCAGGGGAGAGCCAGCTGCTAGCTGCAAGTCCTCAGCAGGATACGGCTGTGGAAAAGGCCAGCCCCATCCCAGGGCACAGCAGCAGACGCATTGTACGGGAATCACTAAGTACCAGCATGGCACGACCTCAGCTGGACTGGCACGGCCACAGAAAGGTGAACTCAAGGGGGAGCCGGTGCTGAGGATGGCTGCTAGCACAGCCGGGGGACAGCCTGTCGGGTGGAATAAAGGCAGAGCAGGGACACAAGCCCCGGCCACACAGGTCTAGGAGGAGGAAGCAGTGTTTAAACAGTGCTGCAAAGGAACAAACAAGCATCAACTGGACAGAAATAAATCTGGATGGCAATTACCAGACTGCTTCCAAGCCCCAAGGCAGAATACTGATGGACGGCTTCCCGCAGGGATGACAGAAACTGAGCTGGTTTGGGGGAGGTGGGAGCTGCAAGGACCCATCGGTCCACCCTCATGCTATTTTTCCATCTGGTATTTTGACAACGGGCTGGAGGAAGCCATAGGTTGGGTATCAAGAGACGTGGTCCTTTTGGCACAGCCTGTGCCATGTAGGGCTGGGGTACACAGCCCAGCAGTGGTGGTAAGCAGCTTGATTTTCTTGCAGGGATGAGTTTTGTGACAGCCGTGAACACAGATTAACATGAGCGAGAGCTTTAGCAAGCAGAGACAGCCACCTGCGCTAAGGAGAGTTGGGCCATCAGGAGAAAGGGGCTTTGAGTGTGCTGCCTCTGCACAGGACAAATCCACAAGGAGAGGACCTACAAGCACCGAGGAGTCAGCTCCAGGCCACTCGGGTGCAGGTGAGCTGGAAGGTCTCGCTAAAACTGGCTCCCAGCTGGGGAGCCACAGGGATGTCGGCACAGAAGGCACACTGTGAAGCCTGTGGAGACCAAAATGCCAGTCTGCTCTTGGAGTATGACTTCACCCACGAGTTGTCACAGCAGCTGCATCAAGTCACACGCCAGGAGCTGCCAAGAGTGACAGGAGCTGTCATGCGGGATCGTCCCACTCCAGGGATGGCTACAGCAAGGAACACTGCCCAAAATAAACGCTGGGTGCACAGCTGCCGTTCATGTCTCGGGTTTAGCAGCACAGCCCCGGCTGTCCCAGCCGGGATGCTATGCACGCTGTCCACAAAGCAGATAGACAGACTCTGCAGATGAGGGATGAATGCGTAGACCCCTCTCCTGGAGGGCTGCCAGACCAGGCTGATGCTCCAGCGAGCAGAGGCTGTTCACTGGGCAGCTCCTGTACTGCACCCCGCAGAGGCTTGGTCAGCAGCTGAGCCATCCCGGCTGGGAAGATGCAGCGGGTGTGAACAGGGGACCTTGGCGTTACCTCTCCTGACTTATCACGTCTGCTCTGGCTTCAGGCTGGCACAGTGGAAGCCAAGATGCAACCGTACCACAGCCGTGGGCACTGTGGATCTCAACCAGCTGGCGGTGCAGAGGCAGGGGAGAGGGCAGTGTGGCTTCCAGGCGTGTGCCTCCAGCAGCACCCCCAAGCACTGGGCTCCCTTTGCTGCACTTGGGAGCCAGGACCAGCCGGCAGCCTACAAATGCAGTGATAAATCTACACTTCTCCCTCCCGCTGCTCTAAACCAACTGAGACTTGTACAGCATGCAGCTCTGGCCAGCGTTAACTGCAAGAAATTGCAGCTCCTCAGCCTCAAGCTCTTGATTTTTTAATTTTTTTTTCGCTGACTGATAAACCCGAAAGCAAATACACTGGTACCTCCAGAGATGCTCAAAGAACTATTTTTATCAATGTGATCATGCAGAAGCTTCTCCATAATGACAGGCACGTACACATACTTTTTATATTTAGCTTATTTGAAAGACTGGGCATGGGAGAGCCCAGCTCAGACAGGGTATATTTCTTTCTCCCCTCACTCACACTTTCCAGCGCTGGATTACACCTCATGCTGCAGCCCTAGCCAGTTCAGCACTCCCTGAAAAATGAAGCCAAAGTCTAAAAAGCGCCTTATTCCTGCTATTCCCTTCTATGCTCCCGCTTCCCACACTGGGTGGGATCTCTCTGGCCTTGCTGCCAAAGCCAAAACATGCCCTGCACCCTCCTGGGGCTCTAGTGTAAGCAAAGAGAGCTCCCGCATCTGCTTTTCTCTTTCAAAGGAGTATTTTGGAACACAATGACTCATCTTTGCTTGTTTTTGTCTCAGCTCCTTGTACTGACAAGGAACACGAGTCGGAGGGAGTGTAAAGGCTCCTACGGTGGTCAAATCTGGCCCAGGTGAAAGACAAACCAATGCCAACATCAGTGTTTCCAGGGGACTTGGTGCCTGTGCAGCCTTCTGCTAACCAAGAGCTGCGCTCGCAAGGAAGTGGAGCTGAACAAAAACGCTCTCCCTTACACTGCATGAAACAGCTCTCAGGACAGAGTTTTGGGGAAAGAACTCATGGTTTTTACGTTCAACTTTTTTTTTTTGGTGAACGATTTTTAATTCTGTGCCCTGTTCCATGAAGTGTGAGAATGCAGCAGTATGAGGAAGGGGAAGTGGGATGATGCCCTTCTGTGAAACAGCACACAGCTCCCTAGCCCAGGCAGACACGTTTGTGGTGGAGAAGAAGACGTGCAGAGGCAGTTGTACAACAGAGCTTTATAGTCAGAATGGATTGTACCAGTTTTTTTTGATGCAAAATGGAACATGACCCAAAATCGTCACAGAACAGAAGCGCTTTCAGGAACACAGCCAGCTGAAGCTCGGACACCTGCCTGCCTTTTCACAAGAGAGGCCACAAACCGGTCGCGTCCCAATCCACATTTTCCTCCCTAGACGTGCAAAGTTTGAATTGTCCCATGCAATTTCCCTAC
>NW_009649571.1:471586-498053 GCF_000708025.1 Charadrius vociferus
CTGCTCATGCAGCAAAAAAAACGGTTTTGTAGTGAAAGAGTTACAAGTGTATTTTGGAGGCTGGGGGAAAGAAAAAGAAAAATGAAGCAGGTAACTGCCTGCTGGATAACAGATCAAAAAAACACCATGCTTTATAGAGTTTTGGAAGGGAACCCTGCTTTGGATTTCATGGTTGACATTTTACAACAAAAAGGGGAGAGGGAGAACAAAACCAAACCTCAAATCAACCTGCAAGCAACAGGGCAATGTAATGCACAGATCCTTGAGGGAGCTTCACTGTCTGAGCTGTGAAAGGGACACCAGAACCAAAATAGAAGGGGGTATGGAGACCTTAAGAAGCTCCATCAAACACAGGGGCTGCTCATTGAGACACAGGCAAGTGCGAAGGGCTGGCCTGTAGCGCCCACCCAACGGCAACCAATGCTGCTGAGCAGGTACCAATCCACCGGTCTAAGTTCAAAGTGAAAATGAAAAGGCTCCCCAAACTCATGGGATAGGAGGAGGCTCTCCACTTGAGGAGGGAAAGGCAGCACGTCGGCTGCTGGGCAGCCTGGCCCAGTAAACACAGCTGCAGTATCGACGGAAGCTGGACCAGGGAGGATGCTGTCTGAGCTACTGTGGTTGTCCCTCTCAGTGCAGAGAGGCAGCCCATGTTTTACAGCGTGACTGTAAAATGCCTGAGAAGCAAATGCCTTGCCATGAGAACACTTCCCTGTAGACAGTTCTGAAGCTCTGGATATCTTCATTTCCACGTGAGAGTCGTGTCCCTGAGAGGTACTGAAGGGAGGGGATTCTAGTATATGCAAATTCAAGGGTGGGAAATGCAGAAAAGCACAGATTTTTCTCTCTTTTTCAGGTTAGCTTTGCACTTTGCATTGTTTTCCCAAACTGCATAGCAGCTTACATGTAGTGTCTGAGACACTGGGGCCACGGAAATCAATGGGGCTTCATGAATTCCAACAGCAGCACCAGTGAGTGCTAATTAAGCTGCTGTGCAGAAAGGTCCCGTTCAAAGGACTCCAAAATCACACGCACTCTCTCTCACTCTGGCCCTGCGGCTGCTGTTATAGAGAGCTGTATCATAGCCTGATCTGCTCGATTTAAAGCTCATCAACTGCTGGGTGGAGCAATGGCCAATACCACCTTTCTCATTAAAAAAATAGGAAGGATAAAAAGTTAAAGACTTGAGACAGGCGAGCACGATGCGTTCATGCGGCATGTTTTGTTGCACTCCTCTTAACAAGACAGGAATTTCAGGTGTGCAGGAGTGGAATATAGCAGGGGTGGAGCAGGAGGCAGGTCCCCTTCGCCTCCCACACCCTGCCAGCTACCGATGGGGCATCTCTGCAAGGAGAAAAAACAACAGCCTGGAAGCGGGCCTGGGAACCGTGCCCTGAACCTTCCCCTTACTCAAGTACATCTCAGCTCGATTTTCTTTGTGTAACGAATGCACCAGAACAGCACACATAGATGTAAAGCTTTTGTTTTGCCAGCTGTTTTGAGAGAATATACGGCAAATGGCCAAGGCTTTACACATCTGCACCTGTCCTGGTGGGACTCGTAAGAAAAGATGGAGACAGCCACAATAGAAGAGTCCGCTGCGCGTACATGCAGCCAGCCTACAGCTCCTCATAGTCCCCACCTCCTCGCGGCTTGCTCACGCTGGCTCCTCCTCCTCCAAGAAAAGCCTCAAGTTCATCTATCTCATTGTTTTTCTCCTTGCTCTTCTTTTTCTTTTTCTTTTTCTCCTCTTTGCTCTCTTCCTTCTCTTTGCTCTTCTTGTGTTTGCTCTTCTTTTTCACAGACTTCTCCTCTTCCTGCAAAATGAGAATTTGATTAGTAAATTTGATTAGTAAATCCTCTGAGCATGCCAGTAACCCAGCATACATCGCCCTGAAACTTGGCTCTGACGGGAACGTGACTAAGGGTGAAGCATCTACTACCAAGGCTGCCTTGGAGTTAATTCCAGAAGACCCTTCTGCGAGTTTGGACAGAAGAGAAGCGGGACCATCTGGTTTACATGTACCAGTGGTCTGTCAAGCAGTTTGTGCCAGATAATACCACAGTATTGGACAGGCAGAAATGTCAAAGATGAAGCCTCCTGCAGACTTCCCTCACTGCCTCTGAGATTAGGTCTGTTGGGAACACCCCTCTGCTTGGAAAAAGTCATGGTGCTATCAACAGACTCAGCCCAGCAGAGATGCACTGCTCTATTTAATCCTATTTTTTACAGACTCACACAGTGCCTTTTCAAAGTTCAACTGTTCTAAAAGCTTGCTTTTAAGCTGCAAGAGGTTAGCGGTGTGCAGAGCCTGGGAGGCACAGATCTGGCTGGAGGATGGGAGAATGGAAGGAAGTCCACCAGGTACACAGAGTATGCCATAGAAGGCCACCCCTCTCCTCGGTTGGTAGATAATATGGCAAGTCAGCTCTGAAGAATTAAATAGTACCTCTTTGCTTTTCTTTTTCTTTTTCTTCTTCTCCTTAGAAGGTTGTTTATCTGTTCAAACAAAAAAAAAAAAAAACCCAACATTGTTTTTAATCAATTTAAACCGTAAGAGATGCAATTCTGCCCTGCCCCAATTTCTGAGAACAAAATGCTCCATCCTGGAGCCATGTGCAAAGGCAAACCCTACTCCTCAGGACAAACTGTGTCCCTTTAGAAACCAACATAGGCCCCCGCAGTCACTCCCTAGTTTAACCAGATACATCTAGTTGAATCATAAGCATTGTATTATTTATGTTATTCTGTGAACATCCACTGACCTGGATGCTCACAGTATCACAGCTACTGACCTGGATGCTCACTGTATCACAGCTACTAAGAAACAAACACAGAGACCAGCTCTACAAACTGGTCCAAAGGGCAAACTGGGGACCAGATTATTATTTCCAGAACTGAAAAAGAGCTTCTGGGAACAATTTCCCTCCAGCCACTAAATATTCGAAGGCAGACAGAAATCCCACCAGGCACGGTTTGTGCTTCCGTGAGTCGAGGTAGTAACGGAAGGACGATTCAGGACACGGTGCCAGCAGATGGGAGCACGCTAGCAGGCCAGCATGGACCGTTGTTCATACTGTGTGTGGAAATTATAACAACACGAGGCCAAAGTGTCAGTGCTGCAGCTCTGCTCTAAAGGGGTGGCTGCTTTCACACTATCGAATGAGTCCCAGAGTCCATCGCTGTCAAATCATTTGTCTCATGTTCTTGTGGTTGATGACTCGGCTGCTAATTAGACCACTGCCTTTGCACAGACTCCTTGAACAGAAGAGTATCTACTTGGCTGTTTTACAGGAGGGTTTATAACTGCACCGCGTTTCATGTGTGGTATTTGATTGCCAGTCTTACCTACACATTCTTTTCCTTGGTTGATCTGTAAATACAAGTCAGCCACAGAGAAGTCTACTTGCTGGTCAAGCTCCAGCTGACTGGCTACCAAAACACATTTTTATATTTATTGCAGAAAGAGAAGATAGGAGAAGCCCACGTTGAATTATTAAAGATGCTAAACTGAAGTTAAATTATTGACCCGGGCCTCTGCAGATACACTACTAGCTATTTCAAGCTGTGCTGTTCAGCAACTCAAAGCGACAAGCTGATGAAGCTATCACAGCCTGTGACACCTTGGAACACTTTTGGAATAGCTATTCAAAGAGATCTCTCTCTGGTGCTGCTTACAGCTTTTTCTCCCCTTAAGTCTTTAACTTCTCATCTTTCGTGGTGACATCAGGGGCAGATCTATAGGAAGTTGCTTTGCAGTAATGCCAAGACAGCAGAAATTATTTGCGCAAGTAAGGTTTGTTCCCTCAAGGGATGGGAATAAAAAAAAAAGCCTGAGGAATGCTTAGGTTGTGATCAGAACCCCACCCCACCCTTCCCCAAAATAGAAGAGCAAACTGGTAGTGTATGCCAGAGCATTTTGCTCAAATTGATCCAAATTCTTGAGGGGGTGGGCACTGCAATGCTGAGCACCACTTCCAGGCATGCAAGGCTAAGCAGGGAGCCTTATACAGAAGCAGCCTGTGAATGATCATAGAATGGTTTAGGTTGGAAGGGACCTTGAAGATCATCGAGTTCCAACCCCCCTGCCATAGATAGGGACACCTCCCACTAGACCAGGTTGCCCAAGGCCATGTCCAGACTGGCCTTGATGTGCTCCTGCTTCCAGCTGGGACAGAAATAATACATGGCTGACGCCATGGACAAGCCAGTTCCTCCCCTCCCCATGGGAAAAAACTTAAAGAAAATTATTTATGCCATGTTAAACCACATTAAAGACTCACAGGGCACTGCATGAAGTTACAGGGTATTTTATTTAGTGCAAATTGGTTTGCTAACACCATGGAACCATTTTGGAAAAAACCAGATGCCTGACAAACAAAATCAGCAAGAGTGGAGACAAGGCATGACCTTTACCTTCCTCACTGCTCTCCTTGGTACCAGTTTCTTCCAAACCCAAACCGAAGAGATCTGAGTCATTTTTCAGTTTAAAGGAGTGCACTGTTGATTTCACAGGTTGGGGCGGCTTTGCCAATGAGGTATCATCATCAGATATTTCAGAGAGATCTTCCCGGACTGGGAATTCATCCTAGAGACAAGAAAAGGCAGACAACATAGACAAATCTTGCAACCAAAATCTCTAAGCACTTTGTATACAAAGACGTCAGATGCCAGCAGGTGGGGAGGAGGGGAGGCAATGGTAGATCAACTAAGCTATTATTGCCTGGAAATCAATGCCCTTCATCTTATAAGATCTATCTATTTCTTGCCTCGCTAAAACATCTCGGTGGCATCAGTACTAGAAAGCGTGCTCTGATAACTTAACATTTGTGCTACCAAAATCAAATTTCTGATGTAAAGGGATTAAATGAGACCTTCAACCGTGTTAGCTCGACAGCATCAGCCTCTAACTGCCCTAGAGAGGCACCTCTGTTTTGGGGAAAATCAAACCTAATAGGTTGAAAACACCTCCAGACCTGACAGACAAAACCTTTTTCTTGCATAGCTCTGGGAGGTACCAGAGGCAACGTGCAGCACGGCCAAGGAAGCAATGCGTGTGCACAATAACTCCCTTCAACAAATCAAAAGAGAATGTGCTCCCAGGGCAAATTTGCCCTTTCAGCGTGGGCTGAAAACCAGGATACTGCAGAGACCAGTTATCACCCCAAACTCCTCTGTCTCTGCGTGATGGTAATGGAAATGCAGTTTAATGATCTTCTGATACCAGCCAACTGATCCTCTTCAGAATTCATTAACCACCCTTTCTTTATATCCTCCATACTGACCAAACATGACCACCAAACCTCTGTGGCTGACGTAGGCAATGCCTCCCTCCTCCTTGCTAATGGTGGTGTTCTTACTCCTTTGCCTGACTCGTAAACCTTGGACTTAAAAAGCATTCACAAGCTGTAGGGCATATCCCTGACGCTCTTGCAATGGCAAACTCCCTCACAAATCCCATTTCTCATCATTGCATTCTAAGAGAAGTAAATTTGCTGCAAATACTTTTGCTTTCATATTAAGGTGCCAGCAAAAGCAGGTACTGAAGCTGCTCAACGAATGGAAAATTCCTTAATAAACAGCATGACACATAGGCAAGGTCAAAGAAACTGGGACAACCGTCCTTTCTGCAGGATTCTGGAATGATGCAAACACATAGAACACTCCTGAACACTGGCTAACCCAGACACCGGGAGTACCGCTGAACAACAACTACCCATCCCAAATCACAGTTAGCAGCTTCTAGAGACTGCTCTGCTGGCTGCGAGTGCAGATCACCAAAGTCAGGGATACCTAGAGCCACAGCAGCAAGTTCCCATCAGCCCAGAGAAGACGCCTGTGTTTTCTCCATCTTTAATACACAACGGGTGCAGAGGGGACTCCTGCTGCGCCCTGTGTTTGAGCAGACACCTGCAGGCAGCACTGCGCAGCTCCCCAAGCTCAGCATCACAGAGACATAATGGCTAACCTGGCTATACCAGAAAGTCCTTCCCTGGCAGATTTTCCTACTTCAGTAAGGAGGTTTGCCAAGCAAATTTTGTTATGGCCTTTTCATTGCTGGATTGACTGTAGGGAGCTCACTTGTTCTCTCTCTCTGCCAGGTACACACTTCTATGTTTTAAACTTTGGGTGAAAAAACTTTAGCTTCATATTTCATACCTTCCACACTGATGGACTGACCGTACTTTGGACTTACTGAGAAAAAAGAGCACATTAAAACCCGTAAGCACAAACCTTGTTGCCATGTGGCTTCAACTACCAGAGCACTAGTGGGTTTGTGCTTATATCAATCTCCTCAGGTTGCTTAGCACCTGACTTGCTGCGACTGCCACTGCGAGATGGGAGAGCAGATGAAAGCTCTGCTCAGTGAGATGCCTCAACACTTCAAGCTCAGCTTCACAGCAGCGCACAGCGATTCATGCATGTTATTTACCATTTTCTTCTTCTGGCTGTCAGAATCCTCACTTTCGAAGTCTGGGTCATCCATAACAAATGAGAGCATCTGAGTAGCTATTGGTCCCTCTTGATCACTGTCAGACTCCTCAGGCTTTTCCTCTTTGACCACTTTCTGCTTGAGAGCGTGTCCTTTGCTTTGGGAAGTGGTCTTTGGGGCCTGGACTGCTGCTGGGGTGGCAGCAGCAGCAGCTGGCAGGCTAGTGTTGAGCTTGCTGCTACTATTTCTTTCGGACCCAGAACGTGGAGGTAAACTGTCAGGAGGCTTCAGGTCAGTTGCTTTGGTCAAAACTGCTTCACTCTGTGGTTTCAGAGAATTTCTGGAAGACCTGAGAAGACAGAAACAAATTGTCAGAGCCCGTCCACACTCCCACTCTGTGAAGCAAAGCACAAACATCAATTAATAGCTGAGCCTGCCTCAAGGGCTACAATGTGTGTCTCAACAGGAGAGGTAGCTCATCCTGGGGGGAGTGTGTATTTAAACATGTACCACTCAGAGGCTGAAGGATGTCCCTGAGGATGCTAATGCACAGGTGCCTGTGCCGGCGGGCGATGCCTGACTATCACCCACAGGATGTGGTACGTGGAGAACATGATCCAGTCATTGTTCTCCAGCACAGGGTGTGGTGAATGACTTCTCCTCCCTTCACCACAAGACTCAACACCTCTGTCCTCACATTGCTATGAACAGATGTTCAGGTGCTCAGTTACAGTTTCTTGTTCAAACTTGAGAAAAAGGCTGGGTGATTCCTAAACAGAAAAGTACCAGTGACCACAGGAGCACAGTGCTCAAAGGCTGCCTACACGCAGAAAACACTGCATAAAGCAGTCACACCTAAAGTAAATACAGCCCTAGCATACAGCTCGAGGAACAGCCTGACAGAGACACGAGAATTTCCCAGAGGCTCCGCAGAAGTCAGTGGCAGGACCGAGAAGAGGCCCAAGTTTGTCAGCACAACCTCACGCTTCAGGCTGTGCTTCGTACCTTTTTTTTTCCTGCTCTGTGTTGATGTCAGCATCAGATATGAGTACGACCTTAGAGTCCTTCACCTCTTCCTCTTCCTCCTCCTCGCTGGAGAGGGTGACGTTCTTGCTGGGCACCTGCTCTGCTGCCAGCATAGGTCTGCTGGGGATTTTGTCATCCAGATCCAGGTCATCTTGGAAACCTGCCACCATGGGGTTCCCCCCGGGTGCCTCTCCATCGCTGCAAAACAGACAATGATCAGACACAGCACCCCTAGGATGTGCTAGGACAGACATACCTCCCCTTGAAAGCAGACTGCCGCTCGCCTGCCTTTTCCAGCCAACTTCAGAGCCAGCGTCCCTCAGCCCGGGCAGCTGCACTGCCAGCCTCCCCCCTGCACACTGCCCAGCCGCTGCCCCAGCCAGGCCGGACCCACGGGCTGTAGGCCTGGCACAAGCCCTGTACAAAACGGGCCACAAAAAGATGTGTCACACAGTGGCTGTTACCGCTCAAGCTGAAAATAAGTGGCTTGGAAAAGGTGAGCCTCAGTGCTACAAAGCAGGCTCTTGCTTCAGCTCTATCAGAACATCTCTGGTCCAACATGCAAGGATCAGCCAATTAAATCGTGGGAACCACCTGCCTTAATCCCCACATCCTGTAATTAAACCTGATCATATACTGCCACTACTATGGGAATTCACTTACAGCTATTAGCTTCCTGGAATTATTTCTGTTTCTCTGGTGCTCCCTGAAGCAGGCAGCTACCCAGACACCACAGCCATGCTTTAACATTCCCCAAATTAAATTAACCTAAGGACACCTTTTTAGAGCTTGGAGTCTGTCAGGCTCCCTGGACGTAACACAGTTACGTGTTCAGAGGCATCTTAATAGAGAGCTTTGCAGCTTAAATTACCAGCTGAGGATTCTTGCCCAAATGTCCCCAGGACTCAACAATTTTAATACTTTCTGAAGGATTTGCTCATGCCAGGAATATAGATACTTTCCCCAGTCTTGGCTAATGAACACTACCTTTCCTCATTCTGTTTGCTTTATCTGCAACAGATACCCACTTCCTTCCTGATAACCCACTGTACATAACAGTCACTGTCCTTTTAATGACTCAATATTGATTGTACAAACACAGCCTTCATTTTTACACACAGACAAAAAATGATTATAGCTTGAAGCATATCAGATTTTAGAGGCATAAAAGGAATCACAAACCCCTAAAATCTTTAATCTGGAAGAAGGTGGTATTCCCAGTCCCTAGCACATGGCCAACACTGGAAGAGACAGTGGAGGATGGTGTGCTGATGGAATGGGAAATTCCTAAGGCCCTAACACAGTCTGGCTGAAGGTACTACTCACTCTGGTTCTTCTTATGGCTAGTTACTGGTTTACAAGTTAGTTTTAAAGAATTAACACATCTGCCAACAGATAATGCAGTTATTTGTGAGATATGGGACACCACACTTATCACAACTGGTGCAGCACATTGAGAGCAACTACAATCAATGCTTGTCTGGGTTAGAGTGCTAAGATCAGGGCTAACATCCACTCCCTCCTTCTGCTTTTGGTGTGGATCCCTCTGCTTTCAGGACTCACAGCGCAGATCCCAGCTAAGCAGAGGCAGGCTGTTGAAGAGCCCCTTCATCATTAACACTGCTGCTCTCATACCGAGCCAGAAGGGAGGCACAGAGCCTGTCCCACACAAAGGAGAAGAAAACTGGTGCCCAAAACAGCCTCCAAGGTTGGAGGAATTACAAGTGAGCAATTTCCGAGGTCTGCAAAGCACTGGCAGGTTTTCCTCTTGAAATGTGCTGAAAAGAAAATGGAGTTGCATCCTAAAAATGGCAGGATATTATTCTGAAGTAGTGACACTGCATTTCTTTAACACATCACTGCTCTATTAAGCATGGGGACTCTTCAGAGATTGCTGTCACTGTCCTCCTACCGCACACCATACGAAACTTGCAGCCTTTAAAGCATTCCCAGCCCAAACAGACCATCCACATGTCTACGCACACCCGCACAAAGTGGGTCATCTCCTTTTGCAGTGAATACACAGCCTCCATCTACAGCTGCCACACAAATCGTTGAGCGACAGCTTAAGAGCAAAGCAATTGAGTGAATATGTGTCAGGAAAATCACTGCTGCAGTCTAAACAAGGTCTGACAATGCAAAATTAATATCAGTTTGTGGTCCTGAGGTTCTGGAAGAAATTCAGAGCATGCGAAACCAAGCACATTGCACCACTCTCTCCAACACTTGATGCGCTGCCAAGCCTGCGTTAGTGTTGAGCCAACGTGTTCGCAGGCACAGGTACCCACCAAAAATGACTACGCTCGCCGAGGTCTGCGTCTGAGCTACTGATCAAAGAGCACGTCAGGGTTTCCTCAAGGAGCCCTCCGTCGCATACACAGAACGGCTGCTGGTGACAAAACAAATCCTGCTGCAATTTGAGCACACAATCTCAAACCTGTATTGACCGTGTTCCACCAGCCCTGCCATATGGCCAGCAGAGACAGCCACACGGGCAGCCAGCAGGATCCTCTTGCCACATCAGTTTTTGGGGTTAGAGAAAGAAGAAAAACCCAAACTCTAATAAGGTAGGTAAGCTGAGGGAATCACAAGCCGCAGGAGGAGCCTGCGTGACTACGTTCTAGGAGATGAGGGTATTCTAGTGCAAACCAGTGTCCTCAGCTTCCCTCACTTGGTCTAGTGCAGCTGAGTACCACTATATAAATAACAGATGCCATAAAAGCAAAGAACCAGTTCAAAGCCCTTCAGATGTAAGGACAAGGAAATCTAATCAAATGTTTAAGATAAATATGTAGTGATGCTGAGAAGACAGATCAGGAATACTGTCAGGTACAGCATAAACTCGCTTTCAGGCACGTACAGCCCACCCATGGACCCAGGCCAGCCTGACCCAGCAGGAGGGAAGAGGGGAGCCTGTTTGGAGCCAGATTAGCTCCTCCAGTGCAGTCACATGCACACTGGCTCAGGGCATGAGGCTAAAGAGCAGCAAATTAAGTTCTGAAAGAGCAAATTGGGAGATTGAACTGCCTTCCTAATTAACTGGTAAAGAAACTGATTTTGGGAGTTCTCTTTATTGCAAGCTAGAGAACTATAACACGCCATTAAACAAAACCCAGGACTCTGTTAATCTCCGTAGATCTGGGCTTGAATTTAGCTATAGCAACACCAATAGACGTCAGTAAGTGCTGAAAGTCTCAGCAGCTGTCTGATCTTCGGGCAAGAGCAGCCTTAGTTCGCAGGCATGAGCTCATTCCTCACTGCTAGCACAATTAAGAAAAAAAAAGTGGTTTTTTCTAACATTACTGCTACATGTCAACTGTTGCTCCATTGTTTAGAGATGTTATGGAGCAGGGAATGGGAGAAGTTCACACAAATTCCCTACGTCAACAAAATGGACAAGAAATACCAGACTACCACCTCTTTCTGAAGCTCAGAAAAGCAAACAAGTTCTTACAAATGGAAGCAAACACAGCCCCGAGTTCAGGAAGCAGTTCAGTTGCACAGCATAACATCCTGCTTCCAACCAGAGTAAGACCTTCCTCACTTCCCTGAGGAGTCGTCCCCTCTGTGAGAGGGCAGCTGGAGCGCATGGAGCTCTGCCTGGGGATGAATGAGGAGCCAACTGAGAGCTTATGGGTGAGGATTCAAGAGATGACAGGTAAAGGTGACACTACTATGGGTGTCTGTTACAGGCTGCCTGACCAGAAAGAACAAGTGGATCAGGCCCTCTCTAAAAAGATAGGAGGAGCCTCATGTTCACAGGCCCTACTCCTCATGGACTTCAACCACCCCCATATCTGCTGCAGGGACAAGACAGCAGGGCGTAAGCAATCCAGGAGGTTTCTGGAGTGCATTGATGACAACTTCTTCCTCTGAGTGATAGAGGATCCAACAAGGAGAGGTGCTCTCAGCAGAGCACCTCACACCCACAAAAAATGAGGAAGCCCCACAGTGGGAAGGGGAAGGTCAAAGACAGTCTTGGTAGAGTTCAGGATCCTGAGGTCAGGGAGGAAGGTAAAAAGCAAGCTGGACTTCAGGAGAGCAGACTTTGGCCTCTTCTAAGATTTGGCTGGAAGAGTCCTGTGAGATAAGGCCCAGGAGGGAAGAAGGGCTGAAGAAAGCTGGTTAATATTCAAGGATCACCTCCTCCAAGCTCAACAGTGGTCCATCCCAGCATATAAGAAGTCAGGCAAAAATGCTAGGAGGCCTGCATGAATGAATAAGGGGCTCCTGGACAAACTCAAACACAAAAAGGAAGCATACAGGGGATGGATGCAAGGACAGGCAACCTGGGAGGAATACAGAGACATCATCTGAGCATCCAGGGATGAAATCAGGAAAGCGAAAGTCCACAGGGAATTGAATCTGGCCAGGGATGTCAAGGACAAGAAGAGCTTCTATAAGCACATAGGTGACAAAAGAAAGACTAGGGAAAATGTGGGCACGCTGTTCAATGAGAAGGGGGACCTGGTAACACAGGCCATGGAAAAGGCTGAAGTACTGAATGCCGTCTTTGCCCCTGTCTTTACTAGCAAGACCGGTCTTGCTAGTAAAGACCTGATGAGATGCACCCATGAGTGCTGAGGGAGCTGGCAGATTACCACTGCAAGGCCACTCTTGATAAACTTTGATCAATCACGGCGTCAGAATGCGTCAGAATATCATGCTGCCACCCAGAGGGACCTCATCAGGCTGGAGAAATGTGCTGACAGGAATCTCCTGAAGATCAAAATGGGGCAGTGCAAAGTCCTGCACCTGTGGAGGAACAACCCCATGCATCAATACGTGCTGGGGGCAACCCAGCTGGAAAGCAGCTTGGCAGGAGAGGCCCTGGGGGTCCTGGTGGATGCCAAGTTGAACATAAGGCAGGAAGGTGCCTCTGCTGCAAAGAAGGCTAATGGTATCCTAGGCTGCATTAGGCAAAGTATTGCCAGCAGGTTGAGGGAGGTGATCCTTCCCCTCTGCTCAGCACTGGTGAGGCCACACCTGGAGTGCTGTGTCCAGGTCTGGGGTGCTCCTCAGTACAAGAGACACATGGGTATACTGGAGAGAGGCAACGAAGGGCAACAAAGATGACTAAGTGACTGGAGCATCTCTCACATGAGGTCAGGGCCTCGTGCGCCTCACTACTTAGCCTAGACGTGGTGGGTTGACCCTGTCTAGACACCAGGTGCCCACCAAAGCCACTCTATCACTCCCCTCCTCAGCTAGACAGAGGAGAAAAAAATAGAACAAACGGCTCGTGGGTCGAGATAAGGACAGGGAGATATCATTCACCAATTACCATCACGGGCAAAACAGACTTGACTTGGGGAAAATGATTTTCATTTATTACCAATCAAATCAGAGTAGGATAATGAGAAAATAAAAACTAAATCTTAAAACAGCTTCCCCCCACCCCTCCCTTCCTCCTGGGCTCAACTTTACTCCCAAATTCTCTACCTTCTCCCCCCCAGTGGCACAGGGGGACGGGGAACGGGGGTTGCGGCCAGTTCATCACATATTTCTGCCGCTCCTTCCTCCTCAGGAGGAGGACTCCTCATGCTCTTGCCCTGCTCCAGCGTGAGGTCCCTCCCATGGGAGACAGTTGTCCATGAAATTCTCCAACGTGAGTCCTTCCCACAGGCTGCGGTTCTTCACAAACTGCTGCAGCGTGGGTGCCTTCCACGGGGTGCAGTGCTTCAGGAACAGACTGTTCCAGCGTGGGTCCCCTGTGGGATCACAAGTCCTGCCAGCAAACCTGCTCCATTGTGGGCTGCTCTCTCCATGAGTCCACAGGTCCTGCCAGGAGCCTGCTACAGTGCGAGCTTCCCACGGGTTCACAGCCTCCTTCCAGCATTGACCTGCTCCGGCATGGGGACCCCACAGGCTGCAGGTGGATATCTGCTCCACTGCAGCCCTCCATGGGCTGCAGGGGGACAGCCTGCCTCACCACGGTCTTCCCCATGGGCTGCAGGGGAATCTCTGCTCCAGCACCTGGAGCACCTCCTCCCCCTCCTTCACTGACCTGGGCATTTGCAATCATTCTTCTCACATATTCTCACTCTTCCCTTCTGCTGCAGTTATGCATTTTTTTTTCCCCCTTCTGAAATACATTATCACAGAGGCACTACCACTGTTGCTGATAGGCTCAGCCTTGGCCAGCGGCATGTCCATCTCTGAGCCGGCTGGCATTGGCTCTGTCAACATACGGGAAACTTCTAGCAGCTTCTCACAGAAGCCCCTGTAGCCCCCCAGCTACTAAAACCTCACCATGCAAATCCAATACACTTGAGAAGGCCTGGGGGGACCTTATCAACATATTTAAATACTTGAAGGAGGGTGTAAAGAAGATGGAGCCAAGCTCTTTTCAGTGGTGCCCAATGACAGGACAAGAGGCAACAGGCACAAACTGAAACACATTCCCTATAAACCTCAGGAAACACTTTTTCCACTGTGAGGGTGACTGAGCACTGGTATAGGTTGTCAGAGAAGTTGTGGAATCACAATTCACGGAGATATTCAAAAGCCATCTGGACGTGGTCCTGAGCAACCAGCTCCGGGTGGCCCTGGTTGAGCAGGGAGGTTGGACCAGATGACCTCCAGAGGTGTCTTCCAACCTCAACCACTCTGAATGTAACCATCTCTGCTTCACACATGAAAAGCGCTACGCACTAAGGCACGAGCACATGAGCTGACTGCAAGACTGCTAACTGCTTACGGACAGCCAGGCAACCCCTCTTATTTGGGTAAGAGAAGTAACTTCAAAATTCTCAACACGCAGCCCATTCTTCTGCCACTTCTTCAATGGCTCTTCAGTTTCGGAGCTTACACTGGGCTACAGCACACCCAGAAGAAATGCTGGCAAGCTGCATAAGATATCTGCTGAACGCATCTCTCTAGTATGTTCTCAGGTTTTGTGTTCCTCACTCAGATGCAAGAGGAAAGCAGCTTCCAGTATTTCATCTTTTAAAACCAAAAGAATCTCCATTAGGTTTGAGTGAACTTTTGTGTTCTTTAGGTCAGAGATAAATTTCTGCAGTGGTAGATTTTGTTGCAACTACAACAATCTACTCACTGCAGTAGAAGCTGATTATTAGGGACGGTGCTTACAGAACTCTTACATTGCTCCTGGGCATCGTGGGGTTGTAATTGGCATCCTGAAGGAAATCAGTCATTGCAGGTGATGGTCAGAACCACATCTCCATCTCTGAATTTCAGCACATCTGGCTTATTGTGGTTGGCCCTTTTGGCAAGAAAGAGAAGGTAAAATTGCCAGACCACGGAGAAAACTGTGTGGACTACAAAAGAAACCAGAGCAAGACATGGATGCCAAGCTACAGAGAAATAATGAGCATCTGAATTTGCAGGGATGTGCTGCGAGGTCTTCTCCCCAGGGAAATAGAGCTGTTTTAACTGCAGGTGGTTACCGCTGTCGTCAAAGCATGAAGCTGTGAACAGGTGTCTTCTCTGTGCTCTGTGAAAGCCCAAAGGTGTCTCTCTTTCTGCCCCCACCAGCTCATACGCACTGGAAGGCGACTAAGAGCGAGGACAGAGCGCAGAAGGGAACCATAGCAGCCAAGAATGTGACAACTCTACAACCAAGGAGCAGGGCTCTTGCACCACTGTTTGAGATATTTGGCTTTTTGGATAGTTTAACACCTATCTGCTTCCAATGACTGAGATCCTGGAGAAGAGAAGCCTTTGTTAAACACCCAGCTGTCTACCCACAGCAAGAACTGCAGCTAAAGAGCAATAAGGCTGCTCCAGGACCCAGTCCTTCAGTAAACCCCAGGAAGGTCAGGCTTGGTTCTGATGTTTCCTTGTTAAATACAGAAAAATATCCCAGCTCAGCCACAGCCACAAACAAGACACTTTGTAGGCCAGCAGGCTTCTAGCAATCATCACTTTTTTTTTTTTCTTTCTTTTCTTTTTTTTAATAAAACATCCACGTGTTCTGCCATCACAAGGGATGATGATTCAGGCTGACCTGCATTAGACAGTCATCGAGCCTCACACACAGCATTGATTTCAAGTTGTTGTGGTTGAACTAGAGAACACTGAATCACGACAAAGATGTCAAAAGATGCAGAATCCACCACGTTCACAGATAAGCTATATCAGCGTTTAATTACTCTCCTGCTTAATCCAGTGTTGATAACATGAGGCAGCAGGCAAGGACTATTCTAAGCAGAGGGATGCAGAGCCTGTGAGTGTGCTTAGGTCACCTTTTAAGTGACAGTCTGCTTTCAGACAGCTTGATGCACATCCTCTTGTCTGAGCAGCTCAGTACACACAATCCCCTTTCTCCTTTTTTGGTTAAAAAACATCCAAGCCAGGAAAAGAAAAAAAAAGAAAAAGAAAAAAAAGAAAATCCAGCCTACAGCATAAGCACAGCTCTCTGCCATTTGGAGGACAGAATTATAGAATCATAGAATAGTTTGGATTGGAAGGGACCTTTAAAGGTCATCTAGTCCAACCCACCTGCCATGAGCAGGGACATCCCCAACTAGATCAGGTTGCTCAGAGCCCCGTGCAGCCTCGCTGTGAATGCTTCCAGGGATGGGGCATCTCCCACCTCTCTGGGCAACCCGGGCCAGTGTCTCACCAGCCTCATTGTAAAAAATTCCTTCCTTATATCCAGTCTAAATCTACCATCTTTTAGTTTAAAACCATTACCCCTTGTCCTATTGCAACGGGCCCTGCTACAAAGTTTGTCCCCCTCTTTCTTATAAGCCCTCTTTAAGTACTGGAATGGGCTCTAAGGTCTCCCTGGAGCCTTCTCTTCTCCAGGTTGAACAACCCCAACTCCCTCAGCCTGTCCTCCCAGCAGAGGAGCTCCAGCACTTGGAGCATCTCTGTGGCCTCCTCTGGTCCCACTCCGACAGCTCTGTGTCCTTCTTATGTTGGGACCCCCCCAAGCTGGAGGCAGCACTGCAGGGGGGTCTCCCCAGAGTGGGGCAGAACCCCCTCCCTCGCCCTGCTGGCCACGCTGCTGGGGATGCAGCTCAGGATGCGGTTCGTTTTCTGGGCTGCCAGTGCACATTGCTGGCTCATGTCCAGCTTTTCATCCACCAGTACACCCCAAATCCTTCTCAGCAGGGCTGCTCTCCATCCCTTCATCCCCCAGCCTGTATTGATACCAGGGTTTGCCCCAACCCAGGTACAACACCCTGCACTTGACCTTGTTGAACCCCATGAGGTCCACATGGGTTCACTTCTCCAGCCTGTCAAGATCCCTCTGGATGGCATCCCATCCCTTAGGCATGTCAACCACACCATTCAGCTTGGTGTCATCTGCAGTGTGCTGAGGATGCACTCCATTGCACTGTCTATATCATTGACAAAGATATTGAACAGTACTGGTCTCAACATGGACCCCTGAAGGGCGCCACTCGTCACTGATGTCCATCTGGACATTCAGCCATTGACCACTACTCTCTGGATGTTACCATCCAGCTAATTCCTTATCTGCCAAACACTCCACCCATCAAATCCATCTCTCTCCCATTTACAGAGAAAATGCCAGGAAGGAACATTTGAAATGGACAGAGAAAAGGAAAAGCACCCATTAAGATTTTTTCTGGAATCTGCAGACAAGCATCCAATGACACTCCCATCGACGACCCTCTCCATCCTTCCTTCCAGAATGCCATTGACCCATGGAGTGCGCCCCAGTGCTCTCCAGCAAACACAAACCCCTTTATAATGCCTCAGGATTGGCAGTACCAGGCCATGAAGGAACTTGGCCGTGTTTTGGGCCTCTGCAGCGGGAACATATTCATTAGGCAAACACAGCATCGCTGCAAAGTGCACTGTGTTCCAGAAGGAAAATACCTCAAATGTTTCAGCACATTTGGCCAGAAAGGAAATCCCTTCCTGACCCAAATCAACCCAGTGGTTTAACACTGAGCATGAAAGCAAGACAGCAAAACCAGGAAGGTGATAACTAGCTTTTACTGCTGTTCCTCATTCCCAGGGAGCGGTGCGTATCATTAAACGGGAGACAGTGAATGCTACGACTGACTACACTGCAGCCAGAAGGGTTTAGGGGCAGCTAATTGCTCTGCAATCACTTTCTGAACAGTTGCAACAGGTTAGCCAGGCCTGACTCATCCTTCAGACTGCACATCCAGATATGTCCCTGTCTCACCCTCCCTCCATCCTCCTCTCCTTACCTTTCACTATCGACACGGTGTTTAGTCTGCGGTTTCCCTTTGTCCTTCTGTGGGGCTGAGTCTTCTAGAAAGCTGTGGTCCAGGTTGTCATCAGGAATGAAGTCCTCCACGCTCTGTACTTTTGCAGGGGCTTCAGCGTGGGGAGGAGGAGTGGCAGCAGCAGGATCTGTATTAGCAACACAGGGTTCACCACAAGCAAGACAGAAATTCGCTTTTTACAGATCTATCTTGCCCAGGGTGAGAGCAGCCACGAAGCAGGACCTTGGCTACCCAGCAAGGGAAGAGGAAGGTTATGAACAGGATACTCAAACCTGTACAGGATCTTGCATGAAGGCACTTACAGACCACATGTGGCCGCCATGGTTTAAATTGCTCCAGGCTGACCCAGGCTCTTAAATAGTCTGAAAAACTCTCTAGCTACCAGCTCTACAGTGAAAGCTACAACTGACTATACCACAGCCAGATTTTATACCTATGCTGTGCGCACCGCTCCTGTGTGAGGTCCCTTCATTATTCTCTTACCTTTTCCAGACTGTTCAGTTCACCCACACACCTCCTCTTGCTTTTTCAACTCTAACTGTCAAAGGCAGGATTTCTCACACTGTGCTTTCAGATGTGCTGTGTAACCAAAAGCTCAAGAGCTACTGCAAATAGAGATTTGCTTTAATATAGCTTATTTGCAGAGACACCGTTACCCATCCTCAAAGTATCCGGATGAATCTCAGGAAATTAGCATAACCAAGAAGTCTAACGCAATTAACCTTTTCAGAATTTGCAATATTCAATGTTTTCTTCTGCCCAGACTGCACTTCACATCTAGGTTCTTTTCTTTTGGGTGAACAAGATCTGTATTTTTTTTTCTAGATTTTGCTCTACTAGTACAGCTTTCAGATCACTTTTGCATGCAAATAACACTATTACTAATGCCATAGAGTAGTGTTGGTGTAAGAAAAAACACAGCCAAAAGAATTACTACTGCAAGACTTCAAGGGAAAGCTTAAATAGCAGCTCCCATAAAAAAACCCAAGTATTACTTTGTGACAGTGATATTTCACTGCTTTCCAATTAGCTAGTCCCTAGGTATGTTCCAGTAGAGGTGTAGACCCTTGGCACACTACATAAACTTAGTAACACTGCCAGATCAGCTTTTCCTAGCTGCTTGTTGCAACCCTCATAAAAAGCACCCTTGAGATACCAAGACTGCAGGCCACAAGCCTAACACAGTTCTCAAACTAAATGGTAGATGTTAAAAAAAAAAGAAGACAAAAAAGAAAAAAAAACAAACCCCAAAGATTGTAACACTGGCAGTAGACCACATGTCTTTTTTCTACATATCAATATGACAAAGGGTTCTTTATTGACAAGGGATTTCTAACATTTGCTCATCTTTGTTTGTTTCTGGGTAGGAAGAGTCACCAACAAACCAAAATGGGAGTACTGTGTCATACCTGGTAACAGATTCAGGATGCAGAACATTGTGTGCAGATCTAAAACTGAAAGATTTCAACATCTGAAACTGCAAACTGTGTTCCCAGCACCTCCTCCTTTCTTTCTGTGGGTGTCTCGAGAGTACTGTGAGCTCTAGGGACTGACAGTTTGAGAGGGAAGGTATTTCCAAAGGATGATTCAAACCATGTCACACTAATGATTTTCAGGCAGAGCCAGCTCTGCAGCTCCAGTTAGCTTCGCAAACAAAGCGAATGTGACAAGCAAATTAAGGTTCAGATCAGCAAAATTGCATGCAACAAAACCCTCGATGCCTCAGACCTGCAACTTCGTCCAGCAGGGGTTTGGACCAAACGCTGTGCTACTCTGCTCCATTGTGTACTAGTGCTAAGGAAGAAGTCAAGGCAGGCTGCCCTCCTCCTCAGACCATCTCTGAAGGAGCATATTTCCCTGGAGGGGAATCCGCTGCAGAGCCTGGACTTACGTGATCATTTCTGGCTGAATAACCTTTAAAACCAGCACTCCGCTGTTCTCCGTTAACACACAGGAGCCCCTTTGAGCTGCCAGACTTTTGTGAAGGCAGAGCTTCAAATAGCTTCTCTAACAATTTTTTTCTTGCTATTCAAGAGGCATATGTGCTCCTGCTAAGACAATGACAGTTATTTTATTAGTGTCCCCCATGTGTTCTGTACCTTCCTCCTGAAGCATGCTCCAGCCAGCACGCAGCTGGCTGGACACAGTCCCCATCCAAGCCCAGCACAGAGACAAACCAAAACGCCGATCAGGAGAAAAATAGAAAGCGACAGCACAGCTCTCCTTGGACACACGCTCTGCACACACAGGGCCTGTGTTCTTCAGACACCTATCTGCTCAGCCTCTCGCGGGGAAAAAATGAAAGGAAAACAGAGAAACACCCTGCCTAGACATTGCAATGCAGCACCTACCTGGCTGGGGAGGAGAGGGCTCTGACGCAGGAGATGTCCCAAACAGACGTGAAATAATGCTGCGCTTCAGTGGCGGGACTGCAGCCGGAGGTGCTTGGGAGGCTGTAGCTGGCGGAGGTGCGTGCGGCTGCTGGGCCTCAGGTGCAGGCACTGGTGAAAAAGATGGGGGGGGTTCAGGAGAGATGGTGGAGCTTGTGGAAAGCAGTTGCGGCGGCTGTGGGGTGCCCGGGCTGGAGCTGCCCGTTGATGTGGAACTTGGAGGTACAATGGGTGACTGGGAGCCAGAGGAAGGGCTTTGCCCATTAGTTGTTAGTGGTGACGTGTGTCCTCGACTTCGGGCTTCCATCATTTCAAGGAAGCTGCAGGGAAGATAAATTGCAAATATAAGGAATGTAGAAAACATGCTCAACAGAGAACTGAGCAGGATGCAGGGCTGCTTTGGCTATGTGCTGAGCTGGGAGGACACGGGTCTGCTTTCGGTGATGCTGTGACTCCCTGGGCCACAACAAATCTGCTTCACCCATGTGAGCTAAGCTCACCCGGCCTGCACTGAGGTGTGGAGAATCCCAACCTGCTTTGCACTGCAGGATGAAACCTACATTTGCAATGCTGCTGGGAATTCCCTGGATAGACAGACTGTAACAACATGCCAGGGCTTGAAACACAACCTTAAGTCAGTTCTTGGACATATGTCTCTAAGGGAGTAAGTGCTACAGGAATAGCACATTTTTAGATTCTGCAGAAGAGATCAGAATGTTCAAGAAAACTCAAATGCTATAAAAACCTCTTTTTTTCAGCCAAGAATGGATTTGCGAGGAGAATCCTTGAGCGTCAAAAGAAAAGAGCTATCCAGAGGGCTCACAGAGGACTGATTGCAATTACCCTTCTCGCAATGCGCACATACACAGTCAGTCTCTCCCCTTGCACACACTCCCCCTCTGTGTGGGACGCAGTGGAGCCAAGCAGCAGAAGCTCTGAAGCAAGTTGTGGTCCTGGCTGGATTCCTGACTAGAAGAGCAATAAAGCCTGTACCGCTAGAGAGGGTGAAATGCTCCAGCCTTTGCGAAAAGGAAACCAAGCCTGGTCCTGCTGCAGCCTCCTTCTGCAGCCTGTTTGGTCAGCGATTTTTTCACAAGCTGTATGCAAAGAAACACTAACAGAAAGCCACGCTTTCACCACGCAATGGTCTCAAAAGAAGATCTGCTACCTGCCGCACATCTGACAGATATAAAGAGGATGCCCAAAGTGAAGTATCATGTATACAATCTAGCACATCATGGTCTCGCCTCTCGTTTCATCAAGCCTAATGACCCCAGAGCACAGAGGCTCTGGGTTCAACTGCTTCTGCAAGACAGAGTCAGTTGTGCTCCAGGCAACGAGTGTGTCAAAACAGAGACTCCTCCCCCATACAGAGCACAACCTCGTCCTTCAGGGACTTGAGCCAGACAGACACCTTCGCTGGAATGACTGCTAAGCAGAAAGCAAACAGCAGGGGCTAAAATACTCTAAACTCCCTTGAGATATCATTTCCTATTTAAGCAGCAACCTGATATACTTTTAAGGAACAAACTAACATACTTTGAGACCAGCGGTATCTGGAGCCATAGAGAACAACATCCCCAGGAAGCTGTTACTTGAACTGGAAAACCAGGAGACCTTCCTAACTAAGGAACTGGGTGAAGTGGAGAAAAAGGGTAGCACTAAAAAGGATTGTTAGCTAGGAGAGAAACCCTTGGTAGAGTTCCTCAAGGATTAGCCTTGAGATATATTTCAGCACTCTAATGAAGTGGCACAGAGACCAGGGAAATGCTCATGAGGTTGCAAGTTGGGAGGCAGCATCGGCAGAGAGGAGGATAGGGACAAGATACAGAAAGAACTGGATGATCCTGAATAACAGAAATAGGAAGAAATTCAACAGTACAAAGGAAACAGTCATCTGCTCAGGGGCTAGGAAACAAGTGTTCCTGCTCCAAGTTCACCACATGAGAACGTCTAGGAAAGACTCACTTGACTCACTCCAGAATACCGGACTAAAGGCTGCAATCGCAACGCTGCCTGGGAGGAGCAGAAAAAGAGCCTGGTTGTCACACAGCCATCCACTGTCTGTCCCCGCAGGACCGCCGTCAGGGCACCTAAATTAGTGCCACACTGTGGTAGCCTCACTGACGCTTCCACTGGGATCTTGGGCAAGGCTTATGTGCTTATTCCACCCAGCGGACCGGCTACAACAAAACAAGCTCCTGGCAGAGCTGAGATCAGAGCAGGCAACAGAGTATCTGTTCCAGCATCCTCCCTCCCAGGGGACTAGCAGCTGGGGTGAGCTGTGCGACAACACATTCCCCTGAAAATGATGCATGATTCGTCATGCGCCAAAGAGAAAACATAAAGGAGCTTAACTCTTGCACGGAGCTCCGTGGAGACTGCATCAGGTTTATTTGGAAGGTGCACAATGCATCACACACACACACCGCAAAACCAGAACAGTGTATTTTCAATGCATTGCTGTCACTGCGCTGCAGGGCCGAGCAATAGCACATCACTCCGTTCTTGAGGAGGGGGTCACCGTACGCACCACTGAGCATCCCTCAAGGCAGACTATGCACGGCGTCTGTGGTGAGGGAAAGATAAACCAAGGGTACCTGCAATTCAGCCCTTGTCCAACAAAGCGAATGCTCTGAATCCACAAAGCCATGTGAATTGCTGTGGCCTGAAAACCCATCCACGAGACTTGCCTGCACAGGACGTGTGGCTTTGCAGATCCATGCCAGAAGCACTGAGTGCTGAATTCTGTCATTCCTCCCCTCTGAGCTTTGATACAGGGCTCCTGGCGAGCCAAAGGCAGGGTGGCTGAATAGCTCTGCTTTGTGGTACTCACCCGTCCTCCTCCCAACCCCTACTCAGGGCTAAAGACTCCTGCTTCCCAACTGTGAAGAGAGATTAATCCCAGCTGATCTACATGCCTCCCTGTTCCTGTTTATAGCAACAGCGATCCTCACTGGAAGGCCCACGAGCTTGGTCACCGCCGCATCCAGTGTCCAAGATACTGATGCCAGCACTGCTCGCTCTCCTGGCTGAGCTGAGCTCTCCGGCTGCTTATGTGAGCACCTAAATCACCAACGTTACAGGAAAACAGAATCGAACAACCTCCGACTCTCTGACTGGGATGCTGGGTCCCACCATCAAGGCAACTGGGTGACTCACGCAGGCTAAGATGATCGTACACTGAAGACTAAGGAACAAGGATCCCGTATGAAGTACAATACAAAGTACATATATAGTCATTTTAGGACACAGAATACGAAGCTCAAAGAGTACTTAAAGCTGGACCCAACAAAGCACAGGACACTCTTCACAATATCAGGGTATTTGAAGATTTACTGTATCATGTAGGACCAAAGCTGCCTGTTTTGGAAACAACCTGCTTTGTTCTGGGCAAGCAGCCAGCTCCAGAGGGAGGGAGGGCTGCGACTACCACCTGTTTCTCCTGCAGAAACACATGAATTTTAAGAGCTGGAGGGAAAAAATGCTACACAACTGAAGTATAAAGAGTGTCATCCTTCCCTCCAGCTCAGCCAGTCTGGAGAGTAACACACATGCAGGCTTCTGCACCTGCTCCTGTGCCTTGCTCACCTACATTATGTGAAGGGCATTAAGAACAAGTTATTTTTACTAGAAAGATACAATGGTTATTTGGGGACAGCATGACACAGGTTCTTACCTCAGCACAGCACCACGAGAGCTGTGGCACGTGTGCTTCATGTCACCGTCCTCATCCCCAACCAGACACGTGGGCCAAGCGCTGTGCTGCGTGCCACGACACCAGGGAAATAAGGATGGTCTGATACTGGTTTTATATGGGCTGCACAAACCAGTTTTCATATTCATATTTTCTTCCGTGAAGGAGGTGGGCGGAAAAACAGCATACATGAAAACGCTGCCAGCAAGCTCTCAGTAATTTCCAGGGTGGAGGTGTCTAAGCATCCTCCACACTTCAAAAATACTACATAATGCATGAATGCTTTCTCTGGCTTTACGCACACTCTTCAGAGGCACAAGCGTGGCTGTTTTGGGAACGCACCAGGCCAAACCTGCCACGTGTCTGTTTTTTCTCATATTCTATACAATCTGGCCACTGTGTTCCTTGTTCTATCATTTTGCCAGCCCTTCACAAAAGGACTCACTCAAAAATCTTCCTGTGAAGCAAGCAGCTTCATGTCCACTCTAGGTGTAGCAGACCAGGTCTCCGTAATGCACAAGACGAAATCATGCTGTGACCTGAGTACACTTGTTCTCGTTGAGACTTAGACACAGCAAACGTGCCACGCAAGTCCAGGTGGGTTATCTGTCCTCACCCACATGGGCTCCTTGTTTGCCTTTCAATCCTTCCACTTCAGACCGAGTAACAAGTCCACATCCTCAAAACCCCTGAATAATTCACTGTCAGCTGGACCTGTTCGGAGAGGAGACTTTTATGTAATTTTAAAGATGAACATGCTCTGCAGGAACAAAAATTCATCAGGGCCTGAGGTTACTGTTGCTCTGCTCCCAGAGCAAACAAAAAAAAAGCACAAAAGGGCTTGTTGGACTCACAGTTCCTAAAATTGTCAGCACTCATGTTCATTTACTATTGAAGATGGGAGCAGCCTGGAACTTTCTGGCTCCCAGTTCCAACGTGCTGGGATCAATTTTTCAAATGTACTTCATGTGGCAAGAAATGCTTTGGGTTATTTTATTAATTGTGAAAATGAGGATTAATAGGCCGTGTGACATCAATTTAACCGGGTTTACTGAAGGCTGGATTTCCACATGTTTGTTTTGGGCTCATTAAAAGTACTGAACCTGATTCCTAACCCCTAAGCTCAGGTCCCTGAATGCGAAACCAACTCTGCAGCGGGGCTGAATCCTGCTGCTCAGACCTGGGAGAGTACAGCCCCTCCCCAAGAGCTCCTCCGGTTTTCCACTTGACCCAAAACGGATGCAGTTAACCCCCCCTCCACAACATACTGGACACACTCTGTTATCTCCACTTCTCTAACAAGGGCGATGACGATAGGGTCAGCTGCAATTAATTCTTACTGCAGCCCCACACAAAAAACTTGACCTAGAGGCCCAGCGCACCGGCTCCTGATCTGCCTGATGGCAACGGTGATTCACAGCAGAAACGATAAAGGTGCAGCGAGGGGAAGACAAAGCAAAAGCGGTTTCACTTTCCTAACTGATAATTCAGCCTTTAGCTGGTGTGATTCCAGACCTGTACTTCAATATAGCTGAAGATAGGGGAGAACAGCTCGACTGGCAGGTCCTCCTGACAGACAGTGCTGGTGCTACTCAGCACCACAGTATTCGCAAAATTACGAGCTATGCTCAATGTGGAAAAAACCAAACAACCAAATAAAACCCCCAAACCCAATAAAGTGAATCAAGCTGTCTAATGCAGGGAGTGTGTCTCCCAAAAGAAGAGGCCTCATCAGGACAGCGCAAATGCCTTTCTGCAGTCACTAGTCCATCATCTTTCCTACCTGGATGGAAGCACCTGGCTATGCAGGATCCCCTGACCAGGCAGGTGACAGCCGTATGGCACTGCTGGGAAAGGACCCAGAAGGATTTCCCTCACGTGGCAAACCTGGGACAGGCAAGTTGGATCATACAGCATCTCAGAAAATCTGAAGTTCAACTGCACTGAACGTATTTTTACGAGGTCTGACTAACGGTCCACATAAGAGCTCTTACACAAAAGGATCTGAAAAATTAATTTCTTACAAAGCAGTCCTGTGAAGAAGTTGGACTTCACATGCTTACAAATCAAACAATCACACGGTGCTTTACAGACAATTTTCTGAAGCTTTTCAAAGCTGAGTGTGAAAGAAGATGGAATATCTCACAAAGGATAACTTCAGTATTGCTTTTGACTAACTTATATTAATCCCTAGGGGGGGAAAAGAGTTAAATCAAAGAGAGCCAATTACTTAACCCTTGAAATTAAATTTTGTCTTTTGATATTAAAAAAAAGAGCAATACTAGAAAAAATGCAGCCAAATGTAAAAGCTCATGAAAACCATACTCAATGTGCTTCTTATTAACTTTTGCAAATGTTTCCACCCGTGGCGTATTCCTGAAAAAAATTAACATGCAGGAAGAGCTTCCACATTTCCCCAAAAACTCTTTCTCCATTTGCACTTTTCAGCGAGGGAACAGGCATGCTGAACATAAAAAGTTTTCCTTGTGACAGAAGATAAACTGGGTACAACTAAAGATGGAAAAATTGAGCAAATTAAATACAAATTCAGAACAGAGTAAAAAAAAAAAAAGTCATTGCTGTTTGTTTAATAAGGATTCAGGAACTCAGAAATGGCTGAAATTTGCCAGCATTGAAAATTTAAAATCTGAGAAGCTGCAGGAGAAGTACCAGAGCAAGAGATGTGGCAGGCAGAGAGGAGAATCAGGCCAGGGGAAGAACCGG
>NW_009649571.1:498081-532259 GCF_000708025.1 Charadrius vociferus
AGGCAGGGGCTTACATAAGGTGGAGGAGACAGCGTTGTGTGCCACCTCGTGTCTTCTCGGGGATCCACATTTCAGAGCAACGAGGGTTTGTCCTCGGGCACCCAGCTGCAGCAGGAGGAAGAGTTCTGCTCTTTCTGTTCTCACGGATCCAAATTTAGCAGGGGTCACTGTGACAGAGCAGCTACCAGACATGCACAGGAGTGAATGAAATAACGGAGATGTCCTGGCACTGTCACCTCGCCTTGCTCCACGGCCTGATTTTATGGCAGGAGAGCAGGGATTGCCTCGAGGGTGGCGCTGCAGCAGCCACACCATGGCCTCTGGATGCCTCCCCTTGCTGCACAATTTGTGCGCAGCAACAGCAGAACTCTTAGTGTCTAAATTGAAGCCACCAACACAAGGGCTTCACATCTGCCACGGGTCAACAAGTCACACTGCACCAATGCAGATGCTGTATACAACACAGTGAGAGTCAGAGGACAACGCACCAGGTGCTCATTTTGACATCCCACAGCAGCAGCATTTTAAACATGATAATCCCAAAATGATGGGCATCTGACAAGCGTGGATACCAGGACATCTGACAAGCGTGGATACCAGGACCTTCCCAAGCCCTAATAACGAGCAATGCAGACCTGCCTCACAACTGCAGGCTCTAATTGCCACCACATACTGTCATTGTGGCCACAGATACTCTGCTCACCAGCCTAAACTTTTACTAAGAATCAGAACTTTACCCAAACCTGAGTTCCCTGCCATATGAGTGTGGTTATTTCTTTAAATGGGGACTTTGGCTAAAGGACTCGTGCCTGAAAAGCTCCTGCAGGGATAAAAAAACGAATGTATGAAGACTATACTTTTAAATTCTGGGGCTGAAGTAACCCCTCTGCAGCTTACCTGTTTCAGAGAAGTGCCGCTGAAACAAACATACTCTTTGTTTCTACCTGGGGTGCAGAAAAAACCTCAAAAATCCTAAAATAGCACACTATTTTAGTCAGTGTGGTCAAAGTACTTAGACGTGACACAGCCTGATGCTTTTCTTCTGTCATCAGTGGCTCAAGCCAGGAAGCATCCAGGGACATTTTAAAGACCTTCCTATAAAGAAGCCTGATTTTCTAAAAGCAAAGAGCACTGGTGTCCGTACACAGACATAAATGTGCAATTGCTGAAGTGACAGCAGAAGCTGGCCAGCTGCATAAAATTGTTAGTTTATTTACTAAACCAGAATCCTAGGAAAAAGCCTTGCTTTTAACATTTTAGCAACTCCTCTTTCTGTCAGGTACCATGGCTAAGGTATTTCTTGCACTATGTTACACCAATTATGCAGCCTAATAGTGCAATTAGCCACCTGCAGTTCAAGCACTCCCCAGCACCTGAGCAGCAGTCCTTTGCTACAGGGCAGTGTTCTGCAGCACAGAAGGGCAGTGGCTCTGCCCAGCTGGGCGGTGGGCATCTTCCGGTGCAGGCACCCCATCTCCTGTTCCTCCTGTGCTCATGACTGGGTTTGGAAAATGACAGCGCACTGAGACATGGGCCAAATGTTCATCTGGCTTTGGAGTGTCTGCAGATGACTCAGGGGCTTCTATTGAGGTGATGCTAGCCACCACCAACTGCACCAAAAGCTCCTCCGAGCTTGCAAAAGGCAAGAACATGCCTTCTGACTTGTTAGTGCACAGTGTCTAGCGCAACGTGACCAGTCTGGCCCTGGGATTCTGCATGCTGCCACATTGCAAACGGTACTCTTTAGTAATCACAGCATTTCTGCAAGTGCATGTACCCAGGAAGGGTACTCTCTGGCAGAGGAAGCACACCAATATTATAAAACGGTGTATGTTGGTGTGGTTACACTGGAGGGGATGATGCAATCCAACGCCCACTGCTGGAACTAGGAGGTCTTGCCATCCCACCTCTGCCAGCACCATACTGCTGCTGCTTGCTTTAAGTTCTGGTGGTAAGCAGATGCTTCTCAGGGCCAGCCCAACTCAGGTTAACTCAGAAGTAGACATGGCAGAAGGTAATTTTCTGCTGGATTTGTGAGCTGAAGTGGCACACGCAAGTGTCCAGCAAATGCTAAAGCTGGTGTAAGGGTGAGAGGTGACGACCTTCTCATCTAAGTTTGGAACAGCTCTTCCAACTCTTGATTCTTTTAAGTATCTTCCCATTACTGATGGAGTATAAACAAAAGTACCGGAAACCAATCTGACAGCACAGCCCACACAGCCCAGTCCTTTGAGTAGGGACATGAAGAGAATTGCTGAAGGCACAAGGAGACTAACCAGTCCCTAAGGAAAGGAATGAGGTGAGCGCTCTGGCAACAGTACTGCTTTGTGTGTATATGGGGCATTTCAATGTGCTCACAAAGGAAAACACACAGACCAAGGTTATAGAACTTGAAACTTGGTCTGAAAAATGCTTGTTAAAATGGCTGTGCATGAATATTTCATAATCATCGATTCCAACTTCCAAATAAGGCTGCCTGTAAAGAATCTTTTTCCAATTTCTGGGGTTGACTTTTCTGGCTTGCACATCACTGCAATAAAGACCTCGCAATGGGAATTCACGGAACACATTTGTCAACAACATACAATTCTGAAGAGATTCCTGTTCACTGTGCTACAGTCGTACTGGCTTTGTAGGGCTAAATCTGGCAAATGCTCATTTCAAGCAGCAAGCAAACAGACAGGGCACTGAACAAACACATCAGCAGGCACTAGCCACTACTTCAAACCAGAAACACACTGAGGAGTCTAGAAGGGAACAAAGGACAACTGCATCATTGCTATTCCTTTCTGCCTATCACAAGACACACAATACACATGAATGCAATAGCCAGAAGAAGGGGAACCAACTTGTGTGCTGAGCAGTGGAGAGATGGAAAATATCCCCTTTCAGCACCAGAGGCTGCAACATCCTTATCTACAACGCCTTCAGCACGTGCTGCCTCCAGGTGTTCGGCTCAGCTCCACCTCCACTGCCCTCCCGAAGATCACGTGCCTCACATCCCTTTCAGAGGGATCCCCGAGTGCATGCTTTATTTCAGCTGATACCACTTAAAAGTGACATTTTACAAGATCCAAAGAAACCCCAAATGTCACTCACTGGACCCTTCAGTCTGGCCACATGCCATAGCTGGGGCTGCCCAACATTCACATGACACTTAGACTGCAACAAAACAGTTAAAAAGATGGCTCAATGACATACAGTTCGTAGTTTTGATCTTCTGTCTCTTGCTGCACTGACAGCTCCTCCAAAGTTGCATCAATATCCAGCTGATTCGTCTCCAGCTGCCGTAGCAACGTCTCCCTCTGAAGAAAGGAAAACAAGCTGGGTCTGAGCAGGAAGGGTCATTGTAACAGATCTCTGCACGCTCGCAGGGTGCAGCGAGATCTTGTGTCACCACTCTACCCACGGCAATGAATTAAACAGGAGATTTGGTCTCTCTCACAGTGTTCAGTTTAAATACAGAAGCACAAGAGCAAGCTGAAGCAGTAGCAAAAGTACGTTAATCCAGAAAGTCTGTGTGTAAGAAAGTAATTTGTTCTGTGAGCTGTACTTAGCCATAAATCAATAATGTGTCATTTTCAGACACACCATCACCAGTTGCATTTGGAATACAGTATCAGCTCCTGCGGAGAACAGTTGTGTGACCCATTCACTCTGATCTTTCCTTTTGCCCTGTGCTAAAGAAGTCCCTCTGTGAGTAGGACCCAGCTGAGGCAAAACCTCATGCTAATTTTCTCTTTACTGGCAGGGTAGATGAGTGGGCACAACCTGGCAACTCAGTGAAACTTTAGAAGTCACTGCCCCTCTGCCTTCAGTTGCTGCCACACAGATGGGGGACAGACACTCCAGTCCAGTGCAAGTGCGCAATAAAGTGAGTTGGTTCCACTCATGCAACACAGAGCAGCTTAATTCAGTCCTTTCCTCTCCACATTTCCAACAGAATCTGAGCAAAAACCTCAGCTGAGGGGAAGTACTGGCTTAAAAGGCTCAAAATCAATGGCAAATGGTCATGGGATACTTTTTTTGGTAGCCTGGATGGCAACGAGAAGAGATCAATAACCACAGGCATTACGCTGAGACTGCGCGGGCCGGGCCAGCGCCACGGGCTCCGCTGCAGTGGGTCCAGCACCAGCCTCCTCACCCCTCTGCCCTCCGTGACGGCCCTGAGCCGCAGGGCTAATGCGGTGCCCGGTACTGCAGAAACACGCTTCAGGATCCCCTGGGCAAGGCTGGAGCTGTCTGTTGCTGCTGTCCCGCTCCACAGCACAGCCCCTGCACCACAGCCCCTTCCCCTCTGCTCAGGCGCAGCAGCACAGCGCGGCACTGGCCCGGCTCCCACTGCTGGCATCCTGCCTGCCTCCCGGCGAGGCTGGCAGCAAGGGGCACGCCAGTCACTTTACCCACCGAACTGAGCCCAAAGTGACGCTGTTCAGCACCTGCAAGCGTCAGTCCGCTCTCTCCTGCCGTCTGTGTGCTAGTGGCACAGGGAGCGGGGACAGATCGTGCTGGGACAGGTCCTGCGGTGCAGGGCACTGCAGTGTCCCTTACAGGGCCACCGTACCCTGGGCAGCCAAGCTGCACCTCTTCCCCGACAGGAGAAGACAGAAGAGAAACCCCAGGGTTCCTCCAACCTGAAAAGGTTTTTGCTTTTATAACTGCCTTATCCTCAGCGTACATTTAGGCTGTCTACTACTTTTGAAATTTAGCGTCAACTGCGGTGAATTTTTAATTCTGTGTTTGACAACACGTATGCTCACTGCTGGAAGATCCCATTGGAGTAAAACGCACAAAAGGCAATCTACTACATAATTTACAGAATAAAATCCCTATGGGAAGACAAACATTTGGATAAAGCAATGGCATTCGGTATCCACGTGCATATACTACTGACAAAACAGATTCACAGACATGACAATTTCAGAGCTATCGAGAAAGTGTACAAATCAAAAGAGCAAGTATCTCATCTCCCTTACATAAAACACACCACGCTGCTCTGCCCTGGGCAGTAGGCAGGGCACAGATTGAGCCCTCCATGGAGCAGGCTGATTCATGTCACATTCTACCATGACTTAAATCAGCAAGCAAGGTTTAAGTACTTTTTATTTTGTATATTTATAAGACCAGGTGATTCACAGTAGTTGATAATTTACTGGAAGATACAGTCTTTCTTGAAATTTAAGAGCTTCTATGATCATTTAAGCTAATTTACCGCTTCCAAGGCATTTAGATTCTTCATTTTTACCTTTGTCATTGTGTTAAAGAGCTTGGACTGATCCATATTTCCTTTGCTAGGTAATTTTTATTCATCATATTCATAAGCTCTCTGCTGATGGAAACTTGACTTCAATTAACGTGTATACAAAGAATTATGAAGTCATTAGTTAACTCAAATTCCATTTATTGGGGGATACAGACAAGAAAATGTCTCAAAACATGCTATACATATTTGAACTTGCTACACTAAACAGAAGTGCTAATCACAGACTTTAGAAGTAATTTTAGCTTTTATTACTCACATTCTAGATTTTAGAATTCAAGATTCAAGAAATTCAAAATTTTACAAGTAATAGATTTTACCCTTTTACGTTATTCATACAGTGTAAGCAAAAATGAGACAAAAAAGAGCAATTTTTCTGCTTCCTTGTCCTCAATTTCTCAAGATGAGTAAAATAAATGCTGAGCAAATTAGCTAAATAAATAGAATAAACAGAGACAGAAGGGACTCTGCTCTCCAAGGCTCACCTTAGGTACTTAGACAACGACTTTTATTAAACAAGTGGTTTGCCTTTCCTCGTACTTTGGCAGTAAGACATATACCAGAGTTGGATTTATTTCAGTTTTCACAGATTACAGTAAATTAAGAACTTTGATTTAATTAAGACAGAGTTGCATTTAGTTTTGTAAAAATTCATCACTAATAATGGACTTCCAAATACTTCAAAAATAAATTATATTTTACCATGCTGGCATTAAAATATTAAAGAAACAGCTTATTTTTACCAATGACCCAAAAGAAGGGAATAAATCATGTGCTACAGACCAATGCTTTGGCTGACTGCCACTTTCAAGGGCTTCCTGGGAAACGGCAATTTCAGCTGTCTGCAGAATTTTGTCTCCTTCCAGCGCAGCATCCGAAGGCCCGGTTGACCTGATCACATTTGCACTTCATGTGGGCCACCAGCGATACCTACAGCTAAACTGCATCTCAGGTTTGACAATCCTTCCCCTGGAAAGGAACTGATAAATAATTGAAGAGCCCGGGCTGCTAGAGGGAACGTGCTCTATACCAGGGGTATGAATTTCAGCCACTGCTTTCTTTATGAAAGATGCATGAATGTAAGCTGAACACAGAAATGTGCAACTTAAAACCAATGCACTGAACATCAACTCCGCTAAAGGACAGCGTGGAATCTCGCATACAGCTGAACAACTCTTCTTCCCCTTGCGAGCTGCGGGAGGCTAGGCTGGGGAACGCAGAGAAACCCCAGGTGCGACTAAGACTGATTAAATCATGTGTGTGTTTAAAATCTGATAGCATTCCTCTCCTTAACCCTGCTTTGCATCAAAGTACCAGGGAAATGACTGGAGCCTGTTACTGGTGAGTGTCTCTGAAGATATAAGCCGAATCTTTAGAGATATAAGCAGAATCTTCAGGAATTAAGTCTAGCTGTGATTTTCCTACGAATTTAACTGGCGGTTAATCAGGCCCAGAGGGGCCAGCCTGGGTCCCCCTGCACTCAAGGCTCCCAGCGCGTGTCCAGGAGCAGTGAAATGCCCAGGGCCAACCAGCAGCAGCCACTGCGGAGCAGCATGAAACTCTTCTAATAAACCTGCAGCATAAATACAAGCGGATCAGAAAAACGAAGTGCAGCAGATCTTGGCTGAAGTTTGACATAAACTAAAGCCGCAAAGCCTGGGTGGAAGCACCCAAAAGCCTCCAAATGTGCAGTGTCACCTGCCTCAGCACAGAATGGCAAGGCCAGGGACCTCCTGCACATCAGAGGGAAATGAAACAAGCCTGCTCCACGCTGGATCTTATGCTGTAACTTCGATCACAATGCACAGAAAAGCACCTGCCTGCAATCCCTGTATGAGCACTGAGCTGCAGGAATTAGTTTGGGTATTGCTGTTTTAAAGGAAAAGCCAGGCAGCTTTGGTCTGACCACTCTCTCCTTGAATGACAGGCACAGGACAACGTCCTCAACTGCACCTTCTGTGGCGAGACACAAAGAACAGAGCAAACCTATTTTACAAGCATGGTTTACATGTGCCCTTCCAAATCTCCCCTTGCACATTTTGGCAAGTAAACTGCAATGAGAAGTCTTTTTTGGTTTGTTTCTGCAGTGTTGAATTATTTAATTACATTACATGAAAAACACGCGATTTGGGAATCTAATTACGTGGCACCTGCACCTTTTAGACTACTCCCAGTGGCACCCCGAGCCCACTGAGCAGGAGAACAAATGTGGGCTGGTCAACCCATTTCCATCACCTCTCCCAAGCAACCGTCACTGGAATCTACCAACAACTAAAGGTTATGTCAGATTGTTTTTTTCTATTTCCCTAAAGACCAAGATTTGTCTAAGAAGTTCTCGGGCTTTGGGGACAATCACCTCATCTAAGTATCCTAATTGCTTTCAGTCTCAGATTAATAGATCATGTTTACTTACACACAGCACATTTAAATGAAAGGTCCCCTAAGACTCACATGATAAAGCTGTTTCCAAGCAAACCCTAAAAAAAGCAAAAACTACGAATGCTTTGATATTTCCTGCTTATAACTATGGCTAGAGAAATTACTGCACATACTGGTTATTAACAGCTTCCAGAAACAGATCTGTCAGGAAGGCTGTGCTAATGTCTTTGACTCTTATCTACATCTATTTGAGAAAAAAAGGAGAGATCTACAAAACCAACAAAAGTAACCTGGGAACTAATTATTCTGCATGATTTCCACAAGACATCACTTTACCATAGGAGCCGAGGTTATAAAACCAAACATTTAACCAACACGATGCTGGCAGAGTTCAATCTTCTCCACTAAGCAGCAAGTTTGGTTTATATGTCAGATTCCCACAACTTCCTCCTCAAAAATTTATCGTTGTCTTGTTTTACTGGGTTTTTATATATTCAGTTTTCTTATCCTGGTTCTTTCTGCTCTGCAACCTGAGGACGTGGTAACATCCACTAATATATCCAAGCTTCTTCTGAACTAACATTTCAGTGGGGATTATTTGTATAAAAAATACACACAGACATTTCAATTACTGGTGAAAGATAATCAAGATAATCAACTGCCTGTTTTTTTTCCATCCAAAAGAGAACAATGATACAACATCATAGGTACCCCCAAAATGCGTATGATGTTCATCCCAAAGGACTCCTGTATGATCACCCCAAAAGGTCCTCTTCTAAAGGACCACAGCTGAGAATTCCACCCTTCCATGCCCATTCAGCCTTTGCTTTTCCACTCAGTCCACCCAAGAAACCTCAGTTATGAAGGAAATAAGAGACTGGGATTATATGCATAGGATCCAAGCAGATCAGTCACCATTAGTGCAAAGACAGTTGTCCCTGAACTGTTGAGTTCATGACCAAATTTCTTCTCACCTGAGTTTTAACTGAACAGAATTTAAACACAAAGTTTAACAAATGTGCGTATGTAACATTTTTGACTTGGTAACTACATCGCTGGACGCAATTTTCGTGCCAATGTTATTCATCACCTTGGAGCCTTTCTCCAGAGGTAAACACTTGTGAACACAGCAGAGAAGAGTCCTCTTGCAAGCAGAGACACATTTAAGTCACAGGCAGCAATGTACTAACATAATGTTGTTAACTCTTATGAAAATAAAAATCTACTCAGGATCCTTTAACAACAAAAGAAACCCCAAATACCAAATTCCCACCTTAGAGACAGAAAAAAATGCAATCTGTCCCACTCGCTCAGCACATCAGGGAAATACCCTCTCTCTTACCTGCAGCTGCAAGAAGGGGATGTTGAAGAACTTGTGCAGGTACTTGAGGCCAAAGCTGTTCTTCATGGAAGACTCAGCATAGCGAAAATACGAGGAGCCGGGAGGCCTGTCTCAACCAGATAGAGAGAGAGAAGAAAACTGTACACAAAGGACACGGACATACAGAAGAGGCCCTTGCTGAACTACATGCCACAAACAGTCCTCATTTACAAACCAACCCCTCAATCCCCAAACGTAGGCTAACAGGTCATTCTGCTAGGGACTCCTGATTTTGTTTACAGACAAAATGCACGCTTTGTTCCTCCTGAAGGGTGGCAGGACGTGGCTGTTGTTGTGTTGCAGCATCATGGGGTTGCCAGACTAAGAAATACTATGTCAGGACAGTGGGCCACTGGTTTACTAAACTCGGGGTTTCATAGCTGTACAAGTGGTCTTGTTTTAAAACCACAGACAGACCACAAATAAGTCAGACGCATCTACAGTGGGCATGAAACTCAGCTAAGTCACATATAGAGATGAACTTGTAAAGAAATGATTACATTACAGATTCAAACCTTAAAACTGATACCACTTCTGTGTGCCTAACACAGGTCATAGAATCATAGACTGGTTTGGGTTGGAAGGGACCTTAAAGATCATCTAGTTCCACCCCCCTGCCCTGGGCAGGGCCACCTCCCACCAGCCCAGGTTGCTCCAAGCCCCATCCAGCCTGGCCTTGAACACCTCCAGGGATGGGGCAGCCACAGCTTCTCTGGGCAACCTGCGCCAGGGGCTCACCACCCTCACAGGAAAGAATTTCTTTCCGATATTTAATCTAAATCTCCCCTCTTCCAGTTTGAAGCCATCACCCCTTCTCCTATCACTACTTGCCCTTGGAAAAAGTCCCTCTCCAGCTTTCTTTTAAGCCCCCTTCAGATACTGGAAGGGGCTCTAAGGTCTCCCTGGAGCCTTCTCTTCTCCAGGCTGAACAACCCCAACTCCTTCAGCCTGTCGTCCCAGCAGAGGGGCTCCAGCCCTCAAAGCATCTTCGTTGCCTCCTCTGGACCCACTCCAACAGCTCCATGTCCTTCTTATGTTGGGTGTCCCCAAGCTGGAGGCAGCACTGCAGGGGGCTCTCCCCAGAGCAGAGCAGAGGGGCAGAAATCCCCTCCCTCGCCCTGCTGGCCATGCTGCTGGGGATGCAGCCCAGGATATGGCTGGCTTTCTGGGTTGCCAACACACATTGCCAGCTCATGGTGAGCTTCTCAACCATCACCACCCTCAAGTACTTCTCCTCAGGGCTGCTCTCAACCCATTCTCTGCCCAGCCTGGATTTGTGCTTGAGATTGCCATGACCCAGGTGCAGGACCTTGCACCTGGCCTTGCTGAACCTCATGAGGTTTGCACGAGCCCACCTCTCAAACCTGTCCAGGTCAGTTTATACCTGTCCAGGTACAAACAAGTAAGAGACTAGGAAAATGAAAAATGCCTTAAGAACATAAAACCACACAAAAAGGTACAATCAATTGAATCCCGAACAACAAATAATATTTTATACTAAATACCAGAGAGCCTCAGATCTCTGCAGAAGGGAGAATCTTGCCTGGCTGGCAAGGGAGGCATACAACTCGGCTATGCCCAGTAAACGCTGTGTGGGAATGCTCTCAGAGGAAGAGCAAGGAAGACAGCTGTACTAGCTGGTTCTCTTATAGCAGAATTATTTGGAGGAGAGAACAGTTGTGCTGCATGGAGCAGATTCTTTCACGAGAGAAGGGCTATCCAGAAAGAAGACAGCTTCTTGAGAAAAGTACTTCTGAAAGGCACATGCTGACAGGCACTCACTGTTTCCAGGAATATAGCTAACAATCTGCTCAGTACAGGCTTCTAGATCAAAGAGCCCATGTGCAAACTGAAGCTGCTGTATGAGACAGTCGGAGCTACTAAAGCCCAAAAGCAAGGCACAGGGTCCGAGGACGAACGCAATGTGCATCTGAAATAAGGCAGCAATATGGCTATCTGTGGCTGATGAGAGAGAGTAGCTGAGGTCGGCTCCCCTGCCTGGTCACCGTGGTGCCATCTTACCTGTTTAGATTGTCGATGAGGTCCCGCACATCGCCAGGCAGAATGACCCTGTGCTCCCCCATGTCTCGGTAATTCCCAAGCACGCACACTGGAACGTGGGTCGGCACTTTAGGAAGCTCCCTCAGAATATAGTTAAATGTCCTTCACCATAGGAGAAAGAAAGGCAGATGAGTGGGAAACATCATTCTGTGAGCAGTTTCATGCACAAATCACAGGAAAAACAAAACAAAACAAAGTAAGACATTTTTTCCCAAAATCCTTCCAAGAATGTGGCTTCTTTGCCCCCCTCAGAGAAATACATTAACTGTAAATACGTTTGTATCACGGTTTATTAAAAAAAAAATTGACAAGTTCAATAATCCACTTCCACCAGTAACCTCGCATCTCCTACAGCAATATTTCCCTCAGTCCTACAAAACTGTGGGGGGTCAGCAGAAGAAAAGGATTCCCTCCCTCAAAACAAAACCCACACAAAACCTGTAAAACACAAGCTTAAATATAAAGCAGGAACTCTTATCACCTCCTCTTTCCACTCTGGCTTCCCTACGTCTCTCGCCCTCCGCAGCAGATGCATAAAATGAACAGTTCATTATTTCCGTACATTACCGCATCTTAGGGCCTCTGTATAATCCTTACTAATACCACTCTTCCTGGAAATTTCTCACTAGCATTCCCCTTTCCCTTGTGCTCTGGAGAGGAGGGATTTGTAACATGCCTAGCACACTTTGCACCTGTGATAGCACTAATTATCAAGCCTCAGACATAAGAATATCAGAAACTGCAGTACACAAGCCCACAGGGAGACTGCTTGTTTGAAACAAGCCCGGGAGAGGAGTATATTGGAAAGCATGTCAAAAGATAAAGCTATTAAGCTTGCTTCAACTCATTAGGCTGGTTATCAGCTTTGGAGTCCATCTGGGAATCAAGAGGTCTAAAAGTCATTTGTTTTCACCAAACAAGTGAGAATCACATGGTGCATGCTGCTGAAGATGTCTTACCACTGCTTGGTGATGTCAAACATCATCACTACGCCATTGCAGTTTTTATAGACATCCAGGAACTCTGCATCCAGAGCCATTTCTGACTCTGCCTGAGGAAATAAAGGCAAAAGACAGTAAATAACTTGATTCAACTTCAGGCTTGTACAGAACACAACCGATACAGTGCTGAATAGGCAAACTTTCTAAAGTGACAGTCATGATAAGAAGTATCTGTGGATTTCACATCATCATCATTTAAGCAAGACACCTGGTGGTTCACAGCTTCCATTGACCAGAAGAGCAGGATGTGAAGCACCTGACAGTCTCTGAAAAAAACAGGTTTGACAGCAAATGCTAAAACCCACCCCCTCCTCTTTCCCCTGTGCCCCCAAATCCTGTGTTGACAAGGTAACTCCATATACGCTACAGGACGGAGAACAGAGGTCACAGCTCCCATTCCATGTCTTTGCCAACCCAAATATTAACTGTACTTCTAACGCTTCTGGTGTATAAAGCCAGGATGTAGTTTCTACTGAGTTTCCCCTGTGCAGGGCTGAAACTATTTATTAGTACCTGATTTGTTTTTCATCATTTAGACTCTGCATGCTGCAAAGTACAGTACTGGTACTGCACTGTACTCAGCCCCAAAGGTTCCTGCTGGAATTTGGTGCCTATGGAATAATTCTCATGCATTTCCCAGGAGTGGAAAATGCACCAACATTTGTGAAGGAAGAAGCAGCTGTGATATCTGTTCTCATAGAGGTTTTTTCACCCCACAGGAGAAATTTTTTAAAGAAAATTCCCCTAATCTGACCACACAGATTGAGCAGGACTGGCACCCTGCTGAAAGAGGCAAGTCTTCAGAGCGCTGACTCATCCCCAGAATCAAGCGCTCAGCTCTCTGCCTATCAGTGATGCTGCCCTTCCCATCAATTTCAACAAAGCGGTTATTGAGCGAGTACCAGCACACCATCTGTGCACTGAGCCCCAAAGGGCACTGACACACGGACAGGAGCAATAAAGCTCTGTAAGAGCTGCAGCAGAGATCATGGGATCAATAGCCTTTAAACTGAATTTTTCTGAGGATAAAATTGTACATATTTTGAAAGAGGTGCCAAGGAAGTGCACTGGCAGCTTAAATGCAGTTTGGGGAAAGTGGCAGTAGGGTCCCCCACAGGGCACTTGGACCTTCTGCTGTAGAACAAAAGGACACACATTTATGCAAGAGCCTTGAGGAAGCCACTGTGTTTACTTTTACACACTATGTAGCACTTCTATTGCCCCTTCCTCCTCTACATTTCAAAGGGTGGTAAAAGGTAATTGTCAGCCCAGTTTTACGGAACAGCCAGAGAGCATGGCATCAAGTGGCTTCTTCAGGTCTCATAAGAAGTCCATGACAAAAGGACTTCCTGCCACTAAGGATGTGCAGACAGGTACAAAGCTGTCGAGTAAACATCTGGGGCACAGTCATTCCCAACAGACAGAAAACAGTAAGAAAGTTGTGGTGAGGGCATGAACAAGGATAAAATGCACAGGCAAAAGAGCGAAGAGCATCAGGGATCCCATTGCCCCTTCTCTGCCTGCCGGGCCAGCCTTGAAGCAGAGACAAATATAGAACTTACTCTCCATGGACCAAAGGTGGACTAGAAGCCTCCTGCTAAGAGGCAAACACCTGCATTCAAGGTGACTCACCTCCTGAGGGTCATTTTCCAGTTTCAAACCATCTCCTCGTTTTTTGCATTTTCCTTAAAAAGAATTGTAAAAAAAAAAAAAAAAGGCAGCATTACACTGGGCACAGAACTCCAGGATGAGTCTGGGTAGGAGCACGGCATTTTGAGTATCACCTTAAAGCAGATCCAACTTCTACTATAAGCATGGGGAATGAGGAGAGATGGGACAGGCACGCCTTGCTGAAAAATACCAGCTACCCTGTTCAAGAGTACCAGCTATTCTAATTCAAGGATGAATAGGAAGAAAGTCTGGGGCAGCTTAAACCATGCTCTTCACAGCATAAAGTAGCAATGACTGAATAATACAAGGTTTTTTGCACTTCCTGACCACAAAGGGAAGCTGCTTTCTTGCACTTTTTGTTGCATTATTGTTGAAGAAGCAAAAGATCGTGGGGCTGCTATGGCAGAGCAGCACAACTACATACACAGCCTTCCAGAGACGCCATGACGTTGCTGTTCTATGTCACTGACCTGAAGCAAGCGGTCTTGTAAATACACGTGACCTCAGAGCCCATCGGATGCTTTGGGCTGACTTGTGACCAAAAAAAAGCAGTGGGAGGAGACTGCAAGAATTCAACAGCCAAAAGGCAGACAGAGCTTATGCAAGGGGAAATCCAAGCAAAAGAAAATAAACTGTGGCGAGAGGGCGGTGGAGAATTAGAGGAGAGGCAGCCTACACATGCATGAAAGGCCAGAGCCAGAGGGTCAGGTCTGGTCATCACCAGCAAAGGTGCAGAAAGGAAATCCTCCAGAGGCACCATCCAAAGCCACACACTCTAGAGACGCATGCAGAAATAAGCTAGAGGACAGGTAACACTCTGATTAAGCTCACAGGGAAATGCAAGAGGCAACAGGCTAAACACTTCGAAAAGACACTAAAAACCCACTACGGAGATTTACCCTGCAGTCCCACAGCCACAATCCCATCTGGAGGAATCTATCCAAATCATCTGCTTCTTCTAAGGCACATGCTAAAATACAGCCCTTATACTTAAAGGGCAGACCCCCTGAGCCTTCTCTCTTTTCCTACAGCTTCAATAAGCACTGGATAAGTTCACAAACTGACATTTTAAAGTACCACTGGCATTTGACTCAGCACCCCCAGAAAAGGAGTCAGTGTTTTTAAACCTTAGGTTCCTTGAAAACTCTGCGTGACATCATTTACACTGTAATCATGTTTCCAAACCTTAAAGCCTGCAACCACAACAGACAGAGAAGACGACACCGTGTATCTGTACATAGGATTAGCACAGTGGCAGTCAGCTATCACGATTTTCTTGTGTAGACACTCAGCAGTAGGAATTGCTGGGAGTCTCAGTGTGCCAGAGTGAGGACGTGTTTCACCTTGTGCTGAAGAAGTTTAGTGTGGACATGCCATGAAAAATCCATCCTTGCCCCCAGGTATTGTTTAAACTCTTACCTATGTACAGCAGTTTCCAGAGTTTTATCAACTGCACAGTGCATAGCCCTGTAAGTTCTGGAGTTATGTTTTACAGATCTCAAATATCTTCCAGATGTTACTGACAGCAATTAAGAACTGTACTTCTGAATTAACTTCATTCCATATTTTCCTAGTCTAAATAATGACAAGTTATAATGGGAGGGACTTGGAACTCCTTCTCATAATTTCTAGAAATTTCCTGTGCCACTGGCAACAGAACGTGTTGGCAGCTCAGATGCACCCGCAAAAAAACCCTCTCATTGACTCTTTAAAAGACTCTGCAACACTGGGGACCAAAATAGCTCCCGCCAACTATTCAACATGGAGCAACTACTTGTAAAATTCATGGTTCTGACAGGTGCTGCATGTGAAACAAAGTGTTTCATTCTTTTTGCATGCTGGTCGAGGATAAATAGTTATGAAATACAGAGATAATCATGAAAGTTTTAATGCTGCAGGATACAGCAGGAGATTCCAGTCCCCGCACCCTGACAGTGTCTGGTGGGTGCTTCTGTGCATCACTGCACTACGTTTGCCACCCTCGTGCCATCTTACTGTTGACATCTGAAAGTAGCAGAAATACTAATCCTGATCCTTCCTCATTCAAGCAGTGTGTTTCCCTGGAGGATGCAAGCATATGCTCTTATTTTTCCCAGCGCAACTGAAGGTGTGAGATGTCTAGGATGTGCATGCCTTTTCCCACTTCAATTAAATTCATTTCAAGTCAGTGGCATTCGCGTGGCTTCTCTGAATGTCAAAACATCAATATTCCTGCAGTTACTGCTAAATTAGGCTTGGCATGACCTGAATTTCTAGGTATTAAAACAGAAGCCCGAGCAACCACAAATAGTTTTCATAGGTTCTCTCGTCCTAAGCCATCAAGGTGTCTTTCTAACCTGGACACACTTACAACCAATGATTTGAGACTGAATATATGACTCGCATGCCTCTCCTTGCTTATGGCTTTATGTGTGTATCAAGAGGAATGAGTAATATTCTTACATGATGCTCATCACTGCTGTAAAGGAGGTCATCTACACAGGAGTAACAGAGCTGAAAAGCGCATGTGTGTACATATTCATGCACAGTGACTATTTTTGGAACTAAAACTGCAGGGTGAGCCAGATAAAGACAAGATGTATGTAGTGAAAAGATGCAATTCAGCCTGTAAAGCCAAGTGCACAATGAAGATTGTGTTGTTATACGAACGAGGTCCTGTCTTGGAGGTTGCAATGATGTGTAATCTCAGAGCCTCAATTAGAAAGCGACGGTCTTCATGTTGCGGCTGCTCAGCTTCTCTACCTAGGAAGATGGCTGCTCCTTATTTGCAGGCGTAATAGCAACACTGAAACCAAATAACCTTCCAGCAGTGCCCTCATGTCTATGGAACAGTTCTTTCTGAAAACCACAAGACTGGGTTTCACGGCCAGCACCTGAGAGCCTCTGCACCCCTATGTACCATCTGTTATATTGGAGGATAGCAAGGATTCAGCACGGCTTGCCAACAAACAGTGTGAGGGAGATGCTTCTGTTCACCATTCAAAAATACATGCCTAGAACACTTGCATCCCATGTTATCTACCTTATGACATCTGAAAATAACAGAAATATTAATTCTGACCTTTCCTCCTTCTTGCAGCACACATTTGGGAGGGAGATGGGTGAAGGGGCAGGGAAAGGAAAGGAATTTCCAATATGGGGGAAACAGTTTATGCTGTTTTGGGGGCCACAGAAAAAAAATATTATTTGATCCCTTCAGTTAGTGTATGGGAAAAGATGCAGGAGCCAAACTAGCAGAAGTTACAAGACAGGATATCAGAACTGCTCTTGAATCACCTGCATTCAAGCAGCTTCTTTGCATTCAGGATTTGTTACAGCTTTATGACCTGCAGTAGTTACGCAACTTGCTGCAAAGCCAGAAAGATGAGTCAGGACTGTGACTTTTGCTGAGATATATCTTTCCTATGTTCTGTTAGTTCCAAGGGCAGCAAAGGAGATGGTATTTACTACATACACTGCACAAAATTTGATACAATCCATAGCTGGGCAAGCTCTACTTGTTAAGATTTTAGCAAATGGCATCATTACACAAATGAGCGCCGTTCTCTGAGCAGGCCCAAGGAGAACCCAGCAGGCTGCAGTGAGATTGCATATTACGAAAAAAGAAATCCAAAGGGTCAAAGAAAAGGTAAGAGGAGCAGTACAGCACAGCGGTTGCCATTTACCCCTGCTGCAGCGCACTAACCAACCTCACAGGTTTTAAGCTTTCACAACAAATCTCCCCACACTACCAAATTAACATCTATCCACTAAACAGATGACACCAAGGCACCAGCCACCAGCCAGGCAGAGCCAACAGAGCTGCCTCCTGCATTCCTAAAATGGTCCGGAGGGAAAAATCAAAGCACACTGCTGAACTAAAAAGGATGGGGAGGCACACTGCTGGTAAGCACAAGGAGTAACACCACTTAGTAAAACCACATTTAACTTCAGTGCAAGAATGAAGTTTTTCAGGGTGCAACTTATTAGGTTTCCCCAAATCCTCCTGTGCACGTTCACACCAAGACATGAAGAATGGCAGCAATGCATAGCAGAGAAGAGGCTGAAGCTGCTTTACAAGACTAAAGTTGAAAACTGCAGTTTATGGATACGTCTTTTAGACAGTCTAGTTACATCCCCACATCAGGCTTTCAATACATTTTCAAACATCTTAACTTAAATAGAGGTCTCTTAATTTTCTCTAAGAAGGAATAATTATTCCAAAATGGGGAAACGCTGGCAAAAAAATTTAGCCTTGAAAACTCCACATGTTCAGAATGTGGATTTTTTTGGCAGTTTCAAATCCAGCCCGATAAATGCAGCATTCTACACAACTCTAAATATGCACGTTAGCCAGGATCTGGTGGGCAAGGAAAAAAAGGAGGATCAGGTCTCGTCAGCCCTTGCTGCAGCACTGGATACTCCGCTACTAAAAGCCTACGTCTACATTAGTGTCGCTCTCACCAAAAGCATCATGCAGGAGGATTTTTTGTCCTAAGCACACAGGAGGAAGAACAAAAATGTCATGAGATAACATTAAGATGAAAGTTAGATATAAGCAAGCTCTTAATGGTTAATTTGCACATTTCCCTAAAGTTGTATTTATCAAGAATCTGCAATGCTATGGCAATAGGAAAGGATGTGATTTTGTTATATCATGATGATCTGAATTTTTACGCTGCATTGATTAAGTACATTTTATTACATACAAATACATATCTGTGGTCCGTAAGTAGGGATCTTAACAAAATGAGTTTTATTTCAAAAGAATATGAAGTGGAGAGAAGAGAGTCCCTTGAGATTTCTAACACATGCTCCACTGTCAGAAATGAAAGCAGGATCAGAAGAGCTGTTATCAACATCTGCACATATCAAATCTGATGCTTTTTGCAAAAAAAATGACAAGTCTCCAGTTGAGAAGATGACTCTGCTCAGAGAAGCTATTCACAGAAATAAATGCTCGAACCACATGATTCCCAAATTAACTGTCTATCTATTCATACCAAAGTTGCCAGGCAGTGAGAAAACAGATGTTTCACTCAGATTCCAACCCTGCACATGTTATCCCAGGATCTGAAAGCCAAAATGTAATCAGACTGACTTCAGCAGTAACTCTGACCTAAGAAAGGTTTTGTCTGCACTGTGAAAACTGGCATTTAAGAGACTAAAAAGATAAAGCACCCAGGATTTTCATTTAAATTTACTGGCTCAAGTTTAACCTCAACGCTCCGTTATGCATGTGAACTAGAGCTGCTATCTTTAATTACCCTTTCTTTTTTACTATTTTAAACACAATTTAGCTAACATGAAAAATTGAATTTCTCCCTTCCCCACGCGCTGTTGTACTTATCTTCTTATTTTTCGGTGTTATCGCATGTGTAAGTTGCACAGGTGGTACAGCAGAGGTAGTGCCCCTCCAACACAGTTCTGCTGAGGAATGCGTGCCTGCACAGATTCTAGCTAAAGTTGCAGGAAAGCAGCCAAACCATAATGTTTAAGTTTCAACGATTGTGGTCAAAAGATTTGACCAAAAGAAACATGCAAACAAGAAGCACAACCCACAGAGTAAGAGATGCTCATTTGTAGAGCTACTTTCTTGACCTCGCACTTTCAACCAGGAGCTTGGCTGGTACAAAACGGCTCGTAAAAGCCAAACAGTATCTGCATTTGGGGCTACAGAATGGACTGTTAAGATTTCCACCTGAACCCCAACCCCAACCCCACCTAGCAACATATTGCACCACATCCAGATTTGCACTGCATCCAGATTGTGTCTTCAGATATGTTTTGGGCATTTGTTTTTATTTTTTATAAAACAGAACTTTATACTCTGACAAAAATTGAAAACTAATGAAAAATGTATTTATACATCATAGAACTTTCCTTGGCTAAGCATTTAGAAAGATTTTTGGATTAAATATATTGCATTTTCTGTCCTAAATGAATTTAAGTAATTGGCTTCTCTCTTATTCTTCCCTCCTGCATACATTATTCACTGCAGATAATATTTTATCAATTTAACAACAGCCTTCCTTTACAAAACAGCTCGGCAAGAACTTTTATAAACAGAACAAAGAACTCAGTAGCTGTCTAAGCATATATAGAACCATAAAGGAGAGAAGATGAAGTTTGTTACAAAGTTCAGAGAAGCTGAATACACTAAGCCGCATGCTATTTCATCTGTCACGGAGCACATGAAGCAATTGCTTCCGACTACTGGGTTTCATCTGAAGTTCAGATTGCAAATAATGGGCTCTAGCACTGGAGACTCCTCTCTCCTTTCCATATTTTTTCAGGAAGTAGCATCCATGCACTTGGAAAAAGCAAGTACAGATGTTTTTCTAAAGTAGAAGTAAGTAGGTATTTCTGAATTCTGTGTAAGTTTTTAATTAAAATTGAGAAAGAACAGTGAATCTCCATTAGAAAGGAAGTTATGAAACTTACCTTTGTCAACTACATCCCAGACTTCAACTTTAACAATATCATCAGTGGCTAAAAGCACAATAAGAACACAAAGTGTTAGAATGGGGTTTCAGTAAAATGACTGACAGTCAATACTCACCACAGAGAGCCAAAGCCAACATTGTCAAAGCAGGAGACGAATGTCAAAAAGAAAAGTAGTTCTTGAGTTAAAAGAAAACCTAAACATAACAAGAAGGCCCACTGCTGTTGAAGGTCCAAGTTGTACACCAAAACCATGCTATCTAAAGAACTTCTTAAAGACTCTTCGTCACCTAATTGATAGCTAGATTTCCTTGATGTTTTGTGTCAGTTTTGAAGGATGTTATAAATATTTTGTGTGGATTCTTTTAATAACATACAGAGGTTTCCATATTCTTTTAAAAAAAGATATAAATTTAATTTGGAGAATAAAGTCTGGTCCATAAGCAAGGCATACAGCTGACAAAAAAGGAATATACACATTTAAGAAATATCAACCTTACTAATAGCATCCTTATGTGAACGTGACAGTGCAAACAGTCCTGCAGCTATGGAAATCCATTCTCTCTGCAAATTTCAAGTTGCATTTTGTGAAAAAAATAAGATATTACTAGCAATTTTGCCTCTTAACAAGTTGCAGCATCAGTAAATTATAAGGAGCAACATATATTTCAGTTGCTAAAATCTGAAGCAAGACACCCAAAATTCCAACTAGAGAGACACTACTGCTGGTACTGACAGCTAGCAGTTTAACCTTCAGATGGCACGAGGGATGGGCAGCTTTGGTTAGATGTTTCTATTGAATCCAGACAAGCACTCCAATCTGCATGGAGTTGTTCCAATAAACAGTTGCTTTTTGGAAATGCTATAGGCTCCCAAGCAAAGCTTGTACTTGGAGCAGCAATGAACATAAAGCAATGGAATAGGAGGATAATGCCTCAGAGCAGAAAATAATGTCATAGGATGGCATGAGAGTTTAGATAAGCATCATTGTCAAGCCAGGAAACATTTCCTCTACAGAATTCACTGTTGGCTAAACTTAAATGTTTCGAAATATTGTAAAGACAGATTATGAATGAAGGAAAGCTTTGATCCTCTGCTTCTGGAGAAAGATCCTTTTTTACATTTATGCATGAAGCAAAATCAGCCTGTTTTTCCTCATAGCAACTCCCGCTTATCTTCCACTTTGCCAGCAGGGCAGCGGGGCACAGGACCAACAGGAGACTTGCCCAGGCTCAGCCCCGCCAGTGCATCACAGGCTCAGGTGGGACTGAAACCACAACAGGCATCCAGGAGCCTGCAGTTTTAAAACCTCTGCTTAAACAATTACACTCCCAAAATTACTTCTGTCCTTGAATATTTCTACAGACGATCAAGCCAGGCACGGCTGAAGTCCAACCTCTCCCCATCACTCCCTGGCCCGGTACTCAGCTGTCTGGCCGGCTGCTTGTGCCCAGGCACTGGCACAGCGGGGTGCTCCCCCTGCGACGGGGGCTGCTCAAGCCTGTGATCCATTCAGGGTGCACCGTGAGAAGGTGCTGGGACATAGATCAGCTAGCGGAGGTCTGCCCCCACAGCTGGGACTGGCAGTGCTGCTGCTGTTCCTGCAGGACAAGGAGATGGACAGACCAGCAAAGTCAATCTTGGCAACAGCCAAGACTTTCTGCAAAAGGACAGGTGATGTTTTCCTTTCTCAGATGGCAACCTTTGCAGAGTCCCAAAGGCTGCTTGTTCTTTCCAGCAGCGCCATGTGAAGCAGTACGTAAACACTAACAAGGGGCTTCCACGGAGAAGCTGGAACCCCATTCCAGCCCTTGGGGTGACATGCAGGAGGTGGCCCCATACCTAGCACTGGGACTCTGCTCCTGAGCTTCCGAGATCTCCACCTCCTTACCCTGACACCAAATGCACCCTCAGTTAAGATTTGTTCTGCTGCTGAGTGATCTCTGCAGTACTGACATCCTGCTGAGCAGCAACACCCCCAGATAGCTGAGGAGTTGAACCGTTTGACCCACAAAAACCTGCTCTACAACCTTTTATCCGAGGGGAAGCACAGAATTTCACGAAGAACCTGACTGCACAAGATCCAAGAAAACCATTTTTCCACGTGGGTTTTTTTTCCTGTTAGCACCAGTACTCCTGACAGTTCATAGCCAATGAGTTCTTCCTTTTCATCACCAGCTTCATTCCTGATTATCCTGAACATACAAGAGGATAATTACTTTAGTGCTGCTGTGTTGGCTTTGGTATGACTCATACACAGCAGCATTTCACCTTAACGGCTTTGGAAGGCATGTCGCAGCAAAAAAGAGTGCCAATTCATCCTTTTAACTTTTTGCCTTGGATTAGTATAAACCATGGATCAAACCACTCAAAAGATCTGTACTCAGATGCTATTTGGCTAAGTACTCTTTAGCCGGTGACAATGCTTTTCCCATCTCCAAAATGGTGGAGAGATGAGAAGACTTCAATTGCAAGAAAGCTCATTGAAAAATAAGAATCATTGCTTTCTGGGTGGGCTCATCGCTAGGAATTCACAGCCCCTCAGACATCTTTACTCTCATACAATTGCACAATTCACTTCATACTCTTTGGATCACAAATCCTGCACAGCAGAGCAACTCTGCCTTGCCTCACACCCATCTATAAACCATTCAAAGTATCTGAACAAAAGTATTTGCCAATTTTTATTTCAGACTCCCTTTCTGAGACAGACAAGCGGAATAAAATTAGTGACTAGCATATTCTAAACAAGCACTCATTAGGGTCAGGAATGGTGACTCCTTACGTGGACACAAAAATGACAAATATCCACTAGAGAGACAATCAGCACAGAAAAGTAATGTTGTTCATTCTGAGTAGGAAGAAATAACTCAAATTCCTCTACCTTTATTAATTCTTCCAGTATGAAATTTCTGAAGATATGACGAAGTGGTGCATTCCACATCTAAAATGTAAATCTTCTAATACCAGACAATGTAAGAATCCTTCAATATTTGACAGCGATTTAATAAACATCCATAAATATTTGCTGCCAGCTATCTCATAATGTTTATTCAAGGTAGCTTGAGAGCATGCTCACAGGAAAAACAAACTTTATTTTTCCTCTGTAGATTAACTCAGCCAACAGGGCAGTAATTAGATCTGAGCCAATTTCTCAGTGCCCACATCACCCATCTTGGATGGAAAGTTTTCACAGCAGGAAACATACCTTACGATGTTTTTTAAAAAGGGGGTTATTTTTTAAAACAAGTTTTAAGAAGGTCAACAGAGATTTTCCTATACTGCTGGAAGTTATTTCTAAGAAAATAATAGTGTTTTACAATGTAAAGAAACACAAATGAAAGGCACAATTCCGTGTGTAGCCTTCCAGATATTTAGACTAGCTCAGCAACACTTCATCTTGAAAAATATGTACACATTGCTGTCAACTCTAACCAGCAAGCTCTACAGAAACATACCACATAAGCACTACAGATAACAAATACACCTGCAGTTATGAACATACAGCAAAAGCCAGCCTCGTGTCTAGCTCTTTTCTACCCCAGGATTGCACCCACATTGAAAAAGCCAGTGCCTAAGCCTCAGCTCAGTAAAAGAACATACAGTCCCTAAAATATGCAGAAACATACGAGATGACTGGATCTCTCTACACATGGAACAGTCCCTAAACGCCTTTTTGCATCTATACAAAAACCTGTATATGTGCATTTTGTATACCTGTTCATATATACAAAAAAAGCCTCTTAGAAATCAACCATTAGACTCCCAGGCTGTATTTACAAACAGCATTTGCATTACCTATGCTGATTAGAGAAGAAACCGAACTCTGAAGTTTTTACCTATGATACTGCAGAAAACCACAATTAACATTCAGTGCACTCTTTAGACTTGAATATCTAAGAAAGAGGTGTTTCATTTCTTACTCTGATCTGTCTATTTAGGATGAAGCATTCAAGTTTGATTTTGGAGATAGAGCTTACAAGTTGTCTGGATGATGGAAACTATGTTCACACATCCATAACTGATATGCTGATATTCTGAGAGAGAGGAAGAAGAGTGTGGGGGAAGGATGCCACAACTAGAATACAACATGCCAGAGGTTTAGCTGCAGATGGAGAACACCACTGCATGAACACCGCAGATCTGTCAATGCCTTGGGTCAGTTGATAGGTAGAACATCAGGATGATGGTACCCAAAATAAAGATACTTTATGAAGAAATGTAGAAGCCAACAGGCATACCTTTGCATCACACTCACATGGAGAGGCCCCCTGAAAGAATCTGAAAACCTGTGACATCAGGCTTAGCTCAACGTCAGATCCTGAATGAGACAAAACTGCTGGTTGCACCGAGCAAGGATGACCTGTTTCTCTCCCACATCCACTGCAAGTTACAACCATCCATGCTTATAAACCTTTTCAGCTTTTGTCAAGAGAGAGCTGACTCATGTGGAAACCTGCCTCCATAAGGGCATGAGAGTCTCCAGAACTCTGGTTACCAGCTCCCTGTGAACGTACAACGGCAGTATCTGCTCGTTCTCCTTGCACCGAAGCCTATGAAGCAAATGGAGATCGAGACAGCACTGCCCCAAGGCTGACTGGCGGTGAACACACCCTGTGGCTCCCTGATCATTATCACAAGACTTGGGCATCACGATATCATCCAGCAATACAAATTTGCTTGGTGAATTAGATGAAGCACTCAATTTGGTGTTTACCCAAACTGCGTGGGTTTTATTCCCAGCTGTGAGGAGACAGAGAGTACCTGATTCAGGTCAGGTCAAGGTCAGAGCGGTACAGATGGACAAGGTCTGATAATGACAAACTAACTGCTGACCTTTTTTTTTAAAGCAAAATCAGTCTTACAGGGCAAGTTCATATTGAATCAGTAGTTCACCCCACAAGGCTGCAGCATTTTTGATCAGGAACCTGAAAGCTGGACTTAATGCACTGTTGAATCATAGCCTTATACAATTTCAATGCCTGCAGTGTCTTCTCCAGGGGAGATCCAGGGCTGTCATAGCCCCTCTATACTCTCAGAGCAGATGTGGAAAATAAAAAAACCTCACACCTCATCTCTCAGACTCAAACAAGCACTTAAAAAACGCTACTGATAAGATATGTCTGTGCTTCAGTAAGTCACCCTAGAGTTATTAGTGCTACAATCATTTTTAAAACACCACCTTCACCGGTTACAGGATGCTTTTTATATTTTAATCAGTAAAAAACTAGTTTGCAGCATGCTATTCACTTCTACGCAACAGTAACACCAAAAGCAGGGTTAGCCTCAGAGAGATTTCCATAAGCCTGTTAGCATTAACATCACAAATATCACATTTGTGCATCACAAATATTTCAAATCTTTCAGATCACGTATTAAATGCTTTCCTTGAATTGTAGCTTCCAAAGACCTATCCTTTAGGACTTTTAACACATAGTTTCTGAGTAAAGTTATTAAAAACATGACTGAGAAACTGTGAATAATAAATTACAATAACAAGAGTGATGAGAGACCATTTTATCGCCCAAGCAGACACAGAAGAAAGAAGCAAATGAGGCTGCAGTGGAATTTCTACCCCCAAGGCACTGTCCCATGACTGTCACTCCCTCCACCCTCTTCCATCTTACTTTTGTAATTCCAGTGGATGCTGGTGACTTGGATCTCCTGAGTTGGAATATATTCCTCAATAAATTTCTTTCCCTGCAGTCGGTGCCAAAGTGTGGTTTTCCCAGTGTTCCTGTCCCCTCGGATGACAATTTTCACTGGGGAAAAGAGCAAGCAGACAAATAAAGTTGATTAAAAACAAATCGAAGAATGCTGTGAAAAGCATGCTAACTTTTTACAAGCATTATTCAGATGTAATTAGTTCTCCCATATTACACAGACAGGATGGGGTTTGTTAAAAAACATGAGCCTCAGTCATTAAAATTAGTGTTTATTCAGCTACTCACATTAGCTCAGCAGAAAGAACCAACATCAAGATTGAATCTTCCCAATCTGCACAACTTCAGCCAGCTAAGTCTCCTCTCTTTCCAGCCTCCTGCCTTCTCTACCTCTACCTAGCCCTTATGCCCACTCTGCCATGCCCTATCCCTTTGCCAGCCTTTTATTGAACCATAGAGTGGTTTGGGTTGGAAGGGACCTTAAAGATCATCCAGTTCCACCCCCCTGCCCTGGGCACGGACTCCTCCCACCAGCTCAGGTTGCTCCGAGCCCCGTCCAACCTGGCTTTGAACACCTCCGGGGATGGGGCAGCCACAGCTTCTCTGGGCAACCTGCGCCAGGGGATCACCACCCTCACAGGGAAACATTTCTTCCTGATCTCTATTCTAAATCTCTCCTCTTCCAGTTTGAAGCCATTACCCCTCATTCTATCACTACGTGACCTTGGAAAAAGTCCCTCTCTAGCTTTCTTATAGGCCCTCTTCTCCTTCAATTACCTCCTCTATCATTTCCATTTCTCCTTAAACACTTCTCATTCCTTGAGAAGATACTCATTTCCTAGATGCAGTTGCCCCAAGTGACTGAAAGCTCAAGGGCCAGTTCTGAGCAGCGCTGACGAGGCAGGGTCCTACGCTCAGAGATGCTGCTCCCCATATCCCACTGGGGTGTGACTGAACCCCGGCACCAGTGAAACTGTTCTGGGATGGTGCTGGAGAGCTGAGAGGCAGCTTCTGGTGAACATCACCGCAGAGTTAAGCTGCCATCACTCTCAGCTATCCCCAGCTTTCCTTCACTGGGGCAGCATCCCCTTTTCCAGGGGAAGCAGAACAAGACTGCGAATTGCTCTTCAGCTGCTCCAGCTCACAGCCCAGACAGTCTAAGGTAAGGGGGCAATCCTTGGCAGAGACAAGGGGAAAGCACTGAACCTTCCCAGGCGTCTATCTTAAACTAAAGTCACCAAACTGCCTCTGTTGATGTCCACAGTTCAACTAAAATTAAATCAAAATCAGTCTATCTTACATGCTTAGAAACAAGCTAAACTGAACCAAAATAAGCATGCCCCTTTGGGGACATAAACTCACTGAAATAATAGTGAAATAAAACCAAGAGAAATCACATCTCTGTGGGCCCTCTGTGTGTCAGAGGGACAGTCTCTACCACAGGAGCCAGCCCCTAGCTGGTTTTAGGTGTGCATGTACTGGTGGCCCTTGGCATTCTCAGAAAACAGCTCCATGGCCACCAACTGGCCTCACACCCCACTGGTGAGGCCACTCAGCTGATCAACCACCACCTGCCTGTGCTCCTGCACATGTGATTGTACCCATAGCAAGGAAAGTCTGTCAGTGGAGCAACTCACTCTAACCCTCCCAAAGAAGCGTCCAATATATCACAAACTGTACACAACCCGGCAAAGTTACTTCTGTAGGAGCCAATATCATGAACTTTCCGGAGTCTATCCTAACGTTACCTTGCTCTTTCTGAAAACAAGTGTTGTTTTCTAAATTTTCTGTTACATTATATGGGTTTTTTTTAAATACCATTCCTTGTTTGAAGCAGCAACCACAAGGCTATTAGGAAACGTCAGCTGACTTGAACAGAATTTTTATGCTTGTGTTTTGAATAGTAGCTTTTATCCCTTAGAAAATGGGTCACTCAGAGACATCTAATGGCAGATTGAAGTGATTAGCATCAGGTTGTGCATCATCATTTGGGCAAGGAAATCTCAAACTGAAGGCTGCCTTCTGTTGTAACTCGGGAGTTATTGCACACATTCAGAGAAAAGTTTAACAGGTAAACTTTAAAGTGTGTTCTGGTTTTGGCTGGGACAGGGGTAATTTCCTTCACAGTAGGTAGTATGGGGCTATATTTTGGATTTGTGCTGGAAACAGTGTTGATAACACAGGGACGTTTTAGTTATTGCTGAGCAGTGCTTGCACAGAGTCAAGGCCTTTTCTGCTACTCACACCAACCCACCAGCAAGGGCTGGGGGGGCACAAGGAGTTGGGAGGGGACACGGCTGGGACAGCCAACCCCAACTGACTAAAGGGCCATTCCATACCATAAAGCATCACACTTGGCATATAAAGCTGGGAGGAGAAGAAGGAAGGGGGGAATGTTCAGAGTGACAGCGTTTGTCTCACCAAGTCACTGTTCTGTGTGATGAAGCCCGGCTTTCCTGGGGATGGCTGAACACCCGCCTGCCCATGGGAAGCAGTGAGTAAACTTGTTTTGTTTTCCTTGTGTGAGTGGCTTTTGCTTTACCTATTGAACTGTCTTATCTCAACCCACAAGTTTCCTCACTTTTACCCTTCCAATTCTCTCCCCCATCCCACCAGGGGAGTGAGCAAGCAGCTGCATGGTGCTTAGTTGCTGGCTGGGGTTAAACCATGACAAGGTAAAACAAACAACATTACAAGGCTTGTGGAAGAGTTTTGTCCGGTGACATTTTGTGCTGCAGTTTCACTGCCCTTTTGTTGCTGTACACTGAGATGTACTGCTGTTTATTCTTTTATAAAGTTACTTATTACAATAGCAAAAGGATAATAAAGGCAAAAATGAATGTAGGCTGACTTCACTTACAGGTCCCCCTGCGGAGACAACAAACCATTTCCTGCATTTCCTGTCGCCCTGTGTGTGATGCTGTTTCCTACTCACAGATGGTGAAACAATCAATGGAGGGTCCCTTGGACCAATGGAGGGTCTAAATTAATGCAGCAAGTCATGGCACAGGCAGAATGAGATTCCATTTGTCCCCTCTAAAACCCAAGGCTTTCTAAATGCTCTCACTGCCTACCTTAGAGAGCCATTTTAAAATTCTCATTCCGCCACGAAGTGCAGCATGAGAAACCGAAACAGTAAGTTTTAAGGGACAAAAAGACCCACCCTTAAACAGTTAGGCTGCTCTCAAGGTGTGCTTCCAGATGACTTGACTGTCAAGTCCCTAGAAGGGGCAAATTCCCCAGGACTTTCCTAATGCCAACAGCATTATTTACTCAGCTACACATTGAGTTTCATCAAGGAACTGAACTGGTTGAAAACTAACCCTGAAATTACTCCTTTTTAGTTTTCTTCTCTAGCTCAAGTGCCCAGCTTCAGTAGGAGCAGCACACAGGAGGCACAGCTGGAGCCGCAAGGAGACTATCCCACCCCTGAGCAGCTCACATTTAGGTCAACTTATGGCACCACATGCTCAGTTTGAACAGGTCCAACAGCCCTTTCCAGCTGCAACACTCTCCATGTTAGGATCTCTTTCCTCCTACATAGTACATGAGTTTTCACTGACTTTTTTCCCTGAAGAAAGAAAAAGTCTTTAAAAACAGAACAGGAAGAAGGCAGGTGACGTAAATCATTTTTAGCAAAACAAAATCTGTATTTGGGACTTCAGCTGGGACGGGTGTACTCAAAGACATGCATCTGCAAGACGGGAAGAGCCAAGTGAGCTGCAGGGCACAGCCAGGCAGGTACATCACAGGCCATGTGAATGGGGAAAGAGCACCAGTAATTATGGGTGAAGTTAGTACTGTTACTGTTATGGGACAGTAACAATAGCTGCCTTATTTTGATTTTAAGAAAAATCAGTACTTACTGCAACAGCCATAGGTTTGTAGCAAAGACAGGAGAATTATCTGTGGGAGGAAGGATAGGGATGGGGAATAGATCAAGATGTGAGGAAAAAGCTAACAAATCACTTTATTCATATTGTCACTGCATCAAGAAAAATAAAGGGACTTTCACTCTCCAGATGGGGAAACAGAAGCAGAGCAGTGAAGGTACAGGCTCAGAGAGCAGGTTTCAGACCAACTCAGAACGAGAAATCAGGAACTCTCAGCTCTGCCCATACTCCTCCAGAACACTGCAGCAACTAAGGATCTCAGACCCCACAGCAAAGATCCCCAAACTTCTCTGATAATAAACCCCATATGGAGGGTCATGACCTTGCCCTCATTAAGGTCTTTGGGACTGTGACTATAAGGCTGCAATTCTTGTGCCAAAAGCAGCACACCTGAGCAGCAGACACCCCCAAGCACACTTCCCAGGGGGGAAGAGGCCAGACAGCAGTCAAAGCAGGTTGGCCACAAGTTGCACGAACACCTGCATCAGCAGTAGCAGAAAACAGGAGAAGGCAGGAAGCAGCAGGAAAAGGGGAAGCCTTTCTTTTCGGAGTAGCACGGAATGAAAACACTTAAAACTCCAATCAGAGTCTGGGAACTACGATTCCCAGACAACACAAAAGAGGTAAGGACTATAATGATTACCAAAAGGATACACAGTATTAATTTTGCCTTTTAAAGCATGTTTTAGGCAGAAAAGTAATAAGGGGAGGGACTGGGGCGAATCCTTGCAGCTACTGCCCGGTATTTCAGCAGTGGTGACTGTCCAGGGCAGTCACCATGAGGACAGCAGCCCATGCTCCAGGCACACACAGAGATGGGGTGAGCACACTAGGTGCAGCGTCAAGAATAAAGCCCAGAGCAGAAGGCATGCTGTGTTCTGGGCAACAGGATGGATGGATGTGAACCTTTAGCACATCCACATCTTTTGCTCCTGTCTCTGCTCATTGATGGATAACTCCCAGGGAATCCTCTTGCCAGTGCAACCCAGCCAGAACCCTTCATTTCACCCTTGTTTGCCCATCATTGCCTTACATAAATGTTTTGAGTAACCTGGTGCTGGTACTTCCTTCTGTATCTTGTCTCATAATTTGTTTAAACGAGCACCACTGCCAAAGGAACAAGATCCACCTCATGCTCTATCTCCACCAGGTCCACTCACTCTGACCTGTGCTACACTCCCTGGGCCAACACAGCTATCCGAATGGGGACGCACCAGACCTGATCCAAGTTCAGGCTATGCCAAGCAGGAAAAAAAGAGCAAGTTTTTACAAAGATTGGTTCCCCATACTTGGAACCATGATCTCCCATAAACATCCGAGCCATTGCACATACAGTACAGACCCACATCATTTTCATCTCTGTACCTTCCACATTGCTCAGGGAACTCTGGTGTTATTTGGGCCATGGTATGTAAAACACAGGAGCTCCACGCAGATGATAACGAGAGCAAACAAGGAGCATGTGTGCCAGGAATGCAGTATTCAAATGCTTTTGTTTTGAATTAGGATGTCTTATGCAGAGAAAGTGACTGTTCCTGAGGGCTAATACTGGCCTTTGCTCTCATCATGTTGTTAGAAATCTAAACCTGCTCACCCTGTAACGCTCTTTCTTTGGAAAACTTAGCTGAGTGGAAAGGACACCGTCAAAACAAATCATTTTGGTTCAACTTAGAGGTGCATAGTATCCAGCGCCTGTAATCCTCAGTGCCATTAGAACACCAAACCGCCTTCAGTATCACCTCAATCAGGCAGGCTATCTGGGTACAAAACACACTGGACAGCCGTGAAGGCTGGCCCAGCATGGCCTGCTCTGAGCCCTGCGGCGAGAGCCAGGTGATAAGGCCCACGTCCCAGCCATTTGCTGCCTGCTTTATCAGCAAGCAAGTCACGGCATTCTCAGCACACTAAATGTACTTGTGGGAAGGAAATGGGCTTCAGTTCGTGATCAGTAATGGTCTATGAAAGCAAGGAAACGTTTCTGTAAACTCAGTCATCTCAGCACTCTTTGGTTTAGGTTCAGGCAACTCCAGGGGAGTGGAGGAGTTTTAAAGATATGTGTGTGTTAATGGTGGCTACAAAACACATTTTGCCCTCCTCTGCTGAGTGTCATATATTTGCTAAGAACGGAGCATTGGCAACACATAGGATTTGCAGTTCTGCCCTTCGTGAGCAATGGCCCTTGTACTGGTAGTCCTTCACAGCCCACCTTCACCTGAGACCACAACCTCACCGTGCCGGAATCTACCCCACCCCTCCAGTGCCATGACTATGTAGGGTACTTCGAAGCCCTTTCGTAAGCCTGCCTGTATCTCCTATAAATATTATATAACAGCGATCCCGGGAAGAGTTACTATGGAGATTGGAAAGCTTCCCTTAAGGCAATGACAGAAAGCTGCAGTTTTATTCCAGATATGAAAGCAGTAACTAGAACACAAATCCTGATAAAACAGGGCACAAACCAAAAAGTCTTCCCGAGGCTTTCGGCAACGAGATGAAAAGCAGCAAAGCTACAGTTGGTAGCTCAGCTGTTGGCATTTTTGGCCTTGCTGTATTAATGGCAAGCAGTTACACATCCACGCAGGTTCGTCGACAGTGCAGTTAGTCAACACGTAACAAAGAGCCGTCCCCGTTGACTGCTGTGCCAGCAGGATGCAGCTGATCCGTACTGTCCACAGCACAAACGTTCACTCTCTGAAAAGTCAACTCCTTTCTCCTACATAATTCACAAGCTGGTATTAGCTGCCTGATCTCAACATGTACCAGTGAAGCACGTGGATGTGTTCTGGTCTACGGGCTGCATGAAACCTCTGCACAGATCAGTGGTCTTTATCCAGCAGATCTCCAGGTACATGTTTAACGATGCAGTGCTGTATTCCAAGGCACAAGTTTCACCCTCACCCCCTGTCTTTCCCTGGAAAACAAGTCTCTTAACACCAACACTATGCTTCTGTTCACATTCCTGCACTAGTTTTCTAAATTAAGCACTACTGGCATATCTAACAGATGAGCTATGGATAAAGGCACCAAATGCTCTTGCTAGTAAAGCAGAGAGCTTCAAAACATATCAGTTCAAAGGCACAGTCAATAGTGATAATACAAAAAAAGCAAAAAAAATAAAACAAAACCAAACCCCGAAGCACAAACCTCTCCCTTCACGTTCTCTTTCAGATTAAGAGCCAACATAAGCTCTATTCCTCCAACACATGTGCCTTTACAGAATTTTTTCAGTGCCACATTTACAAATCACTCTCTTTCCAAACCGCCAGTCTCTCGGTCTTCTGCAATTTGACTTCAATGCCTGCCTGGATCCACACAGATGAGCTGATACTCGCAGTGCTCTCTGGTACCATCTCTATTTTCAGCAAGGATGACATAACTACTGTCCCTGCCTCACAATTGTTATTTTGGGATGTATTTCACATACTTGCAGTGCCCTCCTGAAACATTATATTAGAAATAACCTTTACTGAACTTCAAGGGAAAAACGCAACCATAAGCCAAGACACTGAAAGGAAAAAAAATTCTGAAAACGTTCCCTGAGAAAAGAGCGAACATATCAGTTGCAGAAACAGATAGACAGAATGAAATTATGTACCAAGGGCACATAAAGGCACATATTACTCCCCTTTTATTGAAGCCTGGCAGGGCAGAGCTTTTCAATAGACCCTTATCATATAACCACTAGAGCTTAATTATAAATACTATTATCCCGGACTGCAGGGAAGGTCACCCACACACTCAGGGGAGTTACTCTCTTGATGCTTTAACTGACAAAAATTGATTTACAAGGAATTCTCTCTTGTGCCACTGTCAGCAGAAAGCAGGCCGTTCAGGACATATGCTAACTGAGGACACTGCTGCACTACAGGTTCCCAAGTCCCGCACAGAAAGATAGAAGTTTCCCATCCGTCACTCTTCCCACACTTCTGCAAGCTCTAACATTCCATTGCACACTTGGCTTTGGGCGAATACTGCCAAAAGCACCACCAAAAGCATATACACATTTCACAGTCCCACCATGCTATGGGGCATCAGATGGGCCCCTCCCGCCCGGGGCCGGCTGTGCCCCCCGACAGACCCCCCCGACACTGGGCTCCGACTCACTGTTATACTGGACTCCCTTGGCAAACCTCCTCTGCAGAGCCTGGTTCATGGACTGCAGCCCCGCAGGGATATTCTTGTCTCTGACCGGAGTCTGGTCCGAGCCCACCAGCTTCTTCAGGGCTGAGAACATCTTTCTGGTCCCACACCTGCGCCACCACCTGCGGGAAAAGGGCTGCTGCGCCGGGGCTCAGGGGCAGGGCGGCCCCGGGGCGGGGGGCATATGGGGGCCTCGGGGCGGCGCCGGTAAATCAGGGCTGGGGCAGGGCAGGGCCGGCCATGAGGGGCCTTCCCGGGCTCGGCAGGGCGGAGGCGTGCGGGCTGGGCTCGGCTCGGCCCGGCCCG
>NW_009649571.1:532994-540782 GCF_000708025.1 Charadrius vociferus
CCTGTCACCCTCACAACCCCATAATTCCCTCCTGTGACCCCCAATAATCCCCCTGCGACCGCTGTAACATCCGTAATTCCCTGCTGTGACTGGCCGTAGACCCCCATGACCCCTAAACCCCACTGTCCCCTCCTGTAACCCCTCAGAGTCCCCTCTCACACCCCGTAATCTCTTGCTGTAACCCCACGTAACCCTGCCGTGATCCCCATCCCTCCCCATGATCCCTACCCTGGCCCATGACTGAGCCCCCTGGTCCCACCATGCCCTTCCTGGTACGACCTCCATGTAGCAACAATTATTCCCCCTGCTGCCCCCTTCCTGGCTGCCCACCACGAGCCCCTGGGAAACGGGGTGGCTGAACCCCATCCAGTGGGATGCCCTGAGCCCCCCCCGTGCCCTGTCGGCCACCCCAGCACCAGCTGGGCATGGGGCAGTGGGCTGAGACAGGGACAGAGACTCAGTGGGGAGCACCCAGAAGCCCAGCAAAGCAGAGGGACACTCCATTGGGAAGGCCAGCCTCTCCTGCCCCTGCTGGACCTCCCACCCTGCTCCCCATCAGCTGGAGGATGGACACTGGGCCATTGGTCACATTAGAGACATTTACTGCTGGAGACATCTCCTGTGCTTCTGCTGGCAGCTCCCGGCATCCTCTTGCCAGGCCCTGATGCTGGGTGCCAGCAGCTCGTCTTCCACCCGAGTCAATTTGACAGATGCAGAAACTCCTCATCCTCTGCAAGCGGAGAGACACACGGGGTGACAGGCAGACCCGCAGACCCCCTTGTCTCCCCATGGACAGATAGTGATGTCTGATACTTCCCACTTTGTCCTTGCTCTCAGTGATGGTGAGAAGTGGTCCAGACCCTCCGTGTACACCCATGCTGCCCTGGAATGTCACTTCGTGTCCCACCACCCGCCACAGTGGCATTAATGAACTTTATATTGGTGACAGGGATGGGCTCTGCCCTAAGACACATTGCTCTAGCCCCATTTCCCATCTGTAGAGGCATGGTGAACCCCCAGCTCCTGCCCCACTGGAAACAGGCTTGCTCAAGGCTGTCTGTGGTTGAAGACCCCTGAGCTTGCCCCTCTCTGCAGGAAGATTTCCTCCTCCACACTCCTGAAAACCTGCTTGTCCATGCATCCCAAGGGCTGAGCGGTGCTTGTTGTGTCTCTCAAGGAGGTTCAATATGGAACCCCTGCGCTGACAAGAACTGGAGGGTCTGTGAGGCATTGCACAGAGGGTACGCCCCCGGCGGGGAACCCAGTTTGGTCCTTATTTGGTGTCAGGGTCCCTACTGCCCCCCCATATCTTTCAACCACTCTTCCCTCGCTGGGGATCCTGCCCAGGGGCTGTCACCTCCACTGCTCCCCACTGCACCCCAGCCTGCTTAGGGCTGTTCCCCCTTTTATCAAGACTGTTTTGAAATTCAGTTGTGGCCTCAGTACATCTGCAGCCTATGTGTACCCTGCTGTGTGATACTGTCTGTAGATTAATGACCATATATCTCAGTCCATCAGTGTCCTCAACTCAGGACAGACCCACCCCAGGCACAGTGCAGACCCATCCCAGACCCATCCTGGACCCATAACAAACCCATCCTAGGTTTATTCTAGATCCAGGATAGACCCATCCTGGACCCATACAGACCCAGGACAGACCCATCCCAAAGCCATCCCAGATCCAGGACAGCCTCATCCCAGAGCCATCCTGGACCCAGAACATCCCAGACTTATCCAGGACCCAGGACAGACCCATCCTGAATCCACCCAGATCCAGGACAGCCGTGTCCCAACCCTGGGCAGACCCAGCACACTCAGGCCCAGCCCGGAGCAGGACAGGAGATGGCACAGGCTGCTGCCCTGGCTTCCCCGGCACAGCGTGGCACGGTGCAGGCAGGGTTGCAGGCAGGGTGCAGGCAGGGTGCGAGTACCTGCCAGCGGAGGAGCCCCGCAGTACTCCTTGCACTCCTTCTCTGAGTAGAACTGGTTCCCGTTGCCCTTGCAGCCTCCATAGCTGAACGTGATGCACTTGCCCTGAGCAGCGTCAAAGGCCCAGCGTGTCATTGGCTTCTGGCAGGGACCCTGGATGATGGGCAGCCTGCAGGCAGCTGAGGGGACAGGGGGCTGCTCTGAGGGCAGGGACTTCAGGGCCCCCACACCTCCCAGGTGGATGCCGGACACATGGGATTCGAGGCCACTCTCAGATCCCCTCTGATGCCTCAGCAAAGGCACCTCCCGCACCCCACCGGGATGTCTCCTGGTTGCCCCACTCACCCTCTGTCCGGCACGCCTGCAGGCATTCCTTCTCCGAGTAGAAGTTGTTGCCGTTGCCCAGACAGCCGCCGTAGAGGAAGGTTTCACAGGCCATGGAGGAGGAGTTGTAGAAAAAGCGGGAGAGCATCCCGCTGCAGGGCCCAGGGTCCCGGCTCAGCCGGCACGAGTCTGCGGACGAGTGCGGCATGAGCCATCACAGTCAAATGGGGATGCGGGGCAGGGGGATGCCCGATGCAGTCCCCTCCCCTGGGACATACCTTCCTTATTGCTGAGGTAAGGGGGCAGGGGTCCTGCGGCCGAGCCCTCCTCAGGGGGCAGGACTGCTCTCCGCGCCCTCTGCACAGGGAAGAATGCACAGAGCTGCCGTCAGCCGCTGCCCATAGGACCTGCTGCCCACCCCATCACCCCTGGACCCCTGCTGCCCCCAGGATGGGCTATGTTGGGGGCAACTGTGCTGGGTGCTGCAGCCTGTGCAGGCTCCAGTCCTCCTCAGTGCTACCAGCACTTGATCTTGGGTCAACAGGCTGTGATCCCTCTCCACCTCACGGTCTTCCCAGCCCTGGACTCATCCTGGGTGGGCGCCAGGATTGTGTACTTTGCATAAAGACACCCAAAGTGCCCCGGTCATGCCCTGTGCTGGGGACACGTCTCTGGTCTTGCTGGTGCAAGGTGGTGTGTTACCTGCTCTCGAGTCAACTGGGTTGTTTCTCCTATGAAAGTCCAAAAAAAAACTAAACTCAACCCTGCGAGATCAGGAGGTGCTGGGTGATGGTTGCCGAAGGATCAGTGGGGTGCTGAGCTGCCTGCCCATCCCTGGAGGGGGGGGGGTCCACAGCCTGACTGGAGCACCCACAGCCAGGCAAGGAGCAAGGAGGCTTGGCATGCGGCAACTTTCACCCCGTCAAAAAATCAGAGTAGGAAAGGATCATTGCCTTCCACTTGGAAAGGAGCCCTGCTGCCCACCTGGTCCCCGGGACCCTCACCCTGCAGCCTGTGCAAAGCCCATCAGCAGAGATGATCTCCCAGGGCAGTCAGCAGAGCCACTGCCCAAATAATGTGTCCTGCCCACAGAGCCTGGTCCCCAGACACCAGGTCTCCAGTAGGTTTGGCTTGGAGGGGATGTCTCCAGCCTTGATCCATCTCAGGTCCTGGGCTGGGCCACTCACCACAGAGGCAGTTGCAGTCTCCTGAGGAACGCATTCACCTGGCCCAGATGACAGGATAAATCAGCAGCGTGACAAACTCATCTCACTGTGGTCCTGCACCATGCACACACAGGACCCCAAGAAAGGAGACGCCCTCCCAGTTTCACCCCAACATTCTTCCCACTTGCTGCTTTCCACCTTCCACTTGCAGGAACATCACCCTAAAATCCCCACATCCACCTGCATTGTGCTAGCACCTCCTGAACCCCAGGATGAGCAAGGAGCTCCTCAGGTTCTGGGAGCACTCAGTCATTGGGAGCAGTCAGGAGTTTCCCTGGGTGTCCTGTGCCCTTGTCCCAGTACAGCATTGTGGGGTGCATTGACCTGACAGCCCAGCAAGGACTGCACTGACTGAAAGCTGGTGGAAGCCTAGCTGATACATGGCCTTGTGTCTTTCCCATGCTATCCTACCAAAGCCCTTATCTCTCCTCCCTCCACCCTGACCGTCCCCCCTTCTCCCCAGCCTTGCACCCCAGTGTTCTGGCATCCCAGGGAGACAGGCAGTGGGAGAGGCATGTGCCTCGTGGCGGGTTACCTCTGTTGGCCAGAATGAAGATTGAGTCTGCGGGGATGCCCATCTCTAGAGCCAGTTGCTGGAAAGACTCGATGAGGTCCTCCCGCAGCTCTGGGTTCCTCCCTGTGCAGGGGAACAGGCTGTAAGCAGGGTTGGCATGGGAGGGGGCCGACATGGAGTCCCACAACCACCCACCGACCTGCAGAGCTCAGGCAGCTACAGGCAAGCCTGGTACCAGCCTCCTGGTCCTACCCAACCTGTCCTCCATTATTCTTGACCAGCCTTGACTAAGGGCTTGGACAAAGTGGTTTTGATGTTTCTCAATCATGAAAGACGTCATCTCCTGCCACTTCAGGGCCTGGGTTTCTTCCAAGAAGATATTGCCACCTTCATCCCACACAACAGGCTGGTTTGGACATTCATTGTGTGATGTGGCTCTGAGCTGAGCCGTAAGACTAAATGTCTGCAGTGCTGAAGATGAGCTGTTCCAAGGCACCACTTACAAAGCCATGGTCAGGTTCTTTGAGGCCAAGGGACCCGAGGGACCCTTGGGTGGTGTTTCTGAGCTGCAGTGGTCTACTCCAAAGCCTGCTTGCCCAAAAGTGCCATAGCCAGACATACCATACAGCTTCAGGGTAGTGCTTGGGCCAAAATTACTTTTCTTCTTCATCAGAATGACAGCATATTCCTCATAATTGGTGCGGAGCACATAGGACTGGATAGACACATCCCATTCTGGTGAGACAGGGACACAGGGGACATCATTCCTGCCCCTCAGGGAGAAACAGGGCAGTGTAAGACAATCCCAAAGATGGGGACCAAAATCAGGCAGCTAATTCAAGAAAATAGCTGATTTTTGTGAAGCAGACTCTGATACCACCCTGACTCCCTTCAGGCTCACCAACCTCTTCTTAGTCAAGGGAATTGGAAAGCAAGGGCTGCAGATAACTGAGATACCACCAACGCTCCTGAAACGTGACTGGTGGGAGCCTGCCCCATCTTGGGACCTTGGGGACAGGAGGGATCTGCTGGAACATCTCATAGTCCCCTGCCTATGCAGGGATAGTGGTTGGACAGCCCCTTTCCCCAAACTTCACTCCATACTTTGGCTGAAAATGACCCAAACTGTGGAGTGGCTTCTGAGCCCTGCCCTCCTGAACCCCTTCCCCAACTCCCAGCTGTGCCTGGCACTGGTTCCCATCACCCAGGCACGCTGCAGCTCTTGGGGACGAGCAGGTCGGCAGCGAGTCCAACTTACTGGAGTTATAGTAGGTGTATTTGCCAGGGGTGCTGGTTTTCTGGTACTGTCCCGAGACGTGTGTGCAGTCACCTTGCCTGGAGGGAGGAGGAGAACAAGCACCTGCTTGGAGCGATCGTTTTTCCTGTTTATCGCACAAAAATCATGCCTGGGGCACCAAGGCCATGGCACAGGACCCCTGAAATCCCCCTGCTCAAGGCATTGGGTGTAGAGCGTTGGGTAGAGCCCAATCCAGCCCCTCCTCTGGGCTCTGATGCCAGCCCGAGCAAACGACCCCCATGTCTTGCCCCAGCCCCTGGCAGACGCAGCACCTCTGGGTGAGGTGGCTTTGAGAGAGGCTCGAGTATCCATGGCAGTGCCCCATACCGCAGCCTGGTGCTGGAGGTGCTGATCTGGTCGGTGCTGGGGCCAGGGCCCAGCACCAGTGTGCCCATGCTGAACTTCTCCTTGTAGTTCTTCATCCATTTGCAGGTTGTGCCAATGGCGATGTCGTACCACTTCCCATACATCTGCGGGGAGAAGGAAGGGACATCTCCACCACAAGCCCTCTCTACTTAGGTGGGGCATCTCCTGGTTTTCTGCAGAGCTGAAATATTCCTGGCCCAGAGAGCAACTGCAGGGTGATGGTGCAGGGTGCCGAAGCCAGAGCTGCCTCAGGATTTGGAAAGCGGATCAGCACCGAGCAGGATTTTTCCGGGTCCCCTGCCCACCAGGCAGGGCTGGAGGCATCAGACTGGCATCCTCCCATGTATCTCAGGGGACCCCAGTGCCAGGCACACATGAGGGGCTGTGCAGAGCCTGGCAGGGGACAGGGCTGCCTGCTGGACATCTCCAAGGCACTCTGCATCCCACATGAATCCTGCATGTTGGAGCTGCCTGCAGGCATGCTGGGGCAGATCAACAGACATCTCACGAGATCCATCTGCCCCAGCTATTGGGGCTCCAGCTGCCCTGCCAAGGTGTTTGCCAGGGTGAGGCCATCCCGAAGGCCAGTGCTGGCCAGGTGGCACCCCCTGACCAGCACCCAGGGAGGGCCATGCTGCCAATGCCTGTCCCGCACAGCCTGATGTAGGCATGGGTAATACCTCCCTGCTTTCTGGAGGAGACAGAAATAAAGCTTTCCCCTATCCCTTCTGCCCCCAGAGACCGCAAGCCGCCATTACCCGCTCAGCCTCAAAATTCTCTTGCACTTGGATATCCTCATCCTGGTCCCTGACGGGGGTCCCACTGGCCACAGCGAAGAGGAGAAGGGGAAGGAGACCCCAAAACATCGTGGCTGGTGGCTTCTGAGTGCCGCTGAACTGCAGCACACCCACGGGATCCTGGACTCTGTGCTGTCCCCACTGCGCAGCAGCATGACCTTCAGACCGCAGCCAATGGGGCCAGCCAGCTCAGCTGGGGGGCCTGCCAAAGGGGGACGTGGGGCAGCTGGTGGCCCTGCACGGCCCCAGCCCTGTGGTCCCAGGGCTCATAGCTGCCCTCGGCAGTGGTGGGGATTTGCAGAGAGCTGACGTAGGTGCAGGAGGGGAGATGAGCATCCACCTGTGGCACCAGGCTGAGGTCCTCACCCTGCCCTGTTCCTACACCACTGCTTCACCCAGATGTGGGAGCAGGACCTGCCCGTCTCCTTTATTCTACCTTGGGACTCATATTCCTGCTCTGGCATTCTGCTAAGAGCCCTGATGGTGCCCCCAGCCCTGGTGGACCAGTCTGACCCTGCAGAGAGCAGAGGAGAGGACCGAGGGGTCCCCAGTGTTCACCCCAGGCTGACTAACCCTGGCCAGTGTCTATAGGGAGCAGAGCTCGTGCTGCCTGCTCCCCTTCTGGACCCCCTTCCCAGGGGGTCCCAAGCTGGTGGCCAATGCCCAGGAGTTGTCCGGTTGTCACCCACCCCACAGCCGAGGGTTCCTGGGCCTGGCAGGAGTGGGAGGCGTGGGGCATGCTGTCCCTCCCCACCACTGTTTGCCTTTGCAGGATGATTAACTGAAACCAAACAGCCCGAGGGAAATGGCAAACAGAGCAAAGGGCAGGAGCCCCTCTCTGGGCTGGCCCCCGGCCCAATATTTACAGAGAAGGGCTGGAGCCGGAGGCACGCTTGCAGGAGCCGGCCGGACTTTCACCCCTCCTCTGCACCATGGGCCACCGACGGGCCCTTTGCGTAGGACGGATGGATGTGCTGCCCGGCCAGCATGGGCTGCCGGGGAAGCAGCGGTCCAGGCAGGGACAGCCACAGCATCTCATCACACATGTCTTTATGCCACACCTAGGGCGTCGTCGGGAGCAAGGGGGACCTTTAGATGTGGGGCAGAGACTCCTTTAATGAGCCCACCTCATTAAACTGCCCTGTGCCTCTCTCTCTCTGGAGGTGCCCCGTCGGTCCAGAAGCAGCCCTGAGCTCCAGCCCCCCGAGCTGGGGCTGCGGGAGGACGGGGTTGGCCAGGGGGTCCCTCCCCGCGCAGGGGTCCCCGCTGCCCCCGGCCCCTCCAGCGCTAGGTGGCAGCCGGCGGTAAGGAATGACAGCGCGGCCCCGCTCCCGG
>NW_009649571.1:541051-547377 GCF_000708025.1 Charadrius vociferus
ACTGGCAGCGTTGGGTATTGGGGACTGGCAGCGATGGGCAGTGGGGATCGGCAGCGATGGGGAGTGGGGACCAGCAGCGATGGGCAGTGGGGACTGGCAGCAATGGCCCCAGGCGCTTTGAGAAGCAGAACTGGATGTTGAGTGCTGGCAGTGGGGCTGTAGTCCCATGCTGTCCTGGGACAGTTGGCAGGCAATGGGCAATGGGCAGTGAGGCAGGCCCGGCTGCCCATGCACTGCCCATGTAGGGAATGGGCCTTCCCATGGCACTTGTGCACAGAAATGCCCCATGGGGGCAAATGTGCCCAAACAGAGATGGTCCCAAGCATGAACAATGCACGACATGCTCCTAAATATCCTCTCTGGGGACCTGTCTGCTTTACTGGGAGCATACGTGCCCCATGCTGGGACCTGGCAGGGGAGGGAGGAGGATGCGTGACCCTGGCATCCGTTGTCCTTCCCGCGGCTGCTGCTCAGCTCCTCTCCCCCCACTGCTGGTGCTGGGGGGGCGCTGAAGGAGCTGCTCCTTTCCAAAAGACAAAGCTGGGGAAGCTGCAGGCCTGGGGCACGTCCAGTCCGGTCCTCTCCTCTTCTGTGCACACGAACACAGTGTGTGGCTGCAACCACGGGCCTGTGGGCACCATCCTTGCTGGGAGAGCTGCGGAGCAGCTGTACTGGCTGCAAAACTCAGCTCTTGTACATTGCCCATGCTGAGAAAGGCCAGGGAAGTGGACCCATCCCCTTGTTCACTTCTGAGAACACGTTCGCTGTCCCCATCCCTGTCCCCAAGGCTGTGGCTGCGTTCATGCCAGGATCACTTAATGGCTGCTTTGGCAGGGATGGAGATGGAGAAACCCCTGCTCTGCCAGAGCTGGGGGCTGCAATGGAGCCCCTGCAGGGCATGGCATTCCAGGGAGGGGGCTGCTGGGGTCCCATGCACGGCAGCCCCGGGGAGCAGCAGCCGGGACAGGCGGCTCTGGGTGCCTGGGGAGGGACGTTACCGCCGGTTCCTCTGGCAGGGAGACCGGGCAGCAGTGGTCCTGTGGGAGCTGCGGGGTGCGAACAGCTGCCAATTTGCAGGAAGTTTAGAAAACACTTTGGTTTCAGACCAGTTTGGACAGAAAACAAATGTAGAGAGAAATCAGCAGAAAATTCCCACAGACCAAATTCCCCCACCCCCCACTGGCGCTGTGAGGCCCCAGCGCCTGGCAGCCCCCGCAGAGCCGGGCAGTGCTGCGGGGGCACAGCGGAACCCGGGGGACGACCAGGTACTGCGAGCAGTGCCCCAAGGTCCCATGCCCTGACCTGGTGGCTGGTGGTACATCAGACAGAGCCCTGCAGAGGTGAGGGCCACCAGGACTCAGTGTCCAACTGTGGAAAAAGAAGATGCTATTTATTTACATAGGCATGACTCCCCTCCCACTCCCCACCAGCTGTGTTACAGGTCAGAGGAGACACTCCTGCCTCGTCCTTTCAGTGTCCTTTTATGAACCTGTTGTCCACAAGCTTGTCCAGTCCCTTTCTGAACCTGCCAGTGATGCCCGGCTCCTTTCCCCCCACGGTAGCAAGCTCTAGACATTCAAACCCCGTTATGTGAAGAAGCCTTAGCTTCTCTGTTTCAAAGCCGTCATCTGCTAGCACTCCTTACTCCAAGGATTGCTGGAGGGAATGTTTGAATGAAACAGTTTCATGCTCATCTTGTCCACCACCTTCATGATTTTGCCAGCCTCAGTTATATCCTCCCTCGGTCTTCCCCTTTCCAAACAGGGGAGTCTCAGCCTTTCCAGTCCCCTCTCACATGACAGAAGCATTGTCTCCTTGGTTACTACAGAGCAAGTCCAGAGCAACTCAACTCCTCTGTCTCCTTCTTGAGCTGTGAAAACCAGAGCTCAAGCACACAGCACCCAAGATGAGGGCTCACCAAGTTTTTCTACAGTTTCTACAAAACAGTTTCCATCTTGTTCCCAACACTCTTCTTGATCATACAACATTTTAATGACTTTTTTGGCTGCTGCTACCAATTCACAGTTCTCTGGAATGACCAGGTCAGTGGTGGCTCCCATCTCTTCTCTTGAGTTTAACCACTTGTCCTGAGCTCCATGCTGATGCCATGCTCTGATTGCTTCTCCCTTGAAGAATCACCTTCATTTCTCTACACCAAAGCTCTCCTCCTACCTCTATGACCCTCAGTTGTGCGAGGTCCTTTTGAAACTCCTTGCCATCAACACAGCCTTTGGCCATCCAAAAGAGCTCAGTGTCACCCATGAACTTGAAGATTTTCCTGTTCACTCCCTCCTCCTGGGGATGAATGAAGATGTCAAATATAAAACCTATCCCAGGGCTGCTTCCTGAGGGACCTCACTGCTGACTGTCCTCCATCCTGCAGTGATCGTTCAGCTCTATATGTTGCTTCTGATCCTTCAGCCACCTTTCAGTTCATGCAAGAGCCTTTCTTCTCCTCCCACAGGAAGTTTGTTTCTTTAATAACCTTTGGTGTGGTGCTTCATCAGCAGCTTTCTGACAATCCAGACGCATAATGTCCTCTGGATCCTCTGTATTTGAGACAGGGTCCCCCCTTGCAGGAGCCCTGCCGGCTTCTCCCCTGCTCCATGTTCAGCCACAAGCTCCACAATCCCACCCTTCTCTACAGGTTCTGCTGTCTCATTGGTGCCACAGCAATGAGATTATCAAGTTTTTAGCTCCCAGCACCCTATTTCTGTAGCTGAAAGTTTCACTGTCCACCAGCCTGCTGCCCAGTTGTAAGGAGAGGTACCACACTGCAGCCATCAACCTCTGTGGTTTATCATATAAGTTCTCCAAAGATGTGAGCAAACACCATCTGTCCTGGGGACATGCTCATGGCCAGCTTATCCCTTCAGTCTGGGGCTTCCTCTAGATTTTCTTCAAATTGGCCTGGCTCCTCTGAGCAACCTGTGCCAGGCCTGGGGATCTCCCCACCACTGTTGGCCAACATGGGAAAACGCTGAACTTCTTCATGGGACTTCATCATCCTGAAGGTCCCATTACACCCTAAGCATCCCCTTGGCCCTTAGTTGGCTTTCTGCCTTTTGATGGTTTAAGGGCATGTTCTTCGAGCAGCTATAGCATCTTTTTCAGGGTGACGTGCATATCCAGTTTTAGCTTTTATCTCCTGTTTCCAGAAGAACTGCCATGTTTTGTGGACTTTCTTGTTCTCTCCTAGACAAGATTTCTGTTTCCGAAACGTCAGTATTTTCCCTAGCACCTCCAATTAACTCTCCCACTAAACCAGGAGGGGGGGTGTTGAACCACCTGATTTTCTTTTTGAATCATGGCACACATTTTACCCAAGCTTCTCATGCCCTACTTAACACCCTTCAGGTTGTGTTTAGGATCTTGGGCTTTGGGGTAGTTTTTGATAGTATGCCCCATTTCTACACAATTCCCTTTCCTGAACTTATTATGGGAAACACCTGGCCCTCTCTGTCGCACTGCACTGTTAAACCTAGTAATGTTGTGCTTTATAGTATGGAGCAGTTCCCCTAGTACCTCTTCAACCCAGTCCCAAGCACTCAAGATCCAGCACAGAACAAGATCTTTGCTTGTGGGTTATAGATCTCATCGCTCCAAGAGGCACCCACAAATCGTATCTCTACATCTTGTTTTGATGAAGCTGGTCTGTACACGGGGGAAGTGATCTCCCACCTCCACGCTCTGAGCTCACACGTTCTCTAGTCTCAATATTTCCAGATGACTTACTGTTCTCATCGTGTGCAATCTGAATTTTATATTTTTATTATTAGAGCCTGGCACGTTCACCTGCAAAGATTTCTTCACGCACTTTTCCATATACTGTTTCATTCTATATAACCCCTCTCCTAACCATACCCCTCCTTGGTCACTCCTATGAAGCTGGCAGCCTGGCATCACTGCACCTCAGTGGTTACCCTCCTTCCCCTGGATCGCTTTGTCCTGGTGCACGCTGCCATTGTGTGCTGCCAAGCTTTCCATTTCCCCTTGTGCTCCCAGCACCAGCATGAAAGTATTTCCAGTTCTTCCCTTGCTTCTGGGCATCTGGTAGTGTCAGGGCTCAGCACCCTTCACTTCTGCTTCATGCCCTCCAAATGCTCTGAACGTCCAGGGCCAGATTTGTCTCCCAAATGCTTTTTTGTCCCCCAGCTGTGGTTACGCTCCCGTCTGAGTCTGCTCAGGCTGTGGCCTGGGGAAGGTCTCTGTTTGCATTCAATCGGGGCTGGTCAAGTCATGGTTTTAAAATAGCTGCAGTTATGGCTTTAAAATAACAGCTGCCAGGAAGGGAGCTGAGGCTGCAGGCACACGGGCTGAGTTTCGGGGGGGTGGTGTGTCCCACAGCCCCTCTGCCTGGGAACAGCATGGGATGCTCATGCTCTGCAGCAGGTTTCCTTTCTGTGCTCCATAAACCTGCCTCTCCTCCTTCTTCACCTCCTCCTCCCTGCCCACTGGGTGCTTCTTAGCTTGGGGGCTCTGCTCCTATCCAGAGATTTTTGAGGTCCCTCATCCCAGTCGTGGCAAAGGGGAGTCTCTGGGCCTCATATTGAGGGTGAACAACCCCACAGCACTTGTGGGACTGGTCAGGAGACCTGCTGGAGGCTTGGGTCATGCTCAGCAAGCATCTCCCCTGCTTCAGAAGTTGTCTGGTATGCCAGGTGCTGCCTGCATCTCCTTGCAGTGGGCTTGACAGATCCATGTCAACCAAGAGGGATGGTGGTATAGGGTGGGTGAGGTGAGGACTTGCAAGGGGGCATGGGTATCACGGAAACCTCAGAGGATTCTGCCTTGTGTCCCGTGGGTCATGGAGAGCTTGGGAGCACATGGTGGGATGAGCATCAGCTGCAAGACAAGAGCAGGCAGGACAACCAACACGGCCAGCACACCTCTGATGCTCTTCAGAAAGAACAGCTGAATGTTCAACGAAGGACAGAGCAAAGGGGAGCAAAGCCTGGACTGGGCAGGGAAGTGCAACCCAAATCTGGGGGCTGCAACAGGCACAAACCACCCTGGGCTCCCAGACAGCAGAGATGTCCCTCATGGGGACAGGTTGGGACTAGCTCCTTCTGTGGCCCAGGCACTCGTGTCCTGCTCCCAGAGTGTCCCCTGGCACCCAGTGCCCATCAAAGCTGGAAGGCAGCTGTGGACCTGCTGGTGCAGACCTGCTGGGCTGCTGATTGGTGGCACATGACCCATGGTAGCCTGTGTCTCAAGGCTGGTGCTCAGCCACAGCTGGGTACACAGGTCAGCAAGAGGGATGGATGCTAGAGCAAGAGGGGTGCTGGGACAGAGGCCCCAGGCTGCACACATGCCCTCTGGGACATCCCTGGGGCTGGCTGCCTGGGTGGAGAAGGACAGAAGCTCCACCTTAGGTTGAACTGTCCCCCTGACCGGGGTGGCACTTGGAGCACAGTCTCAGCATGGAGGTGGCATGGCTCTGTGTCCATGTGGGAGGTGTGTTGGCATCCTTGGGCCAGGGTGGTGATGTGCTACTGCGTGCCCCTACGTGGGTGCATGTGCTTCAAGCTGCCCGGTTGCTGTGTCTCCAGCCAGAAGCATCAACCCAGGCACCTCCGTGTTCAGAGGTGTGGGGACACCTGCCCATCCACCCACACATATCTGTCTGCACAGGTCCTTCCTCTGCCTGGCCGCTGGCCCTGGGGCTGCCGTCTCCACCCCAAAACCCCAGGAGACCCTTCCCATGTGTGCATGGGAGACAAAGCCACTGTGTTCCCATCGCAGCGCAGCTCCCCGTCCCCGAGCTGCCCGCTGCTACAGTTGCCCAGCTGTACAGATGGCTTCTCCGCCGCGCCGGGTCGCAGCCTCCACCCTCACGTGCGGCTGCTTTTTGTGTCCCTTCTCGTTGCGCGTCGGCCTCACCCCATCCCTCCCGCCCCTCCGCGCCCGCGCCCCCCAGCGCAGCCCCCACCGGAGCCAGCCACACACACAAGTGAACTTTTCTGCGTTTTCCAGCAATTAAAAAGAATAAAGCAACAGTTGTCTCCAGGCAGGGCATGGATCCTGGTGACCCTGATTTTCTGTGTGGCTGGGCAGGGTGAATGGGGCTATTGAGACCCCGATGACTGGCATCTCCACTCCAGGATTGTCTCCCCTTCCAAGTCCCCCTCCCCGCGCTCTCCTCCTCCCTACCCTCCTCCCCGCTTTTAATTTCCTTCCTGGAGAGAGCTGCTCATCCCCTTCCCATTGGCCAAAGGCCTGAAAGGGAATGGAGGAGACAAGGGAAGGATTAAAGACACTCTGCTTTGGAGCAGGCAGCCTGAATACAAGATGCACCGGCTGGGGAAGGAGGGGGTGTTATGGGG
>NW_009649571.1:547422-558626 GCF_000708025.1 Charadrius vociferus
TTCTCCCTGGCCAGCCCATCAGAGGGATGTCCCCAACCCCTGTCCCACCTGCTGCTGCAGGTAGACCTTCCTGGGATGGTGCCACCATGCTGCAGCCCCTTGGGGTGCAGCCACACTGGGGGACAGCAGCACTGGGGTGTTTGCTGGTCCCTTGGGTCAGCCCCGTGAGGATGAGGAGGCAGCTGGGGCACCTCTTGGACCAGCCTGGGAGCAGTGTGGGGCAAGTTAGGTCTCTGGGATGTTCATAGCCCTTGCCTCAGCAGAGCTATGGGCCTTATCCTGCAGGACTGGAGTTTATAAGGCAGGAACCACTGCTTCGGTGCTCAGAGGAGGGCTGGAGACTGCAGCAGGGTCAGGCCTGTGCTTGCCCTCCTGGAGAAGTGCTGGGGCACTTCCAGCCACAGCCTTGGTGTCAGAGATGGTGGTGTTCCACTGCTTGTCAACCCCTCAGCCACAGAAGACCCCTCAAAAAATCCATGCGTGTTCATTGTCCTTCTCAGCACCTCCTGTAGCCATGCAGGTTTGGGTGCAGATGGGGCACGGTGGCTTGGATTCATCTCTCCCACTGATCCTATTTACCCCATACCACCACCATGTTCATAACGAAGGACTTGCCACCCTCTGGGCTTTGGGCTGCTCTGAGGGCAGGTCTGGGGCAGGGTGGATTTTGCTGCTGGGGCTGGTCCTTTGGAGGGGCTGGAGCAGGGCAGGGTGCTGGAGCATGGGCTCGGGGTCACACTGGGATTGAGGGGTCCTCAAGGGCAATGGTGGGCACCTGTCACTGATGAAACCCATGGGGGGACAGATGGGGAGTCATCTAGGAGTAGGACTGTGGTGTCGGCAGCATCTGGGTCTTTCCACGCCTCTTGCACCCTCCACGCCAGGTTGACCCTCCGTGTCTTGTCTCAGATGAGGAGCAGGTAGACATCAGTCACCTGGTCAGGGTGGTGCAGGATCGGTGCCTGCTGTCTCTGCCCAAGGACACCCCACTTGCCAACACAAGGCATGTCCACCAAAGCAGGAGCAGCACAGTCCCCTCCATGTTATTAGCATGCTAGGTTAATCCTTAGTGCTTGCACATGCCAGTTCCCCACAGCTGGGACAGAAACACCCCATTCTCTATGAATTAGGAATCTCAGGCTGAGACTCCTGGCTGAAGCTGGTTTCCTTCACAGAACAGGGGGAGGTTGTTCTTGGAAACCTCTCCGGGTCCCTGCTGACATTCACCCCAGAGAGCTCTGTTTGCTGGGTGAACAAGTCCCCAGTGGAGCCCCACAAGGCCTCAAAGTGAGCAAGACGTTTCCAGGCTAAGAAGCTGCTGGTCTGCAGTGGGGAGCAAGGACGGGGTAAGTCAGCAAAGTCATACAGCCCCCAAGAATCAGCTGTGAAGGCACCCCAGGGATCCCATGGTGTTAGGAGCATCCCAGGGAGCGCAGGTTCCCAAGCAAAGACATACCTCAGGGCACTACACACACAGCGTTGGGGCCCTACACGGCAGGACAGGGGTCTGAGCTCCCATGTCCCATGTCCCATGTTGGGGTTAATGTCATTTTAGGTTTCTTGAGGGTTGTCCCACCTCTGCCCATCTTCTGATCTAAGTCTCTTGCTGGCCTGGTCCCTCATGCACCCCAAAGCCATGCAGCACCCACAATGGTCAGGATGGAGCCCTAGTGACCACATGAACAGGGCTGCAGGAGCCCAGGGGGGGATATGGCCGAGCACATGGAGGTGGCCTGCCAGGACAGCCTTGATGGCCTTCCTGACTCTTGATTGTATTGATACAGAGCAGAATTCACGCACCAAAAGATAGCCACCTTGTGCCAGCTGAGATGCCCCAGAGTGCCCAGGATGTATGTGCTAGGAGACAGGATGGCCTCCAGACCCTGAGGCAGAGGCCAGGCAGGACACTTCAAGCAGCAGGAGCTTAAGTCTAAGTGCTGCCATCCCTCCCTGGCTTCCACAGCCTGTGAAGGAGCCCAGGCACCACCACCTTGGATGGACACCCCAGGGTCAGAGCTGAACCCCACGCCACTGACCAAGCTGCATAGGCATGGTCCCAGTGATTGCTGCCTCCTGAGCACTGTATGTGACCATCAGTCTCCATGGTCCAGCTCACATCACTCAGACAACTTCAATCCTCACATGCTACAATCTATGATTTTAAAACATTTTTCAATATTTGGTACTAAAAGCCCCATCTCCGGGAGTCCTGTGACTCCAGCAGAAACTTGGTACCAGAAAAGAGCATGAAATCCTTCCTGGAGCTGTGTCTCCATTTCCATCCCAGAATGCAGAAAACGTCCATCTATTCCTCCTCCAGAGAAGAGTCACATCCCTTCACACATCCCACCACCCATCACCAGCCTCAACATTGACATGGAGCCCACCTACATGTACACCTCCATCACTGCATCCTCTTGGTCAGACAACGATGTCTAAGGTCTTTGCACCAGAAAGCTGCTCTGACTTTAGGGCAAAATAGGCAAAATGGGTAGGAAATCATCAGTTTTGGCATAAGGGACCTCCATTATCAGGATGAGGCACCTTCCCCGCTGGGTAAGCAGCAGCCGTAGTGAGGCAGAGGTGGCTGGTCCTCATTCAGGGGCTGGTGGGCATGTCACAGTGGCCCTTGGCTGTGCCTGGCTCTGCAGGAGCTCTCTCCTCTCTCATGCTTCTCCAAGAGCAGGAGCCCTGCCTTTTGGGATTGTCTGTGGGAGATCTTCGCCACCCTAAGATTTGGGTGTCCCCATTGCCCTGTCACTGTCATAACACTCCCCAGCACCGCCAATGGGCAGGAGACACAGGGGGTCCCCACCTTGTTGCGCCCCCAGACTCTCCCATCCCACGTGGCAGCTGCCTGTGCTTCCTGCAGAAACCAGGAGCTCCATCCCAACAGAGGAGTCCAAAGGTCCCAGGCAGGGAAGAAACCTGAAACACAGGTGAAAAGCAACTCATCTCACTGTGTGGGGGCCGGAGGGAGCTTTTGTCTTTCTTCTGCTGTGCCGAGGGGCCAGAGCTTGGCGTTTCCCAGCCCGAAGCAGGCACAGCCCCCGGGCAGCCCGATGGGGATAGAGAGCCTGGGATGGAGAGGGACCACGGGGCTTTCTCTTTAATGCAATGCTATGAATACTTGGGGTCTTTCTGCTCACTGTTTAATGGATTTGAATGTGAAAAGGTGGTGGAATTGGGAAGAGGGGAAGAGAGGGGGGAGGCCAGGCCTCTTTGTTCAGGGATGCTGCTCCAGCCTTGGATTTATTTAGCATTTGGAGGGCTCTGGGGTCTTTCTCTCCTCCCCAGCCACTGCAAAGGCTTGCTCCCTTTTTTGCCTCATGCTTATTAGCATAGCAGCTGCTCCGGGAGAGGGGCTAGGCAAGAGAAAAGGATAGAGGCGTCCGGGAAATGAATAGGACGGGAAAAAAAATAGCTTAAAAGGACACAGGCTTTGAATGAGGGAGAGTCGTGAGTGGAAAAGGGGACGGGGGGTGGCTCAAAGTTGTCACCGTAGCTGTGAATGTGAGCAGGGTGAAATGCGAAGACCCACTGGGGATGGTGGCCCTGGCCAGGCACTGCACTGGGGGAGAAGGGCCTGATCCTGGCACTGCAGAGGGAGGCCAGGGCTGCCCCATGCCCCCCTGCTCATGGGGACACGCGGGTCTGGCACCCTCCCGCACCCACAGCCCTGCTCTCTCGGGTCACCCTGCACCCCTCTTCCTGCAGGGACTTGGAGTGCCCCAGCCCCTGTGGCCAGGGTCAGGGGTCCCCCAGCTGTCACCTCCAAACTGAAACATGCAGGGAGAGATCCCAGTAAGTGTCGCAGCAACTGGAGGTTCCCAAAAGTGTCGGGCCACTGCATGAGCCGAGACATCTCCGTGGGGCAGGCTGGGCACGGGATGGGGCAGCAGGGGAAGCCCCCGGGGCACGCTACAAGCATGCAATGAGTGCCTCCGGCTGCTCCACCCGCTCCCTGGCAGAGTCCTCCAGCCACCGGATGATTGTTTTACGCATAATTAAAGGAAATCAGGTGATGATTGTTTTACACATAATTAAAGGAAATCAGGTGTCCGGGGAGCTGCTACATTGCTCCTGCCCCCGCAAGCAGAGGGACAGGCACGCTGACACAGGGCAGTGAGAGCTCCCTGAGCAAGCAGGGGGCAGAGGTCTGGTCCTGGTCAGCAAACCTGAGAGAGGTCTGCGCACATTCGGAATCCATCCGTGTGATTGTGTCACATGTAATGCTGTTGACTGGGCCTAGGTGAGAAATGGCCTTTTCAGCTGGAGAAAACAAGGAAAGAGGTTGCAGTGCACAGCCAGGGGTAAGAGGAGGCTGCAGAGGTGCCGTTTCCAGGCACCTTGGCTGTATAATCCATTTGGAGCCAGAAGTGTGCTCGTCCTGCCCTCGCCTTTCCGGGCACAAACCATCACCCCTGGGATGCTGCTCAGGCCTGTGTGAAGGCTCAGCCTCACACTGCCCCGCACCCCACCAAGACATTGCAGAGGCTTAGCAGAACCGGCAGCCGTTGCGTGGCCAATGTCCCCTCTGGCCGTGCTCGCTGAGTCAACCCTGCCTCTGCTCCGTGCTGTGCCTGCACCTGTGTGCCAGGCTCCCCAGGGTCCTCCATGCTCGTGACAGGCCTGGCACCACAGGGGGTCAACAGAGCCAGCCGCGCTGCCGGCATGGCCATCCTGCCCAGGCTAAATATGAAGCTGGTTGGTGCTGGGCTGGATCAGAGATGAGGAGGATGGATTTATCAGTCAGCAAGAGCTGGCCATGGCCAAGGACAGCCCGACGTGCACTGCTCCACCCGAGGGTCTGAAGTGAACAGCCAATGCTCATGGCTGGGTTTCTGTGCCCCTCTGAGCTCCTCCGGGCTGCCAGGTCTGCTGCTCAGATGATGAGGGGAAAGGGAAGGCAACCGCTGGGGAGCCTATTCCTAAAAAGCAGCATGAGGACACCTCCAGCTTAGCCAGACCAAGGTCTGCCACCTCACGAGGGTGCTGCTGGAGGTGCTGCACTCCTTGGGCTGCCTTCAGAGACTGCTCCCAGATATAGGGCTGTGTTGGATTCAGGCTGAATGAGGAGTTTCCAATTTAAATGGTTGTCCCAAACACCCCCCAGCCTACCATCCATCCAGCTGTCCAGCTTTGCTTCTGTCCATTCTTCTACTCATCCCTCTATCCATTCTTCTACCCATCCCTCTGTCCATCCCCAGCCATGCCTCTATTCCCCATCCCTCCCCTGCCACTCCCCATCCCTCCATTCCTCCATCCCTCCATCCCTCCATATCTTCAGTGATCTCCCCCAACTTGCCGCGGCCATTCTCCATCCCTCCCCAGCCACCCCTCCATCCAAGCAGCCTTCCACCCCTCCAGACCCAAGTCCTATCCACTGTCCTCCCCAAAACAAGCCAAACGAGGATGCTGCCCTACTTGGCCATTTCTTTAGGGTCAGGAGGAGAAACCTGCAAACATGAAGAAGCCAAAAACTACATTGCACCTGCAGGTCTGCGTCCCACCTGATGTGAGACCGAGAAGTCGCCTCTCCCTGGGCACCCCATGGTGGGCACCCCTGGATGGGTGTCCGTGGTCACACTGGGACAGCTGGGCAGCTGAAGAGTTTCTGGGAAGAGAAGACATTTCTCCTGCCCACATGACAGAGCAGTGTCATTCCCTGGGACGTTTGCTGCCACCAAGGAGAAGCAGAAGCCACCTGTGGTCCCTGTGCTGATGCATCCCAGGCTTGGGAGTATCCTTGGGGTGACACAGCTCCCTGAGCATGGAGGTCTGCAGAGTGACAGCAATTTTAGGGTATGGGGGCTTGGCAGTGAAACCCCCACACCCACCTTGCAGCAGGGCATGAGGGTCTTGTATGCTGCAGGAAGACCCCAGAACAGGTCCATGCTGCAGGAAGGGGGTGGCTGGCTCCAGCACCAGCATGGGAAGGATCTCAGGGGTCGGGACTAGATGATCTCCAGAGGTCCCTTCCAACCCTAACCATTCTGTGATTCTGTGATTCTGTGACTTTTGCACCAAGTCCCAGAACCAAACACCGCATCAGCGTTGGGTCAGCAGCAAAATGGGTTGAAACCATGAGCCGTCCCCTCCTGCACAATGTGCTGTGCTGCCAACCACAGCCTGCCCAGCCACCCTGACACCCCCTCCCACCCACCCATGCAGAGGGGTCACCCTGACGGCAGGGATGGAGCCCAGAAAGCATTGAGAAGGGGCAAAATACTAAGGCTAAAAAAGAGGCCAGCCTGGCCAGCCAGACCGAACCACCAGCTCCTCCCCGGCACTGAACAGTAGTCGATTGTGATCTTTTATTCAAAAAAAAAGGTAACTCCTATTCGGATCTGCAGGCTGTGGCATTATCATAGTCATACAAGCGCCCAACAAAGCATCTATTTAAAATGTACTGAATTTTGATTACAGCCTGTCCCCTCTCGCTTGCCCACTTGCCGTCTTTCTTTCTCATTCATTACTTACTGTGTTAAGCTCCCTGAAATTCAAATAAAAACCCCCCTCTTCCCCCCCCCCCCTCCATATGCGTTGGTTGATTCAGCTCCGATGGCTGGGCTTGACGGATGAAGGGCAATAGAAGAGAAGACAAAGCTGTCAAACCTCGCTGGGCTGTGTTGACTTCCCATCGCCCCCGCGGCCGGAGGGGAGCCCGATCCATCTGGTTTGGAGTCAGTAGCACAAACAAAAGCAAAAGACAATGGCAGGAAGCACTTGAAAGTTCAAATTCTTGCTTTGGTTTCTCTTGGAACAACAGCACCTACGTAATGTGGCCAGCGGACAATAACGCACAGCCAGGGACATGCAAAAATGCCAGAAGAATGTGCTTATGCCACCGAATGATCCAATATTTTTGTTTTATTGGAACAGAAATAGAAAAGGGGAAGAAAAAAAAAAGTAAAAAAAAGCAAGTCTGGAGTTCCTAGATTTCTTGGACAGGGTTACTGTAGAGAGGCGAGCTGCGAAGCAGGGTGGCCACAGGCCATGCAAGGCTCAGCCCCGGGGCGTCAGGGCTTGGCTGCACCCTCGGTGCATCCCTGCTGCTGGGGTCAGCACACGTGGGAGCCTGGGGATACAGGGTGGCACCGTGGGCGCTGGGATCAGTGACGGGGGGGCATTTGTATTCACCACCCAGCCTAAATCCCCAGCAAAGAGGCTGCTGCAGGCCCCAGCCCGCTCCGTCTGCTGTGGGGAGAGAGGAGCTGTGCACAAGAAATGCTGCGTTTCCTTGGAAAAAATGATCCTCGATGTCGATGCTAGCCCGGCCCAGCTGGCTGAAGCCCTGGGACAAGGTGAACAGGGAGAAGCCGTGGGGCTGAGGTGAGCCGGGCTGAGCCCAGCTCTGTGGCACCCCAAAGCAGACACCAGGATGAGTTTTTTGCAGCATCCCAAGCCCGGGGATGCAGGCAGGGGTGAGCTGCACCCGCAGGTGTGCACCTGCAGCAGCCGGGCCCTGGGGAGCACTGTGATGTTGGGAGGTTTGGTGGCACTTGCCAGTGGGTCACGGTCACGCAGTGCCCAAGTGAGACAAAATCGTGCCACAGCAGCAGAGGGGAGTGGTGCTCGCCCCACGCACACGTCCCACAGATTTGGCCAGTCAGCGTCTGCTGCGAGACCCCGGGTGATAAACCGGCAGGACCACCGGCGGTTGTGACTGATGGTTTTGGCACCATATTTTTTTTCCTGCTAAAAACCAGCCGCACTTCGTGCCCATCTTTTCCACGGTGGGCTGCTGCCTGGGCAGGCTGCATGTCCCTAGGGCAGCCCGGGGCAGCCGACTGTGTCCGTCCCAGGCACTGTCCCACACTGGCACTGGATGGCACAGGGCTTGGCACACCGGAGCAGAGGTTGGCCAACCTGGAAAGGTCACACTGAGTCATTTCTTCAGGTTTCCTCCCCACTGCCATTCACAAGACAGCCCTCCTGGCATGCCTGGGAAACCACAGCCCGGAGCCAAACTGGGCATGGCACAAATTTCCCAGGGATTCGGGCATTTCAACAGCTGACAAAATTATCAATATAGAAAAAGCCTCATCCAAAAGCCCATACTGCTGCCAGTGAGGGAGGCTTGCCTGCACCCTGCCTTCAACGCCCTGGCTGGGGGCAGGACCCAGCCGGTGCAGACACGGGGCTGCCTCTGCTCTTCCCACTTCCTGGAGTGGCCAGATCCTGCCTTGAAAACCTCCAAAGGTGCAGGCCTCAGTGGGCTTTTGGGCACCGGCCTGCTCTGAGCCACGTGAGGAGATGCCTTTGGGGGTGGAGGCCCTCAACCCATGCTCCTTCCAGGGGTGGCTGAAGCCACCACAAGCCTGACAGCAGCTTCTAGCCTGACTCCATCCTCACAGTCCAAGGGCTTGGCGAGGACCAAGCCACCTCAAACCCTTGCTGGGGCCCAGGCTGGACTGAGAAAGCCTAGGAAGCTTTGCAGGGAGCCATGGGGGTGCTCAGCTGGCAAGACTGAGGCTGCAGATCCAAACCATGCACCCCACAGCCATGGTTGCCATCCCAGGACTGGCTGCAGAGCTTCCACCTCACTCCCTTGGGGCAAGTGGCTTCTGTAGGAATAGCTCAAACCCCACACGCCCTGTCCAGCACCAGGCTTCAGTCTGAGCCATCACCCCTCCACCAGCCTCCAAAGGCTGGGATGGGGCAAACCAGGACACCCCCCCACCCCAGGGAGTTTCCTCCAGCCTGTGGGAAGGGGCTGGCAGAGGCTGCATGCGCCAGCAGCCCCTCCAAAATCTAACCCAACCATCACCCTTTGGGGATGCATTTAACCCTGAAGAGCTGCAGATTCAGACAGTGGAACAGGGACCTGGGGGGCCCAGGCAGCCACCCCCCACCGCAGGAGCCACCCAACACTGCCCATAACCACATGGGAAAGAACAAAGGAAAAAGACTTTTTTTTTTTTTTATAAAAAGATCAATGAAAAATTTATTTATAAATTTCGCACTCTGGGGCTACACATCTATATCATACACTCAGGAATATGCTGTACTGTACAGACTTTATCCAGTTAGAAATGATCATATAGTGACCCACATACAGCTTCAATATAAGCCTAAAAATTCTTAACATTAATTAACATAATTAAAAAAGGTATTCGCATCTAAAGAAAAATCTACAGAAAAACTCCTTTCTGGAGCAATCTGTGCATCAGCTTCAATGTCTGCTTATTTCACTGACATTATCAATATATTCTTCTTACAAAAATAATAATAATAATTAAAAAGATGACTGCCGGAAGGCGACCAGTCATGCACGAAAGAGCCTCCCCCACCTGCCTCTTTTTATGTTTTTTTTTTTTTTTTTTCTTGTACTCCCCGTTTTGGCATGAAGGGTCAGCAGCACGATGAGCCAACAAGGGGGGTGGGGGGACCCTCATTTCAATTTGAATCAATCTGCATCCCTTTTACTTCTCAGGATCAAGAGAGACACGGGGTGTGGGGGTTGCATAGAAAATTGAAACTCTAGGGACTAGGAAGGGCAGCAGCTTTTCAGTAAAATACAAAGGGATGTAAAAATACATCAACTCACAATTTCAGAGCAAACCCCCTTCCCCAACATACAGTTTCCCAAAATCTCAGCGTGTCTAAAGCTCCAGGAGGCTGGAAAGGAACAATACTTTTCTTAAACAACTCACCCAGCAATTCACACAGGAGATTCACAGTCTTAATAGGTATTTTATAAAAATATAAATATGGGTTACATCATGTTGTCTTTACAACACTGGACAGAGCTCCCTTTAGACTGGGTTTATAACCAAGATTTCTTTTTAAAAATCCATCTAGAACTTGGCTTTACAATACACTTTTCAATATCATGTCATAAATGTTATGACATTTCATTGTGGCAAATCCATTTAGTCAAAAAAAAAAAATGTGCAACCATCTGGTAATGACGATAAAAACCTCGCTAGAAAAGATCTTGTTCCCACCCCGTATCTATCGCACAGAAGCACCAGTGGAAGTGCTGGACACCCCCTTCCATGCTCACAGAAAGACTTCAGCCAAGCAGCTCCTTGCAAATTACAGCATTAATAGTAGACGCTTTCAACAGGGCTTTTTTCTTTTTTCCTTTCTTTTTCTTCTTTAAATCTGGAGCTTTTTTAAAAATCATCTCAAACTGAAGTGGAGAAAGCCAAAAACAAACTGCAGGTGAAACCACCAGAGACAAAGCAGAATATTCAGTGCAATGGGAAATAATCATGGCAGACTCAAGTTTTTTTTTTTTTTTTTAGTTTTAAGACTAGGAAAACGAACAAAAAAAAAGCATATTGCCCAAACCATATTTTTGAAACACTCACCACCAGCATCAAACAAAACCAGGCTCACAACCTTCACCCACAAATATATACATACATGATAAATAGTTAAGACACAACCCAAATAAACCAGCAGGTAACTATTTTTTTTTTTTTTTAATTGTCATGGTTTGGATGCAGGGAGCAAGAGAGGAAAGAGCAGGGAGACGGCAGTGATATGGATGGTTTTAGTGCAGACGAAGAGAAGAGGGCTGAAAGACCAGCAGGAGAAAGGAGACTTCTGAAATTTTCCGCATTTTCCAAATGGATGTTCTTGTGCCATAGCAATAAAAAGCAGCATTTGCGATTACACGTGCAGTCACTTCAAAATGCGACTTCGGGTGGCTTTCTCTTCTTCCTCCCTTTCTTTTATAAATATATATATTTCGGCATATATATATAATATAAAAGGCAGGTGAATCTACATGCATCAAAGGAATCGTTCTGCATTGAGAAGTGTTATCCAAGTTTCACCAAAAGAAAAAAAGTTCCCAAACTATTTTCAGTAGTTTTCCGGCATCTCTCTAGGCAGCAGAGAGCGCTCGCGCCCCTTTTCTGTGCAAAAGCAAATCCTCTGCCTCTAGAGTTTATTTCACTTTTTTTTTTTTTTAAAGAAAAAAAAAAAGTCCAGGATTTGCTAATCCCCCTTTACACACAAAACCAGAAGGATTCAATGTCTTTTCCTGGGATCTCACGCGTGCTTAAACGGATTCGAGGAGCGGGTGAGGACGCAGACTTTCTTCGGACGCCCAAAAAAGAAAACCAAAGTAGAAAACCCAACGCAAAAAAAAAAAAACAAACAAAAATAAAACAAAACAAACCAAGGAGCAGTCGGGGTGAGAAAACCGGGTCTGTCATATTCCAATGGAGTCGCCTCGGGGGAAA
>NW_009649571.1:558668-559034 GCF_000708025.1 Charadrius vociferus
GGGTGGGGGGGCGTTGAAATGAATTCGGTTCTGAGCCAGAATACTTTAAGTCGGAGGGACCGAGGGGAGCGGGAAGGGAGGATTAAATATTAGCGGGGAGGGGAACGGGGGAAGCCCTTAAAGCATCTGACCAGATGTCAAACTGAAACCGTGAATACTGTGAGTGCAGCCGAGGTAGATGGAGAAAAAAAAACCAAACCAAAACAAACAACAAACAAAACAAAACCAACCACATTACAGTAGGAAAAAAAAATTAAAAGCAGGCGAACGGTGCCGTGTTTTGCGTGGGGCCCCAAATCTTCGCCAAACGAACCCGGCGCGGGGGTGGGAGCAGCTTCGGCGGCCGGGGGGGCCGGGGGGGGGGGG
>NW_009649571.1:560133-565440 GCF_000708025.1 Charadrius vociferus
CCCCCCCGAGCCCCGCCGAGCCCCCAGCCGGGAGCCGCTGGCCCCAAACCCCGAGGCGACGGGGGTCACCAAGGTGCCGCGGGGGGGGTCACTTGCAAACACACTCAGATTTGAGGGTGACAGAGTTTTGCCGCGGGTTTGTCTCCCCGTAAGGAGAGGGATGGGGGTGGATGCGTCCTCGCAGGATCCGGCCCCTCTGGGGACACGCAGCATGAGGTTGCACAAGGTTTTGGGGATACACGGGTGGGATTGAGTTTTTTTTGGTGGGGGGAGATGCAGCCTCAACCAGGTCCCACCGGCCCCAGAGTGACTCAGTTGAGTCACATGGGGCTTTATCTGGGGTCAGACCCGCTGCCCAGCTGATGACTGGACTCTGGGTGTGGGAACGCTGGGAGGTGTGTGTGGACACCATGGGTAGATAGGAATATGGGAAAAAAGGTATCAAAAATAGTGCATCAACCCCAAAACTGCGCCGGAGGGGCCTTCCCTGCACCCGTTTGGCCCGCGGGGAGCAAATGGTGGAGGCTGGGTGGGAAGCGGCATCCTTGGGCCGGCACTCGCATCTGCCGGGCATTTGGTCGGCCGGAGCAGAGCCAGAGGTGCAGGAAGAAAGGAAGGAGCGCATCGTAAAACGAGGTGACAGCAGGCGCACCGAGGGCAGCTGGCTGGCAAGCTGGTGTCACCTGGCTGTGCCGGCACGTCCATTTGGGGATGGAAAGGGACAAATCGGCCAACTGCTAAACTCTGCCCCCGTTGATGAAACATACCATCTCGGAAGTGTCTGTCACATGGCTGTGGGACAGTGGCGGTGAGCTCGGGGCACGACTCACCCCATGGTGTTTCCCTGTGGCTTTTCCCGGTAGCTGGGGACAGCCGAGACTCTGCTCCTGCCCTCACTGGCTCCTGCTCCTCTGTTGGAGGAGGTTAAACCAGCCTGGTTTGGGCTGTGAGGAGTTGGTAGAGCAGCTCCTGTTTCAGCTCCTGTTTCTCTTCCTGTAAGGGTCTATTTTTCTAAGTCCATTTCTGCAGCTAGTTTTTCTCATTCCCATCCCCATCCTCATCCCCATCTCCTTTCCTATCGCATTCCCATCTCCACACCCACCACCATGTCCATGCCCACCTCCCCATCTCCATCCCATCCCCATCTCCACCCTCATCCCATGCCCACCACATCTCCCTCCCCATCCAATTCCTGTCCATCCTATCCCCATCCCCATCCCCATCTCCATCCACATCCCCATCTCCATCCACATCCCCATCTCCATCCACATCCTCATCTCCTTCCCCATGCCCATCCCATCCCATCCCATCCCATCCCATCCCATCCCATCCCCACCCATCCCTTTCTGGTCTCCACGTCTCAGCCCCTTTGGTTTCCCCGAGACGGAGCTCTACCAGTCACAGCGTTAACACCAGTGGATCAAAGCCCATTGTTCTTGCGGAAAACAGAGGACTGGGACACGATTGCGGCTGGGGGCTTTTGACCGGCACAGTACCATGGCTGCTGCTGCAGCTGGGCTTGCAAGCACTCCTTCTGTCTTGTGTCCATGCAGCTTCTCCCAGGACATCCCCGTGCCACTGATGCACAGAGCTCCCGCAGTGCTGGCACAGGGCACAAAGGTGGGCTTGGGGTCCCTCTCTGGGTGCAGGAGCCAGGTTTGCCCAAGGAGCCACCCCCTGCCTGTCCCATCCCCCCACAGGACCCCATCCCTGGCAGGAGGCGGTGGCTCTGCCCCCCGTCATCCCAGCTGTGGTGGCAGCGGGGGACACCAGTGGCAATCCCTGCCCTCCTCTCCCCTGTGTTGCCTCGCCAGGGTGTGTGGTGGGATGTGCGGTGACTCATGGTGACTCTTGGGAGTTATGGCTGAGCCCAGGGCCCGGCACAGCCTGGCGGTGCAGACAGCTGCACCGCAGCGTTCAGGGAGGGCTGAAGCCATGGCAGCCGACCACTGTTCCCTGGCACTACCCCAGCAAACCCATTTCAGCAAAGCTGGCACAGGGAAAGCAGCGGGTCGTGCCGCAGTTCTGCCAGAGCCGGGTGGCACGGCAGTTGCAATGGCCTGGGGGTCGGGGCTCCGCTCCTGCCGGCTCACCCTCTCCTTTCCCCTCCTAAATATCCCAGCACAGCGGATTTTGTGCATTTAGGGGCTGTATGCTGCAAGGTGTTGAGCCCTCTTAGGGAGCCGTGGGAGAGTGGGAATTGCTCACACCTCCCCGGTCTGGGGCTTGGCCAGAGTTACATCCTCGCAAGCAAATCTGCGTTTGCCAGTGACACTGGTGAGAAAAATAAAGCGCCCGGGCAGGGACCCAGCCATGCAAATGTTCAGGGCTGGCAGGTGGGGGCAGGACTCGGCCTGGGAACGGCGCCAGAGCGGGAGGGAAAATAGCAAAAAAACAACAACAACAAAAAAGGAAAATAAAAAGGCAATTTTGAAGACTTGCATTTCAGCTCCAATTTGTGCCCCAGCTCTGTAGCTGGAGAGGAGTCGGGTGCGGTGGTACGGCCAGGCCAGCCTCCCCTCATGGCCCGGGCTGCCCGCTGGCCGGCGAGGGGCTGCGGGGTAGGTGCTGGAAGGCCCCTGTCCTCCCCTCTGGCACTTGCTCTGTGGGGCCCTGCAAAACCAATAGTCCCACCCAGTGATTTATCTGCTCCCTTCTGTGAAGAGGGGAAGCCGTGGTGAGCGTTGGCAGTATAGACGCGGCAGGAGGCGGGGAGAGCGACCTGGTGTTGCGATGCAAACGGTCACACCGAGAGGCGTGGACCAAATCTCCCCTCCTCAAAAGACATAATGACCAAATTTTCCCCGGCTCATGAGAGGCAGGAGGAGAAGGGACGGCTGCCATCGGCGTTGCCAGAGGGGCTCAGAGCCACCCTGGCACGTTGGGCTGGGCATGTCGCAGCCCTCTTCCAAAAAAGCCAAGCGGGCAGTGCACATCCTCTGGACCAGGCGGACAAGCCAGCGAGAGTCCAGCCACCCCTGGAGGCCTCCTTGAAGGGAGCCGGAGAGCCGGGGGGACGGATCCGGGGCAGGCGGCAAGGGGGCGTGCCCCCACTTAATTCATTAAAATGTGTCGGAGAGCGTGGGAAAGACGAGAGCTTTTCTTCCCAGCTCAGAGCCCCAGCAAAAGGCGCGCGAGGGAGAGCGACCCGCCTGCTCGGCTCCCTGCAAGCCGGGAGGAAGCGTGAAGGTTTCCTCCGCTGCTGGCCCCGCCGGTGCTTTGCCTCCTGGCTTTTTGGCAAAGAGGTTGCTGGAGCCCACGGTGGGGAAATGGGAGGCTCAGCCAGTGCCACCCGCCTGGCCGCTGGGATGTGGGGATGTGGGGCTGAGGTGCTGGGGGCTGCGGTTGCTGGGTGGGAACGGTCTCCCTCGTGGAGTCCACCTTCAGGAGGGGGGAGAATGGACCCCTAACCTGGGGGGGGCAGCTTTGGGCAAGGGAGCAGCGGGGAAGGGGCTGCAGGGGGGTGTCTCAGGGGAAAATGCAGCAAACCCTTCCTCTGTGCTCCCTGAGCGCTGCCCCACTCGCAGTGGGGGGCAAGCAGGGGCATGGCCATGCGACAGGCTTCACACTCTCCCCATCTGGGTAACGCGGGGACATCCCATACCGCGAGCGTTCAGCAACACCCAGGTAGTGCCCCGGGGGGGGGGAGGGGGGCTGGGCCCCTGACAGTCCCACGGGCAGAAATGTCCCGAGACCAGAAGCTGGGGTTTGCAAGAGAAACCTCGTGTTCATGCAGCAAGGACACGTGTGTGGGTGCCCCGTGTCCTCTGCAGAGAGCAAGGCACCATGAGCAAGGCTTTCTTGGGTGGTTCAGGGAGGACAAGGGGAGGCTCCAGGCATCCCCCACCCTCCTGGGACACCCGCACCATGGGGGCCACCATGGCAACATGGGCTGGGGACTGCCACGTCCTGTGGATGCCACCTCAGGTGCTGCTCTGCACGTTCCTTCCCTCCCAGCCTGTGACAAACAGGATTTCAACCCTGAGCTAGATTCAAGCATGGTCACAACCCTACGTGTGGTCATTGTCCTTGGGGGGATGCAGGTGGGGGCATCCCTGCATACCTGGCCTTGGGGCTGGAGGATGCCGACTCACCGCAGGGGCCATGGTAACACGGTGCCAGGCTGTGCGGGTTGGGTTGTCGCACTGTGGCTTGGCCTTTAATCATTCCAGTGGCCCTTATCAGTCGTTATCCTGCTGGAAATGCTGCAGCTCTTCCAATGTTCAAACCCTGCCTGTAACCTGCGGCCTCCGTAACTGACAGCAGAACGCTGTTCGGACAAAAGGCCACCAACTGGGACAGCCTCGGAGGTGGAGACTGGCTCCTGCTCAAGCACGGGGCCACAGGAAGGGCTCTCCAGCTGCGCCGGTGTCCTGGTGCTGCCGGGCCACCCTGTGGCATCGCCTTGGCTGATGTCCCTGCCACAGCTGAGCGCACATGTACCAACTTGCCGTGGCTCGAGCCTGTGTCCCCTGAGACACGTGGGTCCCCAGGGCCGCTCATCTGACTGCACTGCATGGTCACTCCTTTGCAGTCGCTGCGGTGATGGGGGTTCGTCATCCCACTGCTCCCACCTCACGGTTCCCCCAGAAGGCACAATACAGCCCATTGGGACTGGCCTGGGCACCCGACAACTGCTCCGTGGGGACATCCTTGGGGTAAAGGCAGTCCGGCGGGTTGACACAGCCATAGCCCCCTGTGGGACACACGGCGAGGCACGCCTGGCGAGTGGCTGGAAGCTCATTTGCCTGAGAGTCATGCCCACATATTGGCAGGCTAGGAAAAGGGTCTGGTCCCAGGCTATTTCACAGGGAGCAAACATCCTCCTGATGCAAATCTCCCTCCTCACGTGGCACTGACACCTCTCTCCTCGCCTGCCCCCGGCGAGGGGCCAGCAGAAGCGACCCCCGGCCCGTGGGAGCAGCATTTCCACAGTGTGGGGCAGCACAAGGGCCTAAGCTTGCAGCCAGCCTCAGGCTTGTCAGCCCTGGGCCTGTGCCCAGAAACACGTCGGTTTGTTTGAAAACGGCAGCCGAGCAACCAGGAGCTCGATTGGAGCATCCGGCTGGAGAAGAGCGGCCGCATCGAGGACAGGCAGCGGTACAGCCCTTGCCCTCCTCCTCCTCCCCTGCCTGGCTGGCTGCCTTAGGGACCGACCAGCTCTAGTTCAAGGCACAAAGTCACGCCAGGGAAAACCAAGCTGATTTCTCTGAGCTGGTCAAATATGTGGTGAGGTTTCCGCTCCAGATTACAGGAGGAAGGAAGTTTGCTCGGAAGGGGATGGGGAGAAGGTGGGGGGGAAGGGAG
>NW_009649571.1:565451-566703 GCF_000708025.1 Charadrius vociferus
GATGAGGAACAATGTTGATATATTCATTTGTAAACTAAAACTGGCCTGAGTGCCAAACACCTTGTCCCCATCAAACTCCGAAGGATATGTGAGGAGTACACAAGGCAAGGAGAGGAACCGGCCTGATATCCGATGCGGCATGTAATTTCTCAAGGCCGAGGGATGCTGCTCTTTCAGGTCTCATTCAGACTGGCGTGATAAAGCAGAGCTAAAACTCTTCCCTGGTGCCGTTTTATCACTGGGTCTCCCCGTGATCACATCTTGCAGTGCGGGGGCAGGAGCTGAGCGCAGGTGAAGCAACCTGGGGGCGGAAGGGCTCTTGGCATGGGGCAGCCCACCCGGAGCCTGCATCCCTGCGAGAGCGCTGCAGGAGCTGCCCTTCCAACACACAATCAAATGGCCCCATAAAACCATGGAGGGGTCATTACTACCCTAATAAATGTTAAACATTAGTATGGCACAGACAATGGGATTTTTTATTTTTTTTTTAAAGTAGCCAGATAGGGAAACAATATTGTAGGCTGATTAAAAAGCTGGTTTAATTCCCTTTGATCTGTATCCACCATTCAAAACTGGACAATTTATTACTTCCTGGACGCTGCTCAAGGCCAGTCCAACGTGGAGTTTGATGTTGACTGTGTCTATGACTGGAGGTGACCTTGCTGCACAGATCCCACCACGGCATCTCCTCCTGCAGGCAGCAGAAAGGGAGAGGTGCTGTGCTGAGTCTCAGCCACTGCCCAGGAGCTGGATGAGACTCTCTGGGTGGCCTTTCATTCCATGCCTACATATACGCACGGCCTGCCGGTGCCTGCTCTGGGTTGGTCTTCTCCTAAAGCAAGTCCCACGGTGGCGAGCCTGCCCCAGCACCGCCGACTGCCAGCAGCCCAGGCTGTACGCACAAGAGCTTGCCCCCACATTGACAGAGATGGCAGGGAGATAAAGCCCTTGAGGTGTCCAGGAGTTGACCCTGCTGTCCCCAGGGATCAGAGAGAAGGGCCCATTCCAGGCAGCTGTGTGGCCAGGAGACATCCCCAGGGCAAGGGACAGGGTCAGTGTGCCCCGCTGTCCGTCCCCCCTGTCCCCCTCCGTCAGCTCCCCTCCGCAGTGAGAGTGGTGGCAGACTGACCAGAAACCGCAGCTCCAAAAAACCCAGCGAGCAAAGGCCAGAAATGCCCCCAGGCTGGCTGGAAGTGTATTTTGGGAGGCTTGGGGCTGCAGCTCCAACCTCCCCGCTCCCACCCCCGGGCAG
>NW_009649571.1:566852-581074 GCF_000708025.1 Charadrius vociferus
CAGCAAACCCCAAAGCAGCAGGATGCTGACACATGGATGAGTCCACGTGGAGCCCGGGGCACTCGGGCTGCTCAGCCTCCAGCGCTGGCAGTCCCACACTCGCTGGTGGGGGTGGCCCCACCTGTACCCTCCACCAGTGACTGGTGTAGAGGGGCTGCTGGCAAAGCGCGAGCCTTGTCCTCTCTCTGCTCAAAGGACACTCTTTAGGGTCCTCACGTGCCACCCCACAGGAGCTGGGGGTCTGGTTGTCCACAAGGACATGGCAAGGCACAAGCCGGGAGCATTCACAGAGGAGGTGGCTCATGCGCTGGAGGACCCGATGACTGTTTTGCAGATCATCAAGGGTGCTGGCACCAGAGGTGGGTGAATGTAAGGACATGCCGCTTCAGGTCATTGAACAGGTCACCTGGACACACAGGGACAATGGGAAAACCCCCAGAGCCAGGGCACCAGCCCAAGGCTGAGAGCTGCAGGACATCCTCAAGGGGCCAGGTACAGCACCCTGCAGCCATGGGGCAGTGGATGCCTCCAGTAGGTGCTGAGAGTCCCTCAGCAGGGATTCCATGTGCCCCTTTATTCAGGTCTCCTGCCACCCAGTCTGGACACTTGAGGGCTCTGGGAAAGGCTTAAAGGAGAAAACTGTCCTGGCAGCCTCAGGCAGCCTTCCTGCTCTGAGCAGGGAAGGGGAGGGATGGAGGGAAGGAGAGATGAAGAACTTCAGAGCTGGTGGCACTGATGGATGAGAAGACATGTGCTATAGTCCATACTGCTGAGACTGCAGCTGGCATACTGGAAACATCTCTGTCTAAGCACGCACGTGTCCAAGCAAGGCCACTGTTCTGTCACAGCACCAGAGACGACTCAGGCTGGAGGGACCTCAGCTGCTCAGGAGGAAGACACTTGCTGCTGACGCTGCCATTGGGGATAGGGGACAATTTTTAAATATCTACCCATGACACAGAGACAGAAAACCTGTGATCAAGGGTGCCATTTCCTGGCACCAAAGCCCTGCATGGACACGGGATTCAATACTGGAGCTCATCCTGATAGCCCAGGACAAGGTCATTATGGCCCAAAGATGGGGAGGATGGCCCAGGGCATGTAAAACCAGAGTCTGTGTCTCCAACCGACTGTATCATCACCTGCAAAGTGGTTATTTGCTCCCTCCACATACCAGTTTTCCAGCACCAGAAGCCCTACAAGCAATTGCCAGGTACATTTAAACATGCCAGTTCAGTAGAACACAGTTTATCCTCTGCTGTCACCACCTGGTCCCAAACTGTCGCACCAGAAACAGGACAAAAATGACCTGGGGGTAAAAGAGAAGAGGAAATTCCCATTTTAGATAAAGAGGGAATTAAGAAAAACACATTAACACCTAGAGAGAGCACAAGGCTGGAAAACCAGGACATGAAACACAATTCCTTCATGTTATATGCAAAAAATGTAGACAACTGAGGAGGGAAACAGAAAGAATTGATGGAAAAATGATGGCCACCGAGGGCAAGATCACCAGAAGGCATTTTAATCCCATTAGAAGAAATAATGAGTGTGTAGAAAGGTGTGCTAGGCGCCAGGAGCCTCCAGCCAAGTGGGAAAATCCCTCGTTTTCTTCTGTCCATCTCTGGAAGAAGCAGCCATCTCCAGGGCAAACCAAAAGAGTTGGGGAAGAAGGTGATGAAGGTGGTGGGGAGGGAAGTATTTGCTCCAACAGACCATTTTTGGGTGGCGAGCCCTGGTGCCTTGCACCCACTGGCCTGGGAGGGTAAATGGCCACCACCCCCGGGGAAGGGAGGGGAGAGGCAGCGATGCAGCGATTCCCCAGAGAAACTCCCGCCAGACCCAGTGTCCCCACATAGCCAAAGTCTTGGCAGCAGGAGATGTGGTCCCCAAGCCCTCCACGCGCAGGGCCTGCACTGTGCCAGACATGGACATGTCTGGCTGAGGCATCATCAGTGAGGCTTCACTTTGTGACCCCCAAAAACAGACTGGGAGGAGAGCAAAAGTGGATTTAGGGCTAATCTGCAGCAGCCAGGGTCAAAATACTAACCACTGCACTGCAGCACATCCATTGCTTCACAAGTGGCCGGGGCTGGGGGGACTCACTGCTGAATGAGCACGATCCGGCAGACACTGCTGTGATGATGATGGTGATGCTTAGCCATGGAGAAGGTTTCCTCTCCAAGCTCTGCCACGTCAAGCACAGGGAAGGTGGGAAAATAACACCCCAAAACCCCCTGGGAAACACAGATCCTCGTAGCTGCTTCTGGCCAGAGCCAGACTCCCACCTCAGTGTGTCCTGATGGGAAGGGGCCAGGCTCAGCATCCCCACCCTGCCAAAACGGGCCCTTACCTCGAAGCACAGGCAGGGCCTGGTGCATGCTGCCGCGGTGACAGTCCCTGCCATTGCAGTGCTGCTGGCATCTGCCTCCACTTTGTTCATCACCGGTGAAGGAAGTGCGGTTATTTTATGCTTCCACTTGAAAAAGCTGGGGCTCCGTGGCAGCAAACGAGGGGTAGTGGGTGGCCCTAGCAGGGCTGCAAGGGAGATGGGGATAGAGAGGTGGGCATGGGGTGGGCACAGGGGTCCTGCTCCCCTCTGCCATCTTCTGATGGAAATTGGGACAAAATGGCACACTGTGACCATGGAAAGTGTCACCAGGGATGCTGTGCTGTGGTGGCAGGGGTCGCACCCGCGGCTGGGGCTCAGCAGGGACTGCTGGGCAGAGAAGATGGGCACTCACGGGGAGAGTCACCTTTTAGGGTCACTTGTACTAATGTCCAGGCAGGAGATCATGGAAAGAGGGATGCTTAAAGTGGGAAAAGGGTGGTGGGTTTTTTTTTGCCAAAGGGCTGAGCTGGGGGGTGAGATGTCTCTAGTGGAGAAGGAGCCCCCGTCACCGCATGGCCAAGAGCACTCAGAGAGGGAAAGTGAGTCTCGCACTGCAGCATAAGCTGCCTGGGCAGGCATTTCGCTGGCCTGTAAATGTCACACTTCAGCCAAGAGCCCCTCGGGCCCTCTTAGCAATAACATCAGGGCCTGGCAGTTAACCCGGATTAGAGGAGGAATTTTGCAAATGCTCCTCAGTTGCAGGGTGGAGCGGTTTAAGCCTGTCCCTGGGCCAGGAGGCATCAGACGGCAGTGCCCGGAGCTGCAGAACCAACCTGGCTCCTCGCCTCCCCCTACCCCCCCATCGGCCCTGTGGCCTCCTCTGGACACTACTCCAATGGGTTCCTGGTGATGGTGGGACCGCATGCCCTGCAGAGCCCTGGGCATGGGGGGCTGCTTGATGGACCCCTCCCGGGGGGAGGTGGGCAGGTGGATGCTGCTCACCCCCCAGGCTGGCAGGCAGCTGTGGCACCAACAGGACTCCCCCCGGACCAGTCCAGCTCTGCTGGGGCATCCCCGGCTCCAGTGCAGGGTGATGGAGGTGCCAGTGGCATCGTGGTGTGCCCAGAGGTTTTCCCGTGACCGCCCAGCAGTGTCAGCCCCTGGACCCCCACACCTGCACCCACCCATTGCCTCTGAGGAAAGCTGGGACAGCAGGACCAGGGTGAGAGCGGACACTGGGGATGGGTTGTGGCATGACACGTGTCCCACAGGCTGGGAAGTGCTCTGGGTACCAGAGATGCTCTCTCCCCTGCGCTGCTGTTGTGGACACAGCTCCTGGCTCCCCAGCGTGAGCAACCTGTCAGAGGTGCACTGGGGCAAGGGTGCAGGGCCCTGATGGTTCCCACTGTGTTGGCACTGCCTGAGTGGCATTTTGGAGAGCTTTGCCACCACCCTCTCACCATGCCCAGCCTGGAGGGAGGCAGAAATAAAGCACAAGGTCTGTTCCCCGGTCACCTCTGATTTAATGATCTCATGGAGGCCATGTATTTTTGGGCTGTCATGAGCCATTGGTGCAAAAGTGACAGTCCCCTTCACAGCGGACCCCAAAACAAGAGCCCTCCCTCTCGTATTCCAGCCTCACACCACAAACCCACAGCCCAAAATTTGCTGAGGTTCATCTGGGAGTGCGTTCCCTGCAGTCCCCATCCTGCTGTGGAGCCATCCCAAGCCCCCATGTCCCTCCTCAGCTCAGCTCATAGATGCTCTGCTCATCCCTGGTGGTGACAAGAACATCCTGAAACTGGGAGACGACACGTCCAAAATGGGACCCTTCCCAAAACACCTTCCCACAGCGGGTGCAGCAATAGAAGTCGGTGAGCTCGGCTTTGTCCAGCACCCCGGGGGGGATGGCGGCGACCTGCAGGACTGTGCCCCCCGCCAGCACCACGGACGCCTTGCGCTGCTCTGGCCCCTCCAGCCACATGCCATACGGGGTGTAACCGGGACAGGCAGCGTTGCAGGCTGGCATGGTGGCATCACAGCCCTGGGTGGGCTTCTCCTCGCTCCTCGCCAGGCAGCCTGTGGGGAGAGGAGACAGCAGATAAACCATCTGCCACTGGTGTGATGAGTGGGGTCTGTGCTCAGCCACATGAATGACCCTTGTGAGGGTCCCGTCATCCCTGCAGGGAGTCCAGGCTCTGCCCTGCATCCCAGGGAGGAGCATCTTGTGAATCTGGGAGAAGGTGGCCACCAACATCCACCAGCTGCCAGTCCTGAGCATGGCACCCGTGCAGCCTCCTGCTCCCCAGCACCTGCCCGGCACCTCCTGCAGCTCCTTCGATGTGTCCTAGTGTGGCCTGGGCAGCAGCAGGGTCTGCTGTGATCCTGGGAGCTGTTCCAGTCTGGGTAACTGCACCAGTGCTGCTGCTGTACTGGGTGCAGTGGTTTTGCCTCTCTGTCGCATGTTGGGCAAGGCTGCTCTCCGAGATGGGCTGTCCCCCCCCCCAAGGCTGCATTACAGCGCAAGCAAACAGCCAGGAAAGACTTTACTGCTACTGTAATAAAAAAAAAGGCACCATTAATAGCTGTCTGCATGCTCATGACACCCAGAACTGTCCCAGCCTGCCTAGGGACAGTGGGTGTTGGGGTACAGGTGACACCCACCTCCCATCACACAACCTGGGCAGAGGGCACAGTGGGGTGCCGTGTCCTGGGAGCCCTGGCCCGAGGGAAAGCAGATCGATGCCACCACAAACTAAGTGCCACAAACCTCACCACATTTTTGGCAGCTCGGTGCAGGCTCCCACCGCCCGCGGCCAGGGCACGGCAGGTCGCTGGATCCGGCAGCGGAAGCGGAGGGCTGAGCTGCCTCCCATCCATCAGGATGCCTGGCAGCCAGGGACACCGGCTGCAGTTACTGCTGTGGGATGACTCATTTTTGGCAAGAGTTGGGGAGGACGACTTGTCCTGCCCAGGCATCAATTAAGACAACAAAGGCATCCTGCATTGCTCCAGCGGCACCTCTGGGGCGTCCAGCCTGTCCCTTTCCAGGATCAGAGGGAGACACAGCCAGCTGTGCCAGCATTCCCAGCTGGCTCTTCCCTGCATCCCAATACCGTCAGGAGCTGGGACATACTAGAGATCATTGTGGGAGAAAGCAAGGCTGAGGACAGCCCTGGAATGGCCACCCAGTCCAAGCAGAGCCACCCCACATGGCACAGCACGGCCTGGACATGCCGTTGCACAAGCGGAAAGAACCACAGCCAAGCAGAGGTGCAGGAGACTCAGCTGGCACCAACCCCTGGTTCAGGGGGGCTCCCCAGAGCTCCCCAAGACCTTCCACCCCTCCTCAGAGGAGACAACCAGCCGAAGCTGGTGGGCCATGGCCACCCCCCCACCCCCCCACCCCCATTCCCAGCAAACAGCCACACTCAGGGTCAAGGCTGTGCAGGGAGATGTTCTCAGGGCAGTTTTGCAGACCAGCCCCAGACCACCATGCAGCCCAGGAGTGGCAGAGGTTTGGGGCCCACTGCCACAACACGAGGGGAAGCAGCCCCAGGCCCAGTTCCAGCCACCAGCCAAGAACTGGGCTCATCATCGCTGCACCCCTGGCAGGCACCCTGCACGCTTACAGACGTGCCTTTCCTTCATCCTCTGTGTCTGCTTGGGACACCAACACCCATTCTTGGGGGAAAAAACAGTGACCTCAGTTTCCCTTTTTCTCCAATTTTTAGCATGTGGTGAAGCACCCGGGCTGCTTTCAGGAGATCCCTGAGCTGGCTGGAGCAGGGACATGCAGGACAAGCCCTGTTCCCGGGGGACAGAGGCCGTCAGGGGGTGGCAGATCCCTCTGGCAGAAGGCAGGGACTCTGTCCTCACCCTGAGCTACACAACGGCATAGGGTGGCCTCATCCTGGACATGTAGGGACCAGCTCACAGGACGCACCTCCAAGCACCCAAACCACAGACTCCGTGCAAAACCCTGGGCCATCACTTGTCTTTCTTTGGTCTGTAACACGCGGAACACAAATCTGCCTTTCCTCCCCTTTCCTATTCATCGTGCCTGCTCTTGAGCACCAGACCTCCGCATCTGCCTCCGGGACCCCAATGGGAGGGACCTGCACCTCGGCTGGCACTCTTAGATCCAACTGTAATCGAAGCAACACTGCCAGCAGCCAGCACCAGCGGCCAACACCTTTCCCCACCGTGCAACCTAAAAAATTCTTTGGCCCGACCTCGCAGCACCCCAGCCCTGCCAATGCCGGGGCAGGGACACTCGATGCTCCTGCAGCAGTCCCGGGCAATTTGCTCTCCCTTCTGACACGCTCCATCAGCCGCCCTGCTGCTGGTGGGCAAAGCAAACTGCAGACCCCTCCTTCCCCACATGGAGTGGGGGTGAAACCACCAACTCCCCCAAACACCCCAATCCCATCCCCCTGGGCTCGTGAGAAAAAGGCAGGCAGGAAGGAAAAGTTCATCCCTTAAAAGCCCGGGGAGAGAAAGGCCGTGATGTCACCCAGTAGTTTTGCCTTTCGCTTGCACCAGCCCCCTCCTAATTGTGGCTCTTCAAAGGGTTGAAAATGCTACATCACTTCAAAGTGACCATTTTTGAATGGGAGCTTGTAAAACCCCTTCTCCCCCTCCCACCAAATTCTTTCCAGGGCTTTTGAAGATGCCTGCGCCCCCCTCACCGCCGTGGTGAAAGGGCCACCGGGCGCCAGGCACAGGGTGCCAGCCAGGCACGCAGTGAAAAGTGTACCGGGAAAAGGTCAGATGTCCCAGAAAAAAAGGGTTTTCCTGGAGAAAAGGGGGATTTTTTGAAGAAGGTTTTTTTTTTCTCCCCCTTTCTCCCCAGCAGAGTGGCTGCTCCCACAGGGTTGCAGCCCGGCTCGCCCAGATGCTGTGCACCGCGGAGACGGAGCAAAAGGCGTGTGTGGGGTGCATGGGGCTGAGGGGAGATGAGCCCATCCTTCTGACGTGCCGGGAGTTTTTCAGATCTACAGCTTCCAGAGCTCAGCAGTGTTTTGCACCAAAGGCTAGATTCCCACCGCATCTCTGCGGAGGAGAAATGAAAGCGATTCCTTACCAAATCAATTCGAAACACCTCTTGGGAACTAATAATCCCATTATGAAACATCTTGAAAATAAAAAGCCCTTTTGCCTCTCTCACCTCTCCCCCTCTTGCCCGGGTCTTTGCTGGGGATGACAGAGCCTGGCAGGGGGCTGCGCCCTGCAGCCTCCCCAGCACCCCGGGGTTGAGCACCCACACGTGTTAGTGCCGCAGAGCTCCACGGGCAGCAAGGATTGTCCCCATCCTGCAGTGCCGGCCCCAACCTGGCAGCTCTGCTCAACACAGAGCGATGTCCTCCTGCCCTCCCCGTGAGCTGCGGCCGTCCCCTGCCCTCACACCTGCTGCCCACCGCATCTCCAGCTCCTGCCCACCCCTGCTCAGCCGTGGGAATTAATACCCCATGGGAACAGCACAGACCACTGCTGTTCCCACCCACGGACACGTCTCACCTCCCAGAGAGTGCTGCCGTGCCCAGGGGAAAGGGGATGCTGCAGGACCCCAGTTCTGTGTATTTTGCATCAGGTCCCTCCCCAGGCTGAGCAAGACCACCCTCAGTGGTGGGATCCCACCTCTGCAGCCCAGGAGACGTCCTTGTCACATCTGCAGCAGCCCTCCTTTGTGCCCAAGTCACTGCTACGCCAGAGCTCAGCTGGTCCCACACTCCGTGAGGTGGGGTGCAGCAGGGGCTCCACCAGCCCGGGAGGGATCCCTTTCCTTCAGCCCCCGGCCACCAGCACTGAGGCGGTGGGAAGACCCACGGCAAAGCGACATCTCACGCCCCATGGCACTGCATGTTTCCCAGTGCCCAAAAACCAGGCAGCTTTGGTGTGGCCCACTGCAAGGTCCTGGTGGTAGATGCTGGGGCGGAGCCCAGCAGGAGGGATGGGGGGCACAGCACGGGCTGCCCGCAGTGGGCAGGAGGATGTTCACCCTCCCCTGCCCACAGAGAGGCCCTTAGCGGTGCGGGGGTCATATTGAAAGGCCACCGGTGACCTGTAGTCCCTACAGTCTATTCTGTTGGCTGCAACACAAGAGTCCTGGGTCAGCATTACTGGGACCCCCCACTGTGGAACGGGGGGCACGGGAGGGCCTGGGAAGGTGGAACAGAGCAGGATCGGGGCAAACCTCCTTTGGACCCATGCCCATTCCCCTTTCCCAGACCACACAGCCCTGATTTGGCTGGAAACAACCCGACCCCGTGCGTGTGAGCCCTGGGCACCCTTGGGGTTTTGATGTCGGGGCTCTATCAGGTAACACAAACTCCTCAGGGGAGCCAGGTACTTCTGCACGAAATCCTGCCCCCCAGGCCCTGTTTCTAGCCCAGGTCCCTCTGTGTCACCCCAGCTAAGACCAAGGCCTTGGGGCGCAGAGCCGGGTGCTTGTCCCTGCTGGCTCAGGCGGCTCCGCAACGGGAACCGAGAGGTGCTCAGGTCTGGCAGCACTTGTGCAAACCGAGAGCCCTTCTCCCAGCCCAGCAGCCGCACCCAGCTGTCATCGCAACCACACACAGGGGAGACTCGTCCATAATTAGGCAATTAAGGCTGAGGTGTTTTGGAGAAAGCGCACATCGTAAAAGGCTTTGCACAAGGCTGAAAGCAGACCTGGGAGCATTCTTGGAGTACAAAGGTGCATGGGAAACCTTGCCTCGGTGAGAGATGGAACCCGATAAGAGGAGTTACGAGCCTGAGAAACGCAGTGGATTGTAGGGCACTGAAGATGCCTGGTTATCTCTTCCTCCTCGATAAGGCAGATAAGCAAAGGACAAAGGACCCAGGATTGTGCAACCTGGGCTGCAGCAGCCCGGCCATGATCTTAAGACATTCCCAGGGCGGAGGAGGGAGGATGAGCTCAAGGCAAGAGGCACCTTCAGTTGCTATCATCTCCCCGTACCACTGTGGGAGAAAACCCTGCCGGCTCCCGCGCCCAGCACTGGGGTCCCTCGCTCCTTCCCAGTGAGTGTTCGGCACAACACCGCTGTACACGGTGGGTACACGCAGGGATCTGCCAACCCACAGCCATGAAAATATCACCGGCTTCCCAGCCTGGCAGTGTTTTTTCATATGAGCAAACGAAATTCTTCTGAAGAGGGGGGGCTGGCAGAGTATGTCCCAGACGAGCCTCGGGGGTGTTTCTGGCCAGTCTCACCATCACAGCCCCAAGTCCCAACCCTGTACTGCAGCTCCTTTGTCCCCATCCCTGCCCTGCTCTGGGACAGACATGAGCATGCTCCTGTGCCCCGGAGGGAAGAGAGCCTAAATGCATGGGCTTGACCGGTCTGAGGGTGAAAGGGGCTGGGGAGCCCCTAGGTCCATGAGTGCAGCCCCCTGGGGACCCATTCCTTTCCCTGCAGCCTGAGACATCTGGGGTGCCTTGGCCTCTCCTGCACACCGGCTCCAGTGCCGAAGCAGCGAGGATGCCCGGGCCGCTCCATGGGTGTGAGAGCCCTCCTGGGACAGCAGAGGGATCGCCCGCCCTTCCTATGTGGCAGCAAGATGGGTGCAATGCTCATGGCAAAGCCAAATGCTGTAGAACAGGGAAGCATAGTAGGAAAAAGCTGAATCCAGCCTCAGGGCTTTGGACACACAGTGGACTCTTCCTGCTGTGCATCAGAGTCCCTGCCTAAGGGAAGCGGGTCCCACCAGCCCATGCCCTCAGCTAACCCAGTGTGGTGGCTGTAGAGGACGGACCCAGCACTGTAACTGGTGTCACCTTGGCTTGGAGCTGCAGCACAGCCTTCCCCGCACTGTGGTCATGCAGCTCTTCCTTCTGCCTGCCTGCACGCTGCCTCCACTGGCTTCTACCCCAGCTCTGCTGCGGAGCCGAGGGCCAGGAAGGGAAGGAAAGCCCAAGTCACCACTCAGGTTGGCAAGGGCAAGGCGGGTGGCCCAGCTGGGCTGCCTGGAGCCCTGCGAGCCCCACGCCATCCTGCCACCCAGCATGGGGACATCCTGGCTGCTCCTGGGGCTGCCCAGGGCTTATTCTGCACCTGCAGGATGTGATGTTGGAGGAGAAGATGGGTAGTGCAGATCTCGCTGGTCTCAAGTACCAGCTTTGGCTGGTCAGGGAGGACGCTGATCCATCTTGTGGGTCCCCAGGGTGCTGTGTCAGGCTCCCCACAGGCACTGCAACTGCTCCTCCACCTCTCTCCAGCACAGAGCAGAGGCTCTGGCATGCCTGGTTTGCATGTTTGCATGTTTTGCAAAATGTTTCAGATACCAAGGGGTGATTTTATGATTAAAGCAGCCTTTTCTGTTTGGCGAATCCTAACCAGATCGAATGTGCTCCATCCTCACCTTTCCCAGAGACCAGATTTCATCTGGCAGAGCATCCCCCGAGCACTGGAGCCCGTTCCAGCTGGTTTTACCACACTGAGTAAGCAAGAGGCTTCCCCAGGCCAGAGCCTGTGACACATCCCATCCCCTGGGGTCATTTGGGAGCCCGCATGATGCCAACAGCCTCTAGCGAGATCCTGTGCCTTGTGGTGACCCAAAGCACTGCTGCCTCTGCCCCATCCCCTGCTGGCTCCAGGCACTCGAGCTGCTCAGAGCATCCCACTGGGAAAAAGGCATCGTGGGGCAAAGCTGCCCAGGCTTGATACTATTTCCAGCACTACCATCAAAGCTCTCATGCAGGGCAAATGCAGCTGTGTCAGGGAAAATGTTCCTTAAAACTTGGGAAAGTCCTAGGTCCAAGTTGGAGTGAGCTATTACAGGATGAACAATTAGCCTTTCATCACTTGGAAGCCTTGCCATAAAAATCCGGGAGCCAAACAGAGTGGTGCTGGCCCAAGTTTTGCAGCCAAAGCATGAGCAGCCCCGGGCTGTCTGCCGGACCCTGGGACTCAGGAGCACCTGAGCAGGCGCAGGCTTACATCAAGGGTTGGTCCTGCAGGATCCATCCCCATCCACAGCTGATGGGTGTCCCGGCATCTGTGGCTCCCGCTGCACCCTCCTGCTGCTCCCTGGAGAGGTGATGCCCCCCCTGTGAGAAGGCTCCCTCCTGGCCTGGGAAGCGGGAGTGGGAAAAGGGCATTTTCTTGCCAAGCAGCATCTGGCCACAGTCCTAGGGGTTAATCCATGCGTGGTGGCACAAATGAGATGATGTTGCCTGGGCTGGAGTCAGGGAGCTGGGGCCAGTCCAGGTGTGGGTGAGCAGCTGGGAGCTGTGGGTGCCGAACTCCCCGCACCATGCATTGGGCCATGGTCGAGGGCAGAGCAGGGCCTTGTCACCAGCCCGCTCCAGATGGAAAATATGAAGGAAATCAGGGAATGACTGAAATTTTCCTTATGAACCCACTTCTCTGGCCGCCCAGCCCAGCCTGTCCCACTGCCACCACTGTCGCCACCAAGTGATGACAGGACATTGTCATCACACCCTTCCCCTGTTTCTCTGCCACAAAACTTGACCCAAAGTGGGACATTTTGGGGACAACCTAGTCGAGCTCACACTGATGCTTGCAATCCCAGCAGCACCTGGCAGAATATAAATAGAAACGGAAATCCCAGGGTGGCCGGAGCCCCAGGGCACAGGGGACCTCCCTGGCAAGTCGCCAGGGGTCTTCACTTTGGCTTGGGTCCCACCTGCCCAGCTATGCCCACCTGCCCAGGAATCACAGCTTCTATTTTATGTCTCTGTTGCAGCAAAACTCCAACCCTCTGAGGATGTTGTGGCATCTTTGGTCCCCAAGCGCTCCGTGTGGGAGGGTGCTCCCCACCAGAGGATGCTCTCTGACAAGGTCATGCCCGATGTGGCCAGCGCAGGGCTCCTACCTGGCCCAGCACACAGGGGTCCTTCCCCAGGAGACCCCCAAGGGACACAGGGGACCTGGTGAGAGGCTGCATGGCACAACGGGGACATGGGGTGTTGCAGACATGGTGTGAAGGGTAGAACAAGGTGGTCCCTGAAGAGCCTGTGCGGAGGAGCGATGGTGTTGTGTGAGAGCCCCCCAGCTCCATCATCTCCCTCCCGAAGAGGGAAGGGGAAACCACTCACACAGCTGAATGAAAACCACAGCATTTCTATTTCCCATACTCTAAAACTGGCTGAACAGGCCCAGCTGGTCGCTGGGTACACACACAGTGAATGCCCTCACCAGAGAAACCGCTGGGGAGGATGCCCTGGCCCTTCGGGAAGTGCAGTGCTCCCAGGCTGCTGGCACCATGGGAAAAGCCACCCCACCACGTCCCTCATCCCCAGAGCCACACGTGCGGTTGCCAGCAAAGCCACAGCTGGCTGGGAGCACCCGGCAGCCACCGCTTCGCACTACTCTCTCCTATCAAGCAGATGGGGAAACTGAGGCACTGCAAACAACGCATGCGAGAGCTGGTGACAGAGCCTGGGTTGGGTCAGAGCTGCGAGAGGGGAGCACTTCCATCCTGGTGTGCCAGTGGTGGGTGTCACTCACCAACAAAACATGGCTCACTGCGGGTCAGTGCAGCTCGGGGCAGGGCATGGAGGAGGCTTTCCCTCCCCAAAGCCCACCAGATCCTCACCGGGTCGGCAGCACTGACTCACTCCTCCCGCAGCCTGACCTAGGTCAGGAGCTACCACACAGGCGAGAAAGGCAGCCGGGAGGCATTGCACAGCCCAAGCTGAGTTCCATGTCAGGCAGTGATGGCCTTAGCCTGTCACCTGAGCCACCACTGGCATGTCACCACACCACCCTGGGCTGGGCAACCCCATGCACAACCCAGCACCTCGCCGAGCAGCACGAGGCAGCCAGGGAAGTGGGCTGGGAGCTGTGCTTGGTGTGCACAAGCTCAACCAGGCACAAAGCCAGCTTGGAAGAGCTCTGTGGGTCCGCATCCAGAGAAAGGAGGGTGGCAAGGGGCCACATTCCCTCTCTGAGAGTCCCCCAGCCTGCGCCGGACGGTGCCAGGGCACTGTTCCCAGGGCAGGGAGTCCCAGGCAGGAGTGCAGGGAGGGGTCGGGGTCGGAGCATCACTCCCAGCCATCAGCGCCCACCTGCTTACCTGCGTCACCGTCCCCTGGTGCCTGCCTGCTGCCCTCCACCAGCTGCCTCATCCTCTCCCTCGAGACCTTCAGGTACTTGTCACAGTTGCACACCTGGAAGAAGAGAGAAGGGGAGGGTGGTGAGATGCCGGCCGTGCTCCCCAGGCATCTTCTGCCTGCCTGGAGCACACAGCCCCGCACTGCGCACCCCCGGCAGAGGCTGGGCAGTCCCCAGTCGCATACGTCATGGCAGGGGGAAACTGGGGCCAGGCCAGTCCCACCGAAGGGCGGTGGCGGAACGGCACCAGACACAAATTTTGGGGTTCACAAGCCACAAGAACCTCTTCTCCAGAGGCACTGCATCTTTACAGTGCTTAGCCAAGCTTCATGCCAGTCTGCAGTGCCACTGCCTGCCCCTGACAGACCTCAACCCCCTACACAATGCCAGAAAAGATCAGAAGATGAAGTTGCCTTAAAATGTCAAGCAGACACCCAAAGCTGTGACTTCAAGATTGGTTCTCTCTTGTCTCACAGGAGCTATGGAAGGTGGCCATGGACCCTAAGACATGCTGGGGTTTTGGTTGGCTTTGCTCGGCCCGGCTCTGCCGCAGCACCACCAGCGCTGAGTCACGGTTTCTAACCCCACCTTTGGTTTGCCAAAACACACCTGGAGAGGTCTCCAAGTGCCTGCACGCAGTGGGTGCTGGCCCTTAGGGAGCCAAACCCCTGAAGGAGCTCCCCAAACCCCACCGCTGAGGAGCACCCGCAGCCGGGTGCCTCAGGCTGAGTCCAGGGTGCAGCTGACAGTTGAACGTGCTCAGCCAGAAGTGATGGGCACTAAATCTTCGCCGGGAGCAACGCAGCTGG
>NW_009649571.1:581321-613066 GCF_000708025.1 Charadrius vociferus
CTTTCCCTCCCTGCATGGATGGGAGTTGGGTGCTGGGATGTGCCACAACACCTTTCGTCAGCAATTTGTTTTTGGGGGCTGTTTTCTGCTTGCGGAGCATTTGGAGCACGCTGCACCCAAGGCAAGCAGGGGAATGGTGCACAACTTCACTGACCAGAACAAGTTCCCTGCCTGGGGCTTTGCTCCAAAGCCTGTTGAAACCAGAAAGGTTTTTCCACCTCCTGACTGGGCATTGGCGCAGGCCCGCTGCGGCTCTGCTGGTTTGTGGTGTGCTAGCTGGAGCCGCGCTGGGTTCACGGCGAGGTGCAATGATGCCCCTTCTTCCCACACAGCTGCCTGAAGGAGGACGGGGGGAGGATGATTTGTTTGAAAACGAGCTCACCACCGTGTCCCAGCTCTGCCCTGCAGCAGGAGGAGATTATTTCCACCAGCAGCCTCCACAAACCTAGCACATGCTCCCCAGCCTGGACATGATTTGGCCATAAAAGGATGCCCGGGCTTCGGTCCCTGAAGCCATGCTGCTCCAGCCCCGTGGAGCAGCAGCACAGACAGACAGAGATGGACAAGGTACAGTCTTGAAAGCACCCAAATGACACGGAAGCTGCTGCATCACTTTAAAAAGAGAATTTTGCAGCAATCCCCTGATTTGCACAGCAAGCACCAGACACCACCTACTTGTGCGAAGGTGGGTCAGACCCCTGCGCGCTGCTCCAGCTCAGCAGCACATCCGCTTCTCACTCACGCTGGGGGTGAGCCGCAAGCGCCAATGCTGTGGGGTGCTGCGCGTGCCCTCCCTGCCCTGAGCAGGGTGCAGCACCCTCCTCGCTCTCACATTCAAACCCAGGTACCCGGGGAAATGAAACTGGGGGAAAACCCCGGGAAGCAGAAAGATGATCTTATTTGAGTGAACCTGAATTTCTGTGGAGCCAGATCAGCCGTGGGAGTTACCATGTCAGAAAGGAGATGCCACTTTGGAGTTCACTGCCAGCCCCTCTCACAGGAGGGTTACACTGCAACCTGTGGAGGCCAGCCGATACCATCGGACCTGATCTCCTCAGGCTTCAGCTGTCTGGACTAACGAGGACTGGAGCTCATTGGCTCCTTTTCACACCTTTGCCTCCTCCTCTCTCAGCTCTGCACTGGCTCCGCTATGCCTGCGGCAGCAGCCCATCATCAGCCAGGCCAGATCCATCCTGAAAGATGGCTGAGCAAAAGGGAGGAGGAGCACAGACAGATCCAGGATGAGCAGAGAAGAGGGACACAGGCAGGCTTCTTCTTTTAGGGTGGATGTCACCCACAGCCCTGGGACAGACCCCAAAGGTACTGCCCAGTGGAGCTGTGCTCCAGCCCCTGCTGGCTCTGATGGTGGAGTTGGTGCTGATGCTGTGGGATGGGATGGTCCCTTTGAGGCTTGAGGACATCCCAGCTTGCACAGGCTGGACCTGGGGCCATGTGTGTCCCCACCCCAGCAGGCACCCAAAGCCCTCGTGTGGCTCACAGGGTGCCTGCTGGGATTTGTGGGATTGCAACAGGCAGAGGTGATGGGCCGCCCCCGGGGACAAGTGCCAAGTTCAGCCCTGGCTGGCCCCGCTCCCTCGTGACAGTGACAAGAGGGGAGGGGGCTGCATGCTGGAGAAGGGCATTGAACCTGGCAGCGGGAGAGACGTGGGATGGCACCTCCTGGGCATGGCGGTCAGAGGCTCCCAGAGAGGTCCCCAACCACCTGGACACTGAGCTGCCACCTAGGATGGGTGCAGGGGCAAACAGCACCCTCGTCGCCAGCCCGCCCTGCCAAGCATGGACATGCACCCTGTGTGGGCTCATCTCCCCTCCATCACAAACACCAAATCCACCCTAAGGCCCAGCCTTGGCAGTTTGCAGCACGCCATGCTGTTTGGGCAGCAGTACCAGCGGGCCGGGCCAGGCCAGGGCTCCTGGCTCCTGCCTGGGGGCATGGAGCGACCTCGGGCAAATTTATCTGCTTCTCTAAAATTCACCGTCCTTGTAAACTAGAGGCAACCACCTCCCCGGGCCAGGTCTGCCATGGCAGCCCAGGGGTAGCCTGGCATTTCCCACTTGCCCAGGGCTGCCAGATGCTTGCCATGAGGCTCCGTGCCCCATGCCATCTCCCCACCCTCCAGGCCTTCACCACTGTCAGCTTCCCAAAAACACAGGGCAGGCTCAGGAGCCAGATAAGCCACTTAGCAGCAGTGCCAATTAGCTGTAATAAAAAATTGCAATTAATTTTTTTTAATGCCTTGCCAAAACGAGCCAGAAGAGATGAAGTGAGCGGGGCAGCCTGCCACCTCCATAGGCCAGGCTGAGAGCTGCTGTGCAGGGACCAGTGGTGGCCTTGGGCTCAATGCTCGGCTCCTGCCTGGGGACATGGTTCTCCACAGCCTTCTGCATCTCAGTTTCACTGCCCCAGGGTGCAGAGCAGTTTTTTGCACGGGTCTTGCTTTTGTTTTAAGGGTAGGGAAGTGGGGAGCCTCTCTGCTGGGGAAGGGATGGGTTTTTCCTCCTCGGGAAGGTTTGGTTTCCCCAGGTCCATCATGGGAGGATTAGTTGTGGCCACCACGAAGAGGGGTGCATGTCAAAGCAAAAATCTTTGTGGCGGTGAGACAGCAGGAGACGGTGGTACCCAGGGACAGCACCTGGGTGTGCAGCCACTGCGAGGAGGGGCTACGACCCGACAGCGAGGGGTTCAGTTGCTCTCCCACAACATCTCGGGGTCCCCCCAGGCCCTGTGCTTGGCTCGGGGTGGGAGTAGCAGCTTCTGCCCCAGGTCCCAGCCCTGCCCTGGGGACGAAGTGGGCTCAGCCGCAGGGTCTCTGCTCACGCTGTCCTGCCCATCCACGTGGATGGCATGACTGCTGGGCCGTGGGGGAGAAAAGGGGTGAGTTCAGCTTGGGAGAAGGGGGCTGGGCGGCTGCAGCCCCTGCACACGCTGTGGCATCACCCAGTCCGCTGACGCCCGCAGTCCTTTGGTGCGGCGGGGGGGGCCAAGGGCGCCGCGGGACGCGTGCGGGTCGCAGGGCGGCAGCAGGCACACCTCGGAGGAGGAGCAGCGCTGCCTTTCTCACGCTAGGGCAGCCCTTGCCAGCACACGCTTAGTCACTGGTAAATCCCAGCCTAGATCTGCTCTGCCCTCTGTGAAATGGATCTTGGCTGCACCCCCGCTGAAGCAATCCCGGCGCTCGGGAGCCATGGCGGGCGCGCTTTCCCACGGCAGCCCGGCTTCCAGCGCCCTGTGTGAATCAGCCCCTTCCCGGGCAGGCGCTGGGTGCCCCTCGCACGGCACACGTGCAGCCAGACGGGCAAAGCCAGGCGAGCACAGCACCACTCCAATCCCCCCGTTGTGCCGGCTGCCCACTTGGCAGGAGGGCTGGCGAGGACAGTGCTGAATTCAGGCTCTCTGGGATGGGGGGGGTCAACAGATGTGACATCTCCCCCTGCGTCCCTACGGGGGCTCTGCTCACCAAGTCCACGTCAAGGATGAGGCGTGGGTGCAACCCATCTCAGACAAAGCGGTGGTCCCCGCTGTGGCCCCTCACTGTTGTTCCCTCTCCCTGCACCCATCTGGGCGCCCTGACTGAGGTGTCATACCCTGGTGCCGGGCACCATCACCCCCATAGCCATGTGCTCCTGCCCCAGGACCTCATGCCAGCATCCACCGCACCCAGAGGAACACTCTGCAGCCCAGCCTGCTCCGTGACGTCACCACCGAGAGCTGTGACACAGGGATTAGGAGTGATGTCATTGTACCGGGACCCTGATGTCACGTCTCGCTGTGATGTCACAGCAGGAGAGCTGACGTGGATCTCTGTGCTGCTGTGGTCCCTGAGCCTGGTGAGGCGCTTGTCCCCAAAACCCAGCAGGCTGAGCCACCCTGGCCGAGCACGCAGCTGCCATGCAGCGAGGCTGTCCCTGCCTGCGCGGCCGAGGAGGACAAGGGAGGTGAAATGTCCTGTTGCAATACTGGCAGCCTGTCCAGTGGCTTGTCTTTGTCAAGGATGATCCCTGCCTCTCCCAGCCCTCCTGGGTGGGGATTTCACCAGCAGTGACGCACGAACCTCCCGGGGACTTGAGGGACTGGATGCTTCAGCCCGGAGCTCTGGGGCCATCTCAGCATGCCATCCCCTTTCTGGGCCTCCACCCGGGAAGCTGAGAAGCTCAAAGAAAACCAGAGCCCAGCAGACAACAAGAGCCAAACCTTCTGGGACTCAAAAAGGGCCCCAGGAGCCAGTGTGAGCTTGGCCAAAGAGGGCAGCATGAGCTCAGCTGGAGGTCCATAGCCTGGTGCCCAACACATGTGGAAGATGAGCAGTTCAGACAGTGGTGGAGTCAGTTTTGCTCCTTTGATACCCCTGAAAGCTGTATCTCCAAAGTGCTCCAAGAGTCACCTAGGTGATGCTGAGCTCTGCCCGGAGGAGCCATCCCTGAAACAGTCGCTGGGCTCGCAGGGCTCCTTCCGTCTGCTCTGCTGACAAATATCACCGACCAGCGTCACTGAGGGATCTCATTGGCAGGAGTTTTACCAGTGAGACACAGCCCTCTGCCTGGAGAGCTTCTGGCTTGGGAAATCCTCAGTGTATCAAAATCAGCTGTAAAGGACAACAGTGCCTGGCGTGAACTCTTTGGGGCAATTCAGGGCAGCTCATGTCAGGACAATTCCTTGGGCGTCTTCTGCTCGCCATATCACAGGACTATTCAACAGCCACCTGGAGTGATATCTCTTTTCCTACTCACCGCCTACCCTCTTCCCTTTCTTTCTTTCCCTCTCTCCGAGATGGATATCACCTGGTGAAAGGGCCACTCCTCCGGATGGAGGTTGCAACTCTCATTTTGGTTGTGAAAGCACAGTCCTTGAGCATCCAAGAGTTTCTTTCAGGGACTTACCGAGACTAGAAACCTCCACAGAAGAGGCATGCAGGATGCTCAGGATCTCCCCAGCACAAGTTGCCCATGTGCAGCCTCCAAGCCCAGGAGTAACAGATAGACAGGTCTGCCTCTGGCAGACCTCCTGCCCATCACCCAAAGCAGAGAGCACCCAGAAAGGAGGGAGATGGTGGGAAGGACAGTGAAAGAAAACCAGGTAACAACCTTGCAAATTCCAAACACAAGTCAGGAGCTGATCATGCTCATCCACCCACGTGTGTATTTTTGCACGCTTTTCCCAAGTCTCCAGCTCCTCCTTGCTGCACTCACAGCTCTGACCTTCAGACACTCTCCTCTTCCTCCAGCAACGCTGTGGGCCGGATTCCTCTCTGCCCTGCAGCACCTTCAAGGTCCTTGCACAAAGATCAGAAACCTCAGCAATTCGACCCGGCAGAGCTTCCCACATCCTGCAGGTCCCAAAGCCAGCTCAAGGTGTCGAGCGGCAGCGAGCCGTGCCCCTGGGACAGCCGCACCTCCAAGGGGATTTTCAGAAAGCGGCTGGCCGGGCTGTTTCCCTTCCCCTTTATGCCAAGAGCTTTTCTCATTGACCTTCTTATCACCAGTACCTGGGAATCATAAAGGTGCACATTGCTGCTCCTGCTCTGTTACAAATGGTCTAATGTCTGTCCTTGGGTACCAGCAAACCCACCCAAGCAGCGGATGAAGGGCACAGATGTGTTAGCCCAGTGCTTCTGAGGAGCAGTGGCTCTTGGTGCACACAACAGTCTTGACCAGCCACCAAACCCTGGGCAGCCCCGTCTGCCAACAACACAGCAAGAGCCGCGCCAGGAGATGGGCTGTGATGGTCCCACATGGGAATGCTGCCTGGGCATCCTTCACCAGACCTGCCTGCACAATGAGCACTGGCATTTTTATGGCCATCCGAGCTAAGTAACATGCTCCCAGTGGAAATACTGAGCTGCCGGTGGGTTCTTGGCATAGCACAGGGGCATTTTGGTTCACAAAGAGGGAAGGGCTCTGTTTATTGAATCATTAACATCACTTCCCTCATCGCCAGCCAGGTACTCTGAGAGGTCTCTTAGGCAAGTGCTGACCTAGCCCAACCCTGCTAAGCTGGTAAGATGACATGGGATCCCATGCCAGCCTTGTATGGCGTTCCCACTGCCTTCTCTGCTCCCACTTTGCTATTAGTCATCCGTTTCTGGAAGGTTTCTCATGCATAATAAAGTGTTTCAGCACTTGCATAAGCCAGCTCTTCTCATCAGGAGTGACCTGCTGCATTTCCCAATGCTTTCCCTAGGCAGTCCTTCCGACTGCCATGAAATACGGAGTAAAATATGAAGTTTTCTATCCCCCTTGGAGGCAAAAGGTGTGGGAAATCGAACAGATAAGAATGCCTTTAATTAGTATCATTTGCATAAGCTCTGGGAAAGGCTCACCTGACAGCTAGAAGGGCCTCGCTTGTCTGGGAGCACGGACCACGGGCACTGAAACGGGCAAATTAGCGGAACTCTTCTGCTGACAAGATTGGGGAGATAGCAAAAACAGGGGGTCAGCCCCAGGGCAGAGAAGTGGCCAGCAGCGACGGAGCCCTGGAGGCTCTGTATGCACCCCAGATCCTGCTGCCTCCTTTTGGGACATCCCAGCTCCCACTGGCTCCCTTTCGGGGTAACCCCCCTTCTCCATTTTCACCTGCCAGTTTGCAGCTGCTCTGAACGAGAGAAAAGGATGTGATTTTGGGGTTGGAGGGGTCTGTCAGCTCCCCTAGAGAAGGGAAGGGACGGAGGGGAGAGGAGAAGCACAAGCGCATCCCCAGATAACGCGTGGAGGCTGCCCAAGTGGGCTCAGCATCTGGCAGGGATGGGACCAGGGTGTTGCGATCTCTGCTTCTCGGTGCACACACGCTCCCTGGAGAGCCGCAGATGACTGCAGGTCCCTAACCACAAACCCCATCCCACTGCCGCCTCACCGTCAAACTGCCTTGCGTAGTCGGCGCCTAATCGTCAGTGACACCAAAAGCCCTTTTTGGTACCTCAAGGCCTTTGCAGTGATGAGAATCTCACCCGACATTACACCTAAACCCACATGCAAAGCTGATTTTCCCAGGGGAAAAAAACCCAATGTTCAACCCCACCTCCCACCGCACACATCCCCCCCTCGGGTCCCTCTGTCTCCTCCAGCTGCCTTTCAGCCGTCTCATGTCTCACTTGCTCATTTTTCCTCCCAGCTGGGCTGTGAACTGCCTAGATGGGGGCTGAGCCCCTCCAAAAAGCTGGAGCTGCCACAGCACCCTTGACCCAACCTTCACCGTAGCCGCAAGCCCTGTTTATACAGCACCCAGCACAGTGGGGTGCTGCTCCCAGCACCTATACAGGCTCCCAGCACCTACAGCAAGTTTAATAACAAAGCCAAACCAGTAATAACTGCCTTATAATGAGGTTACGCAGCATCCCCAAAGCCTTCATTTTAGGGTGAGCTCTGTGCCAGGAGCTGCCGGGGGGGCGGTGGGCGAACTGTTCCTTCCCCCCCTCCTCCCTGCCTCAGCTCTTCCAGCCCTATGCCAGCATGCTGCCTTTCTGCCTGCATGAATGTGCTTTATATCCACCTCTGGGGTGAGGGTGTACCCCTCCTGGGTGTGCAAACCTGCAGCGCATGGCTCCAGAGCATGCACCTCTCATGCCAGTCTGCTCCCGAGCCACCCCAAGGGAGCCTGCGCCACAGCAGGAGAAGGGTTAACTTGCCCAGCTCCCTGCAATGCAGCTCATTGCCGCTCCTCTTCATTAAGCTACTGAGTTTTATCCAGCCAGAGGTGAGAGCACAGCTCTTGGCTGGAGGATGCTGGAGGTTGGTGAACATGAGGGCTGGAAAAACCAACCCAACTCAAGCCCTGAAATCGCCCAGCACTGGAAACAGAGCGAGGATCCATGTCCCACCAGCTCCCATGTGAAAGGGTCTCTCCTGAAAACTAAAATGCAGGCAGAAATCTGGCTGCCAAGCATCCTCCAGACCTTCAGGAGCATCTCATTTTGGCACCAGAAGTGGAAAGAGTCACAGAGATACATTTTCTGACTGTGAGAGTCAGAGCCCTGGAAACTGCAAAAGACTGAAGTTTTTTTTTCTATAGACAAGTCCATCACTCAGATCATTAACAGTCAGGCACGCCACTGCTCTCTGTTACCTGAATGCATGCTGGCCGTGCTGGAAGCTGTTTCCTGCCCGACCCAGGTCCCATGAAATGCCAGTGCCACACGAAAAGCCTCAGCTCCAGTGCTGCACCCTCCTCCCAGCTAAACGCACAGCTATACCGGGGGCTCTGTCCTCCGTTCTCAGTGCTGGGCAAGCTTTAGGAAATGATCTTTGTTATGTATTAAGGCAACAGCTACCATTATTCCTGCTCCTTCCGGCTTTCCCCAGCAGCTGTCCCTCCTCTGGTTGAGGTCCTGCGACCATCTGTATAATGTATGGCAGAGTTTCTCCCTTTGCCCGGTGCTGAGCCCTCAAAGCCGTGTATGGCAGCAAGCTGTGGCCCCAAAGCTCTCCACTTTTCCCCAGAGCAGTTTTCAGCCCTGTACAAGTGGCTGAGGCCACCCTGGGCCAGGTGGCTGCGTGACTCTGCTCCTTCATGGCCATCTGGTCCACGAGCATCCTCACCCACATCCCCGCTGCCTCCTCCTCTGCCCTCGCCAGGGAGTCCTGGGGGTGACACAGGCTGATGCCCCTGGTAGGCGCAGTGGCAGAGCTGGGTGCTGAAGGCAGTGACCGGGGAAGGTCGGCTCATGTTTCAGCTTCTATTTTTATCTGGGAACCCAAGTCTGCCCGCAGTGCAATGTGAAGGCCCCGGGGGGATGCGCTGCCTTCCCCAGCTGGAGCCAGATACCATCTCCATGCTACCTGCCCTTCCCTGCCAGCATTCTTGGTGGAGGGCAGCATCTTCTGAGGCACCAGAACATCCCACCTGCACCTCTACCCAGTCCATGGTGTGGTGTGGTGGGAGGAAAGGAGCTGGGGAGCAGTCACATCCTCTGGGCACAGCTCTCTGCAGGCCAGGCTTCCTTCTCCTCCAGCCGTGCTGAGGCTGGGAACACTTCATCACAGCTAAACCTCCGCAGAGACAGAGCAGCCCTCTCGCACACTCGCCATGCCACCACCTGGGTCAGTGGCCAGATGCAGGTGTCCCTTCTCAAGCCTGGCCTTAAATTCATGCCATGGGGGTACGAATGGATTCACCCCCTCTGCCCAGGAGCAGCAGTTGAAACTCAGCAAGATGAGGTCAGTCTCAGGCAGCACCATGGTGGGAAGGAGCCAAGCTGGGGGTGATGTGGTGCCACCCTGTCTCAGTGCCCCGGGGTAACCCCTGCAATCCCACCGTGCATGGTGCTCTGTGGGAGACATGCTTAACACCGTGGGGCTGCACCAGACCCGTCGCTTTTTATTTACTAAAGCAAAAAAAACCCAGTTTGGTAGACAGTTGCAGAAAAATGGAAACTTGAGCAGCTCCAGCACGAGAAGCTTGTCCAGCCTGCAGGGTATCCAGGGCAGCCACTGCCTTTACTGACCCAAGAGCAGGCTCCCCAGCACAAGAACATGATTTTGGAGCCTGGCCCCTGGTCCTGAGCAATGACAGCGAGCATCGGGGCAAAGCCAGGGGAAGGCGAGACCCCCTCCATGATGCCACCGGGCAGCGCCTGCTGCTTTAATTGGGGCGAGAATAGAAGCTGCAGCAGAAAACGGGAATATACAAAAAAAAAAAAAAAAAAAAAAAAAAAAGCGTGAGAAAGGAAATCTGAGCAAGGCCTGGAGCAATCTAACCAATCCAGCGGAAACAATAGCCCAGGAAGAAAAACCAGTTCCTACACATAAGGTAGAATAGGCTGGGAACGGGCTGGAGGAGGGGCAGGAGGCTCACCCATGCACTCCTGCCCCGAAAAAGCCGGGCATTATCGGCTTGCGGCTGCCCAGGGCACGCTGACCCCTTTCCCAGGGGCTCCGGCCCGCTGCCTGCACTGCTGCCTGCACTGCTGCCCACACTGATGCCCGCCGGGCTGCATAGCGGGTTTGGGGGAAAAGGCCTAATGCCGGGCATGCTGCAGGGCTGGGCTGTCATCCACCCCACAGGGACGGGCAGAGCAAGGCACAGCAGCTCTCCTCCAGCCTGGGTCGAGCCCTGCTGGGCTGGGCTGAGTGCTTGAACCGGGCTCAGCACCATAGAATCAGAATTGTTGAGGTTGGAAGGGACCCTTAAGATCATCAAGTCCAACCATTAACCTAAGCTGACAAAACCACTTCTAAACCATGTCCCCAAGTACCACCTCTCCCCTTTTATTTAAACAGCTCCAGGGATGGCAAATCCACCCCCTCCCTGGGCAGCCTATTCCAATGTTTGATAACCCTTTCAGTGAATAAAGTTTTCCTAATATCCAATCTAAACCTCGCCTGGCATAACTTGAGTCCATTTCCTCTCATCCTATCACTTGTCACCAGGGAGAAGAGGTCAGTCCCCACCTCTCTACACCCTCCTTTCAGAGAGCTGTAGAGAGTGATAAGGTCTCCCCTCAGCCTCCTCTTCTCCAGGCTGGACAACCCCAGTTCCCCCAGTCATTCCTCATAAGACTTGTACTCCAGACCCCTCACCAGCTTCGTTGCCCTTCTCTGGACATGCTCCAGCACCTCAGTGTCCTTCTTGTAGTGAGGAGCCCCAAACTGAACACAGTACTCAAGGTGGGGCCTCACCAGTGCCGAGTACAACACCCAGGCTGGGATCAGCAACTGGCCTGAGGTGAGACTCGTGGATGGGACGAGACCCCAGGCTGGGATTAGCCCCCCTCCTGAGATTAGCCCCCAGGATGGGCTCACCGCTGGACTAAGCTCACCACCAGGCTGGGCTCTCCCCCCGGCAGGGCTCAAAGGGCAGCAGAGCGGGGCTGTGCCACCAGCTGGGGTCCCTGGGGCCAGGCATGGGTGGGACGTGGGTCCTGGGCAGGTGCCACCGGGGAAGCAGTGCTGCTGCCGGCTCAGCCGCGGCGGGGGGAGGAAGGGAACACAGGATTTTACAGAGGTAACAAACCGTTCGCAGCACCTGCCCATGGGCTAGCATGGGCCTGCCCGGGCACCCCAGCGCAAACATGGGCCCTTGGGGAAACGGCCATGGATGCACTTTCTCACCTCCTCAGTTCCCACCCGCAGGATGTCTGTCTGTCCCTGCCGGGCAGCACACCCTGCCAGACAAACCCTCAGGCTGCGGGATGCATTGGTTCAAGGCAGGGAAAGCTCAGGTAGATAAACCAGCTCCAGCGTGGTCCAGCAGCCGGTCCCTCACCCTGGACACAGCCAGGCGTGCTAGATCTGGCCCCTTAGCATCATGGTGAGGGTTGGGACGTGCCAGGGGGGTTGTGCTCCCCACAGCCGGGAGGGCCAGATACTTTCATTTTGAAGCAGAAGCTTGAACTCTGCTAAGATCAAAACCACTGTCACGCTCCTCACCGTGAGCTGCAGGGACTTTCCTGCACCTGAGGATTTCAATTCCCTCCAGCTCTGGCTCCGCAGACAAGTCTGACTGCCCCCAGACCTGCTCCCCACCGTCACCCGCTGGGGACAAGCTGGCTGAGCTGGGTCCATCCTCCTCTGCCGTGGAGCACAGCTGGGGGAGCAGGCAGTGTTCCCAGCCAGCCTGCGCTCCGCCTGCCATGAGCCAAACAGTTCTCAGCACCCTTCAAATACAGAATCACAGAATGACAGATGGGCAGGGGGTGGCAGGGCCCTCTGGAGCTCACCCAGTCCAACCCCCTGCCAGAGCAGGGTCCACCAGAGCAGGGTGCACAGGACAGCATCCAAGTGGGGTTTGAATGTCTTCAGAGAAGGAGACTCCACAGCCTCCCTGGGCAGGCTGTGCCAGTGCTCACAGCAAAGAAGTTCCTCCTCATGTTCAGACAGAATTTCCCATGTTCCAGTTTGTGCCTGTTGCCCCTTGTCCTGTTGCTGGGCACCACTGAAAAGAGTCTGGCCCCGTCCTCCTGCCACTCACCCTTTAGATATTGATCTGTATTGATGAGATCCCCTCTCAGCCTTCTCTTCTCCAGGCTCAGGGCTCTCAGCCTTCCCTCAACAGAGAGGTGCTCCAGTCCCCTGAGCAACTTTGTAACCTCCACTGGACTGTCTCCAGTAGTTCCTGGTCTTCCTTGAACCGGGGAGCCCAGACACAGTGCTCCAGTTGTGGCCTCCCCAGGGCAGAGCAGAGGCAGAGGACAGCCTCCCTTGACCTGCTGGCCATGTTCTTTTTAATGCACCCCAGGAGACCATTGGCCTTCTTGGCCACAAGGGCACATTGCTGGCCCATGGTCAACTTGTTGCCCACCAGGACTCCCAGGTCCCTCTCTCCAGAGCTGTTCTCCAGCAGGTCAACCCCTAACCTGTACCGGTGTATGGGGTTATTCCTCCGGAGGTGCAGGTTCCTATACTTGCCCTTGTTCAACTTTGTTAGATTCCTCTCCGCCCATCTCTCCAGCCTGTCCAGGTGTTGCTGAATGGTGGCACAGACTTCTGGTGTGTCAGCCTCTCCTCCCAGTCTTGTGTCATCAGCAAACTTGCTGAGGGTACACTCTGTCCCCTCATCTGGGTCGTTGATGAATATGTTGAACCAGACTGGACCCCTGGGGAACACCGCTAGTTACAGGCCTCCACCTGGACTCTGCGCCACTAATCACAGCCCTCTGAGCTCTGCCATTCAGCCAGTTCTCAATCCACCTCACTGTCCACTCATCCAACCCACACTTCCTAGGCTTTCCTATGAGGATGTTATGGGGGACAGTGACAAAAGCCCTGCTGAAGTCGAGGTAGTCAACCCCCACTGCTCTCCCCGGCAGGGCTGGGGGCAGCAGCCTGGCGAGCAGGCAGTGCTCCCTGCCTGCACCGGGACTTGGCCTTGCTCGGCATGCGCAGGAGGAGCCAAAGAAAGGGAGGACAAAGCTGTTCCCAACACATTTTTCTGCTTTGACACACTTGTGGGCCCTCGGAGCGCTGCAGCTGGGTTCCCAGCACCACGCATCGGCTTTCCAGCCTGCACCCCTCAGCCAGTGGCATGCAGGCTCCAGATTCCCCAAATACCTGTCTGGGAGCAGCACAGGACAACTGTGCAGGGCAGGTGGAGGTTTTTGGGCTGAAGTCACAGGGAGGGGTGTCTCACCAGCCCTGACGCATAGAGCAGTAAAAGTTGCTCTGGGGTCCCATGTGTGCCCATCACAGCACTTAACGAGGCCTCACAACTGGTTCAGGCTCTTAGTGCTGCCAGTTGGGAGCTTGTAAAAATCAGCTGTGGTGCAACGGCCTCGGACATGCGTGAGACGAGCCCCGGACCCCCGACATCCAAAGTCAGCCTTCAGTTTAATAAAGAAAAGCTCCTAAGGCAGAGATACCCCATTTGCAGCACCACAGGGCCCCTCAGGCACCTTGCCAGCAGCCTGACGGAGGGACATACTTCGCGTCTTGGTCTGTGTGTTACTGTCCACCAAGTCCAGGAGAAACCCAACCAGGCACAGTGCTCACACGGCACATGGCCATGCACAGCTGTGTGACCCATGATGCGGTGGTGGAGCTGGGGCTTCCTCCCCGAGATGGCGCCTTCTCCATCAGGGCAGGACGATAGGTGGCAGGACCCCTGTGCCCAGGTAACTCCCAGGACCAGCTCCTCCTCCTCACTCTGAAATGAAGATGCTGAAGGGGCAGTGGCACCCTCAGCAGCACGGGAAGGGAGGTCCTGGAGGACCTGGGAGGCTCCAGGCATTTGCTGGCTCCTGTCCGTGCTTTGGAGGGTCCCCTGCAGAGCAGCTGCTCCTCTCACTTGGGCAGCGCCAACCTGCCGATGGAGCCTTTGTCTTCTACTCCCACTACCTCCTTCCTGGTCACCCCATTCCCACGACCTCCATTCTGGTCACACCACTCTCATCACCTCCACAGCATCCACCTCCAGTCTGGTCATCCCACACCAACCAACCCCACACCCATCAGCCCACTCCCATCACCTCTCGTATGGTCACCCCACACTGATCATCCCCTCTTCAACCACTTCCACATGTATTCCACACCAAGCTCTTCCCTGCTCTTTTACTTCCCTTGTGTTCTGCTGTTCCGCCTTGGGAGGCATTTCTAGCTAGATGCTCTCCAGTTTCCATCCTGCCTCTCAGCTCTGTGTGATATTTGGCACAAGATTGTGCACCCAGGACCTCCCCGAGCCCACCGGGATGGTGATGCTGGTCCCAGCAGGCTGCTCCTGCAGCAGGTCCCTGCAGCCACCCGCCTCCCTGGCCAGGCTGGCTGCGCTGCTGGCGCTGGACGAGGGCCTGTGGCGCCCCAGCTCAGCCTTCACCACTCAGGTTGCGAGCTGAGGGACCCACAGTGTCCCCAGAACATGGGCCACTGATTTATCCTCCTGTCTGTGGACAACCTACAGCAGTAGCTGAAGAGCCTGGCACCATTTCTCACCTTGGGGTGGTCCCTGTGAGTGTGGGACTGCTCCAAAAACTGTCACCCCCTGGGCACCAAGAGGGTAAGGAAGGAGCCAGGCATAAAAGCCAGATCCTGCACACCTGATGGTATGAAAGGGTTGCACAACCCTTGCTTGGGCAAGGAGGGCTGTGGGAATGAGCTGTGCCTTGGGATGTGCTGCAGGGCTGGCAGGGAGCATGCAGCCCTCGCACCCCCACCCTGGTGGGCATGGCCCCAAGCCCCCCCCCCCGGCATGCTGGCTGTCACCAGATGGGCAAGGTGGCCCACAGCCAGATGGGCAGGGGGATGGCTGCATGTGAGGCAACACGTGTCACAACACAGCCAAACTCAGCAGGTCACTGCCAAACGTCCCTGGGGTATCAGGAGGGCTCCCATGGGGCAGCCAGCAGCCCCAGGGCAGTGGGCGGTGGGCAGGGGCTTGGCCACAGGCAGCACACAGGGAGTCAGTGAGATGGAGGAGTGCTCAGAGGATGCAGGCAGCCCCTGCCTGCAGGTCCCACAGTGCGGTGGGTTTGTTTGCTCAGCGCCTTGCTGCAGGTGTGCCGGGAGCCAGCAGCCGCCCCGGTGTGCCATGGCCCAGCCCTGCGGATGTGGCTTTCTCGCTCTCACGCAGCCACTGCGCTGGCAGCAGCCACCCTCCCCGGGGAGCTCAGTGGTGTTCCCATGGAGGGTCCGGCTTTGGGCTCTGGTCCCCGAGGTGGGACGCCTTCAGGCTGGACTTCGCATGAGCCCTGGGCTTATCCATACACCTCAGCACTTGCTGGCAGGACCTGGCCTGCACACCCACGGTGCCCAGCACCCCATGAAGGGTGGAGCTGCTCAACGGCTCTGGAGAATGAAGCCGTGACCCCCATGTTGGACAGAGCCTGCCACGACCCAGGGCAGGGTGCTGTTCCCGAGAGGGGGGTTTCGGGAGCAGAGCAGAGTGCGGGGCCCCTATTTCCTCTCTGTTTCGCTTGGCCACCATCCCCAGGTGGGACATAGCACGCTCCACCTGGATCAGAAGCCAGTGGTGGCAGGATTGCCCTTCACGGGCTCTGCAGTGGCCAGGGGTGTGGAGATGGAGCAGATATTTGCCTTGGCAATGCAGTTGTTGCCATTACAGTTACGATGAAGTCAGAACACGCTCTCCATCGCATATAAGTCTCTCAGGGCCCAGGTGGATTCACCTCTCCTGAGGTCACCTTATCTCCCGGGTGTCACTGCCACCGTGTTGTCCCCTGGGTCTCTCCCGGTACTTTTTATTTCCACCTGCAGACCTCAAGGCATGGCTTCTTTCCTTGGTCCCAGCCCTGACAGAACTCAGCAGTGCTCAGGTGCCCACCTCTCCATGGAGGCAGCAGCCCCCAAGATGTTTCAGGTGTGGAGGGCCACCATGTCACCAGAGGCCCCAGGTCAAGAGCAGACCTACCCATGAGCCGTCCATCGTTCCTAACAGCCTCTGCTGATGGAGACAACCAGCCTCCTCAGGCTTTGCTCTCCTCACAGCTCAAGATCTAACTTGACTCCTCCCTATTGTGAGCCAAGACTTGTCCTCACGGAGAGCATAAAAATCCCATACTCTGCCCTGCATAGCTCAAACACAGGCCAAGGCTGCTGGGGAGACAGTCATTCTTGGTGCAGACCCTGCTCATCTCGCAGGGCCACCTAGGCCAGGGAAGCTTCCTGACAAATGGAGCAGCAATGGAGGGGACCATGGTGCTGGTGGTCATACGGCTCGGCCAGGATGTCACTGTGGAAATAGCATGCCCTGACAGTGAATTTGGGGACAGCCAGTCCCTATGCACAATCCTCCCAGGCAGTCTGGGATGATCCCTGCTGCAAATCATCCCTGTCACCACAGCTGGAGGAGGAGCAGGAAGGCCCCACAGCTCCTCCGTGGCATCACCTCCCAGCCTCTGAACAAAAGCATCAGCCTCTGCCTGCACTGCCTGCACGACCAGAGCAGGATGGAGGAAAATGTGGGTGACAGGGAACAATTTTAACACCCAGAACCACATTCCCAATCCATCCTGCCAGCATCCTTCTCTCTAGACAACCTCTGGCAGGGCTGGGACCAAGGCTGGTCAGCTCTGGGACCAAAGCTGTACCGGTACAGCTGTAGGACACACCACGAATGAAGGTGTATGGGCCAGGTGCTGCCACAGTGGCCCCAAACTGACCGAGAAACCTTTGGTAGAACAAAGGTGGAAAAAACAGGGATTTCGTTGAGGACCAGGCTGGTGCCAAGCACCTTTGGAAGGTTCCCACCATTCAATGCAATGGTTGCCCTTGGTGGTACAGCTCACCCCATGGGGTGAGCCTGCACAGCTGGGCTCTGCCAGCATTTCCAGCGCAGAGGAGCTCACAGGCAGTGCCATCTCCTTTGAGAACAACCATGTAAGTCTCATCTCAAGGGAAAACCCCAGCTCTTGCAGGACTTCTCCAAAAGGATCCCCAAAAACATTCCCAGAAAGACGCTATGCAAGCTGCTAACTGGGACCTACAAGGGGAAAGCCCCTGGGAGCAGCCTGGGGGAAGAGCCACTGTTGCTGGAGCAATGAGAAACCCCAGGAGACCTTGTGCACCGATGCCCCGTGTTCCCAGCCTGACACCTCCCAGATGTGCTAACGTGACCCCAGCATGTCGGTGATGTGTGAGGTCACTGCAGAGGGACAGGCATGTTCCTGGGGGAGCCCAACACCTCCATGTCTTTCCACTGCAGCGGGAAGGGGGGGACCAGGGAGCTATCTAGAGCATCGCATGCTCGTGTCATACAAAAAAGGTAAAAAGGGGTAATAATATATATGTAAACATGTGGCAATTTTTTAGGCTTTTGCTGGACCAAAGGGATTTGCTCTCTACTGTTTCAGTGGCCAACTGGAGGAGCGAAAGCTCGGGCAGATGGCAAGAGGAGTGATCCAACCCCATCAAGCATGGGTTTGCTCTTTTGCGGATGAACAGGGCACCGGCAGGCAAGTGGCAGCAAAACTTTAATTTCACCCCACAGAAAAAAATACCTGCAAGTGGAAAATGCTGATGGGCTCTTTGTGGAGGTGAAGTCGGGGAAGGAAGGTGTGTGCTCCATTCCTCGCATTCCTCCCCAGCTCCCTCGGGAAGGTGGCCGCACTCCCCAAAGTCCACCCGGGTGCCCTAGGGGTGATGGAGATGGCCGAGGATCCTGTCCTGCAGCCTCGATGGCTCCACCAGCCAGGCAGGGCCCAGCATCTTCCCTTCTCAGTGCGGCAGGAGAGAGATGGGACTGAGGTCTGAATCCTCGTCAGGGTCCAAGAAATGAAACCTTTGATCTATGTGGGCATCATCTTCAGAAACACTTGGGTGAGGGTCCCACACAGGCAAACGCTGTGTCCCCGGCTGCCATCCCCAGCGTCCTGCCATGTCCACGGCTGTCACGTTGCATCCGTACGGCCACACATTGGAGCCTGCTTCACAGGGCACCTTGGGCTCATCCAAACATCCAAGCATAGCCAGTGGGATACCCTCTCCTCTGGACACCCCACACTGTCCCCTCTCCTGCAACATCAACCCAAAAACCCGAGGAAAAGCCATTGCGTTGCTGTGCGCTCCCAGCCCCACGCCGTCTCGGCTCCCTCCCGGGCACATGCGCAAGGGCACCGCGCCAACAGCTAATGGGAAAGTTCAGGGTCGGGGCGAGCCGCAGGGAGAGGCACATAAAGGGCTCATTGTGCAGCAGGTCTCCCTCCGCTGTGCTCATACAGGGCTTGCAGTTCAACAACAAAACGCAGCCCAGAAATATGACAAGACACCTTTTTCCCAGGCTGCTGTTAAACTCTAATTAAACATTTCAGCACACTCGAGCGAGGGAATATCTGCTTCTCAGGCCCAGGCTATCTCAGCTGGAAAACATCTCCTCCGGTGCAAACAGGCTTGCACAGGTTGACCCAGAAAGATGTACCTTGGGCCCAGGGATGATGCAAACCCCCGTACCAGGGTGGGCAACCTGCTCCCATCCACCCACCTTTGGGCCAGCAAGGGGAACCACTTGCTGCTCCCCTCTCCAGAGGACGGGGCCGGGCTGGAGCAGCCCAAGAAGGGGCCTTGCAGCCGGGTGCACTGCGGGCAATGTCACTGCCAGCAGACGCTGGCACTTCTCCCTGCTCCCCACCGTGGGAACTGGGAGTCCCTACACCCGCCGGGGCAGCAGCCGAGGGAGCACGGCCCAGGGGAGCAAGAGACAGTGTTTGCACCCATGTCAGCCCCATGCAAAGGAGAGCCGGGCAACAGCTGCTCCATGATAGCCCCAAATCTGGCCTTTATGACCCAGAAATTGCCCACTGATGAAGAGGGGCTGTGAATCCGCCTTGCTCATGTGTCTGTACAGTGCCTTAGGCAAGGTCAGTGCCTCTCCAACCCATTGTCCTAGAAACATCTAATGTGATGCCTCACAGCAGCCACATAGCACAGCCCACAAGCTCTTTCTTCAGACTTGGTAGGGTTTTGGACCTCAGAGCCCCTATTTCAGTAAAGCAAATTCTTCCCCAGCTTCATCGCTCTCATGGCCAATCCCTGGGCCTGCTGGTTGTTTCCCTCCCCAGGCCTGGACCATGGTTGGGCTCCCCCACTCCAGAGATTTGCATATTTAAAAATAACCCAATGGACAAGCAAAACGTTGGATTCTCATTCTTCGTGTGCTTTGCAATGCTGACCCACAGGCTCTGACCATCATCACACCTTGCTGTGACATTTTGGTTGGTCTGAAGTAACTGCGTTCCCAAGCTCCCCCATCCCACCCCCTGCACCCTCCTCCACGTCTGGGCAGGAAAACTGGGCTTAAGCCCCTTTTCTGCCTCCCCCCCCCCCAGGGAAGCAGAGGTGCTCCCACACTTTCATTTGACCCAAAAATCTCCAAAGCTCAGCAGGCTGGAGGAGATGACCAGCCTTGGGATGCAGGTGTCCCCGTGGAAGGATCCAACCTGAAGCCTATCTCCTTCCAAAATCCCACCCTTTGCTTTCCTCTGGGTTTTCTGGGGAGCAGAGGGCAGCCTGGCCCTGCGAGCAGCCAGGAGCCCAGCCCTGATCCCCCAAGAGGTGTTTGCTGTTCACCCAGCGTGCCTGTGGGACCGTGCACCACCGGGGGAGACAGGGAGGCGCTGCCACAGGCTTGGTGTCACCGCAAACCGAGATGCGGGAACCAGAGCACACACACTGTTCAAGTGGTGCTGTCGGAAAACCTGGCGAGGCCGGAGCTGGCATCCTGCTATTGCAAAGAACGAAGGGGAAAGAAAAGAGCACAAAAGAGCTGAGCGATGAAGCCAGGCACTGCCGGGAGCGAGGTGGGGCACAGGGACTCAGCTGCCCTACGAGAGCAGAGAGGGGCACGGCGGCTTGAAGACCCCCCTCGTCCATCACCTGGACGCCCAGGATGGGTATGGCGATGGTGAGCTGGCAAAGCTCGGCCAGCCAGGCTGCCTCCCCACGTTATTAAACGCTGACTTCAGCCATTAGTTGCAGTAATTCCTCAGCGCTTTGTTTCTAGCAGGCACAGACAGCAGTTTCTAGCAGCCCCAGAAATACCCCCACCTCTGATGTCTGACCCAGACACGTGGAGGGGACATGGCGGTGCTGAGCAGTGGGCACCGACGTAGCTCAGCTGCCGCTTTGCAGCACCCCTCATCCCACCTGAGCATGACCCAGCAGGAACAGCAAATCCAGGACAGGCGGCTCTGGCCGGCTGGGGACTTGCAAGTTGTTGGTTTCCCACATGCAACCTCAGTAAGAAACAGGTCACCCAGGAAAGGGTTACTACAAAAATCTGCCATTTCTAAGATTGCTAAGTAGTGGGAAGGTGTCTTGCCCCGAAAAGGCTTGGAGCTTGGAGCGGAGTGACAGCCGGTGGATGACACTTGTAATTTGGCATCCTGTGGGGGTGGAATTTGACAAAACTGGTCTCTCCTGCTCGGAGAACATTCCAGCTCTCCGCATGGGTAGTCTGAATTGAACTCCCTCAATAAATACAGCAGCCAAGGGTTTAATCCAGCTCGGCCCCCTGCAGTTAGAAAAGCAGCAGCAGCAGCAAGCTCCTCGGGGAGGCTCCTGTCCTGTCCTGGTGAGGCTCTGTGTTCCCAGCCACCACCAGTGGCACTGCGGTTCCTGCCACTGGGCAGGCCATCGCTCCTGCGAAACCTCACCCTGGCATCTGGGCTGCCCTTGCTGGATGCTGTTACCCCAAGAAAATGGCAACAGCGACCTGTATCTGGGACCCTCCCAGGATGGCACGTGGCTGTGGATGGCTGACAGCTCTGGAGGGGGCCACAGCCATGTGTGGGGTTGTCCCCAGGTGCCACGCACCCACAGGGCTCATCCCTCTCCTAAGCCACTGCAGCAGGATGGGGTGGGAGGCAGGATTTAGGAAGGAATCATGATTTTTCTAGAAAAAGCAAGGCAGGGCAACAGGGCCCCTAAATCCTCCCCATGTAGCACCCAGGCTGTGCTGCACTGCCCAGGCTTTGCGGGACACGTCCAGCCCTGAACCCTGGTTCACCCAGGATGCCCTGGTGGCACCGTGAGCCCCAGTCCTGGCACAGACACAGCCGCAAGGCAGCGAGGGAGGTCACAGCCACAGCGACGCAGACCAAGGGCACCCATCATCCAGGCAGTGCACACACCAAGGGGGCTCACCCCCACCTCCCTGCACACATGGTCCCAGGGACTGCGTCCCCGCCAGGCACCAGGACCCACAGCCTCCCCATGCTGCCCACAGCTGGGGATGTTCTGACACCATGAGCTGGTGATGGAGGGCTGGATCCTGACTTATCAGCCAACTGTTTCCCAGGCTCCTCCGCCGGCTGCCCCCGCTGCGAGGACGTGTGTGCTGATGGGATGGTGCAAGAGGGAAGCGGGGACAAAGGCACTGCACTGCACTCCTCCTCCTCCTCCTCCCTGCTCTTGGCAGGGCCGGGGGACTCCGGCTGCGAAAGGAAAAGGTTCCCAGGGTGAAGGTGTTAAATACCCTTCTCCCGTGCTGCTGTCACCTCGCAGTCCCGGGGGTGTGAGAATCAGACTCTATTATCCCCTCATTAGGAACTAACATACTGTACTAACCTTTTCACATGAAAGCTACGGTCTGTTCGCCAACAAAAGCTGACGCCTGGTTCCCAGGAGTGGAAAAAAACCCAACCCCACAAGCACTTAGCAGGGGCTCTGGGGCAGCCATCCCTGCCGGCTCTGCGCAGACCCTGCGAGCCCCGGAGGATGCTCCGGGGGTAGGAAGGCACTCCGTGAGTTGGGGGCCAGCCGGGCATGCAGCCCCAGTGGAGCAGAGCAGGGGAAACCCCCGCGGGGCGAGGGTTCCTTCTTCCAGACCCCGAGATGGCTGGGGTGCCCCTTGCCTGTCCCCCGCTGGGGAGGGATTGATGGGGCCGTGGGTAGGGGTGCAAGGGGGACTCCTTCCCCTGGGGTTTGTGCTGCAGGGAGCCCTTCCCCACGAGAGCATGCTTCCCCGTCTGTCCTCTAGAGAGGGGTCCCAGGGCTGGCAGAGCCCCTTCAGCCACTGGAGCTGCTACAGCTCAGCCCAGGCTCCCCCTAAGCAGTTTGCAGGGCTTGAGCTGGTTCTTCCCACACCACTGACCAAAGCATGTCGGGATTTGCAAGAGCTGAAACTCCCACTCCTCTTCAGGCTACCCTGAAAAGTGTGAATCAAGGCTGAGAGAGCATCACCGGGCCATGAAAAAACCATCTGTACAACCCTGGGGCCCCAGGTCAGCACCGAGAGCGGCCCGATTTTAAGAACTCTGAGCACAGTGTGGATGATGGTCTCCCTTGGAAACATGGCAGCGGCAGGGACGAGATGTGCATCACTATAGACCACATCTCCGTGCCCCAGACATTGGCAGACATCACCCGAGAAGAGGAACAGTTGGGGTAACATCCTTCTTGCTCAGGCTTTTAATTAAATGAGACCTGCCTGGGGCAACAATTTGAGCTTCTGCCAATCACAGCTGCTTGATGCTGAGATAAAGAAGGGGCTAGAGGAGAGATCTTGAAATGAAAACATTTTTCCTGGTTCCTTCACTTTAAAAATATCCGCTCTGCCCCATTTTTGGCTGGAGACCTTTGACAGCTCGGGGAAGTGGGCTTGAGAGTTGCCCAGGGCCACAGCAAGTGCTGCATGCCTGATAAGTCCCACACCTGGGGGATGTCTCACACCTGGGGACACATCCCTGCCTTCCTGCATGGCTGGGAGACCCCACAAATTCCAGATTCACTTGCCACCTTGCAGCCTCGACTAGCTCCATGCTTCTAATGAGGAAAGTCGGAGGAAGGAGGGATGCGTGCCCAATTTTTTCCTTCCCCCCGCCATTGCTTCCTTTCCTACCTGCCTCCACCTGCAGTCAGCTGTGAAGGCAGCTCCCTCCCTGACCCCACAACCCACCCTAAGGGCTGGGGGACTTTTCCAGGTCCCCCAAACAGCCACTGGCCCCTTCCCAGTGCCCCAGCATGGGGCAGGGATGGAGTGACCCTCTGCTCCCCCAGCTCCGTTGGCAGGTCCCGGTGCACAGAGGCAGGTGGTTTTTGCATTGCACGCACATGTTTATTAGATCCTGGCCCGAGCCCACTAAGCTGTTTAACACAGGCCACCGGCGACAGCTTCCTGAGCTGTTTCGCTGCCACGGGATGCTGTGAAGGTGTCAGCAGCGCTACACACTGTTTTGCAAAGTAATTGAATTAAAAGCGTTGAAACGTTTCGGTGCTGCCTGGCTGCTCCTCTCCATGGCGCGGCCAGGTGCAGCGGCCCGGGGTGGCCCGAAGCACATGCGGCTGCTCTCCTGGGCTGCTCTTTTTGGAAGGTCACTTTTCTTCTCAGTTGCTGCAGTCAGATTTGGGTCATCAGGTTTGATCTAAACATGTCAGAGGACTGGAATTCAGGGGGAAGCAGAAGCACGATAAACGCAAGCTGTCTCCTGGTGCATTTCTGGGCTGGTTTCAAAAAACCCTTGGTTCACCCATAGCATCTGGCAGATGGGCTGGGAAACCTGGCGGCAGGTTTAGTTCATCGCCCGACACAGGTGCCTCGGCGCTTGCGGCAGTGACAGCAAAGCCTGCCCACTGCGCCGGCACCGAGTGCGGCAGCACCTCTGCACACGTGTGTCTGTGTAATGAAGATGAGGATGCGGGTGCTTTATCACCTCCTGTCCGCAGCTCAGAAGTACCTTTGAGGCACAAATCGAGCCAAGGCCATGGGCATTAAGTTTTGTGCAAGGTGAGAAGCGATCCTTACCCAGCAGCTGGCGCGGATGAGGCAGAAGGAGGTAGAGCTGGTGCAGAGAAGCACAGAGCTGAGTCGGGACCCACGTCCCCCTGGCCATTGTCCCCAGGCTTCCTGGTGCCAACCAAATCCTACAGGTCCTGAAGAGGTTGGTGCTCTCCAGGGAGGGGCAGGCAGAGCACTGTCAAACTCACTGTAGCTGTGAAAGGGGAGCAGCCAGGAGGGTTTGTCCGGCGCCTTCAGCCCAGCCGGGCTCCCCGGAGCTCCTCCCCAGCTCCACACATCGGGCGAGTCCAGCGTGGGAGATGGGCAGCTTCGTCTGAGCAAGGACACTCGTCCCCAGAGCAAGCAGCAGCCCCGGACCTGCCGGGAGAGCAGCCAGGAGATACAAATGGAGAGATGGGTTTAGAGAACAGCGCTGGATTTTCCGCTTCCCCCACCTGAGGCATGCCTGAACCCAATCGTTTCAAAGAGGTTCAGACCCAACCAAAGCCACACTGAGGCAAGGAAAATTAACTTCGAACACAATGTGTTAAGCTGAAACAAGTGATTCTCCCCCACCCGCCCCCATTTTTCAGCTCAGTCCATGCAGTGACGAGCACATTGCAGTCTGGGTCATGCCAAGCCGGAGACCTCTTGGGCTCCATCAGCATCCTCACCCAACACTCTCTGCGGGTCCCCGAAGCCTTGCTGGTCCCCAACCGCCATGTCAGGGGGCTCGGTGCCCTTTTCCTCACTGTCCTTTGCTTGTGGCTGTAGCCGGTTGGGACCTCTGGCCACTGCCAGCCTGCCAGGAGGTCCTGCAGAGCTCTGGGATGCCCTGGCAGATAAAACTCTCTGAGCTTTGCCTGAGCAGCCTGGGGCGAGCACACTCGGTATTCGTCCTGGAAGGGAGAGCTGGAGAGAGCAGCTGGATAAGAGCTGCTGCTCAGCCCCATTTCATGGGGACCCGCGAGGTTGAGGCTCCTCAAAGCACCAGCCCAGGCCCTTGCACAAGCTTTTGCATACAAAAATGACACATAGAAATGTGAAATGTGCCTTCAGCAGGTACCTGGGTAGAGTCTTGGGGGGGAAGCAGCTTTTCATTTGGTCTTGGAGGCTCAACCTCAAAGTCCAAGGCAAGTCAACATCCAAATCTCCAAGTCTCAGACTTCCTGGAGAAGGTGCGGGTGCCCATCTGCCAGAGTATTGGCCTCTGCTCTCTCTGCTCTGTGTGAGCCATTGGGGACAAACTGCACCAATACAGAAGACTACAGAGGCCTCTGAAGCAGAGCATCCTCGGCAGCCCAGCAGACACCCGCTCAGCTCATGATGACTCTAACTGGCCCCAGGATTCCTGCTCCTCCAGCTTTAGTCTCAGGCAAAGGAGATCTTAAAGAGAGATTATTATCCACCCATGATAAAAGGGGACCTGCCTGGGTGCTGTCTGCACTCTGCTGAATTACAGGGTCTGCATGGGGACAGCAGAGGAGGTGCTGAAAGATCAGCCCAACACACAGCCACCCCCTGGGAGAGCACCCAGATGGTCCCGGCGCTGCCGAATTCACACCTGCACCCGAAACCCCGGGGCTGAGCTGAAGAGGGCACAGTGGGCAATAGCAGCATGGCACAGCACAGGGCAGGGCACCAGTCATACTGGGCTCATGCCGCGGGCCGCACTGTGATGGTGTGACATGGGAACGCTCTTGCTTGGGGACAGGAGTCCCAGGGACTGGGGACACCAAGGTTGGCCATTCCCCTGCCGCACTCAGACAAGCTGCCAAGTCCTGTTCCCAGCCTCACCCCGCACAAACCAGAGATGGAGACTTAGCCCAAGGCTGTGTCACTGCTGTGTCACCATTGCACAATGGCCCTGTCACTCAGCATCAGGGAGGACCCCGAGCAGCTGGCACAGTCATGGGCAGGGCCAGGAGCTGCCTCCATGCAAGAACACCCCCTCGCACCCCTTCCCGTCGGCAAACACCCCCAGAGCCTCCCTTCCTCCATACAAATCCCTGATGGATGCTCAGCAGGTCCTGCCGCTTCTTCGGCATCTTAGATGGGAGGGGACCACGGCGCTGCAGCGTGGGGCTTGGCATGGGGACCTGCTCTGCTGTGGCCCTGGGAAAGCCCGGTGCTGGCTGCTGCCATCCCGCTGCGCGGCAGAGATGAGAAGAAAAACAACTTGCGGGGCTTCCCCTCACCTCCCGTCCTCGCCCCGTGCCGTGGCCCCACCGGCTCTTTCATCTCCAAGCGCCAGTGGCTCTTTCATCTCCCGCCCGGAGGTGCAAATCGCTCCCCTCTCGCAGCAGCCGCCCTGCCACCGGCCGCTCGCGCCGGCATCGGCACTCAGCCCAACGCTGCTGGGACCAAATGTCTGTTAACTGTCTGCCCAGCAAGGCCCCCTTGCCGGGAGGGGGGTGGCAGGTGAGGACTGGTCACCTCTGTCACCTCTGCAGTCACCGGCAAAGTGCTCAGGACCCCCAAAGTTGTGGCTGCTCCCAGGGGCCTGCAAAGAAATCGAGGCACCAGGATTTCTTCTGTTTCTCCCTGCAAAGAAGATGATGCTGGGTTTGCGCCTGCTCTCTTTCATGTTTGCTCAAACTCAGCTTTTCCTTATTAACTTGTGCCGATGCAAAACCAGCCCGCCGGGATGGGCAGCCATCTCCCCCATCGGGAGGATGGCCGTGCCGCCCTGGCATTCCCAGTTGTGGATGACGAGGTGGCCTTAAAGCCCGAAGAAACCATCCCGGCTGCCGTGCCCAACTGCCAGCCTGGGGCAGCTCACCATCACCCTGGCAAACAGCCCTGCAGTTTACGGTCCAGCCACGGACCAGAATCTTTGGATTCTGGTTTAAAGGTGACAAGGCTTCACTATCACAGCACAGGTCAGGGTGTGCCAAAGGGCTTTGAATCCTTATGAGCAGCATTAAACAAGACGGTATGAACTGCAAGGAGAGCACAGCTGGGTGGTGTGAAAGGCTGGGGGACAATGAGAACAAGAAAGAGAGAAAGAGAAAGCAAAAATAGAAAGAAAACAAAGAAGAGAAAAAAAGGAAAAAGATGAAGAAAAAGAAAAAGAAAAAGAAAAAAAGAAAAAGAAAAAGAAAAAGAAAAAGAGAAAGAGAAAGAGAAAGAGAAAGAGAAAGAGAAAGAGAAAGAGAAAGAGAAAGAGAAAGAGAAAGAGAAAGAGAAAGAGAAAGAGAAAGAGAAAGAGAAAGAGAAAGAGAAAGAGAAAGAGAAAGAGAAAGAGAAAGAGAAAGAGAAAGAGAAAGAGAAAGAGAAAGAGAAAGAGAAAGAGAAAGAGAAAGAGAAAGAGAAAGAGAAAGAGAAAGAGAAAGAGAAAGAGAAAGAGAAAGAGAAAGAGAAAGAGAAAGAGAAAGAGAAAGAGAAAGAGAAAGAGAAAGAGAAAGAGAAAGAGAAAGAGAAAGAGAAAGAGAAAGAGAAAGAGAAAGAGAAAGAGAAAGAGAAAGAGAAAGAGAAAGAGAAAGAGAAAGAGAAAGAGAAAGAGAAAGAGAAAGAGAAAGAGAAAGAGAAAGAGAAAGAGAAAGAGAAAGAGAAAGAGAAAGAGAAAGAGAAAGAGAAAGAGAAAGAGAAAGAGAAAGAGAAAGAGAAAGAGAAAGAGAAAGAGAAAGAGAAAGAGAAAGAGAAAGAGAAAGAGAAAGAGAAAGAGAAAGAGAAAGAGAAAGAGAAAGAGAAAGAGAAAGAGAAAGAGAAAGAGAAAGAGAAAGAGAAAGAGAAAGAGAAAGAGAAAGAGAAAGAGAAAGAGAAAGAGAAAGAGAAAGAGAAAGAGAAAGAGAAAGAGAAAGAGAAAGAGAAAGAGAAAGAGAAAGAGAAAGAGAAAGAGAAAGAGAAAGAGAAAGAAAAAGAAAAAGAAAAAGAAAAAGAGAAAAAGAAAAAGGAAAAAAGAATAAAAGGAAAAGAAAAAGGAAAAGATGAAAAAAGATGCCAGTGTTAGTTGGATGCGGCTCCCAGCTCTGCACCCTGGGTGCAGCTCTGCCCCTGCCATCACTGGGACACACCCATGGGTGCCATCCCAGTGGCAGCCCCGGAAGGGACCATGGCCAGAGCTGGGCGCATGCCGAGCAGCGTCACTGCGTGCACCGGCTCTGCCAGGGAGCAGGTCATCGGGCCTGGGGACAGGTGAGCTGCGGTGGCAGCCTGACCCACCCCTGGGAGCCGCGTGAGCCCCAACCAAATCCTACAAAGCAGATGAAGAGTTTCCTGGCACTTCAGCTGCCTGCACTGGGGCTGGCGCTGCTGTGGCAGTGGGAGTGAGCGCAACGCCGGGACGGGCACCGCATGGGCACATGGCGTCAGGACACGTCAGCATCTCCACGTCATGTAACTGCACCCAAAAAGCCAGTAATTAACACCAAAGAGTTTTCACACTACCAAACGGCTCTTCTGCAAAGAGCCAAAGGGATGAGCCGTGGGAACAGTGATGCTCGCGGGCAAGGGGGCCTCTGAACTGAGCGGGGGTGCAGGCGGCAAAGCCACCACGGCTCCCGGCACACGGGGCTGCCACTGATGAGCTCCACAAGCTGCAAACCTGCCTGTGGTGGGGCCGGGACGACGCAGCGAGGGGAGCCCTGGCAGGACAGCCCTCGCTGGTGTGACTCAACCCCTTCACGAGGAAAGCGCCCGTGCCTGAGCTGAACGGTCCCGTCTTGTCTGTCCTGGCTGACATCTCCCATACGGGGAAATTGACAAGTCCCAGGGAGTTTGCCCCATGCGCCTTCATCAGTCCCAGCAAGGCACCTCGGAGAGACCCAGTTTCCAAGCCTGCTTTCCCGCTGATCAAATGCTGAACATCAGTTAAAAGGAAGCAATTAACACCTGTTGTTAATTGAATTGTTTTGCACGATTGCAGCAACCGAAAGGTTAATATCCCTCCAAATTTAATCTAACCCTGCAAAACAGTCACAAAACTCAGCCCAGTAAAACCTGACAGTCCGTCTTAACATGCACTGACGCTCTCAGCCTGCCTTGTCCTGCCAAACCAAACCATCCCGGCTACTTGCCTCTTCTCCCATTTACTATTTATGCTTCCAGCTCATCACAGACAGACTGACCTGGGGCATTTCTCCTCCCCTGGGACACACAGTGCTGGGGTTTGCAGTGCGGTGTGAGGGGCAGGTGGGCTCAGTGTCCCGCTGGTGGAAGGGAGAGCTCTGATCCTCAGGTGCCCCAGACAAATGCCTTAAAGACTCCAGCCAAACAAATGGGGTCTTTTGGGACAAGGGGACAATTACACCAGAGGAAAGGAATAAAACCAGCCACTGGCAGCACCTCCACAAGCACCTTCTGCCTTCCCAGCCACGGTGGCAGAGGGGACCCTGAAGGGGACCGAAGGCTCAGAGCGGCAGCGGGGGCATCGCTGGGGCGCAGAGGGTTCAGGGCTGGAGCGGTCCAAGCGTCCGGTGCTGTTTGTTTCGCTCCGGAAATCCGGATCTTACCTATTTAAATAAACCGGCCAGCAGGACGGCAGAGTGTCAGGCCTGTTGTTGAGCGCACAGGAAACAGCTGTATTCGATTAGGGAGGGTTAAGCTGGTGACTCTGATAGCCTGGGAATAATAATAATAACAATAAAATCCTCTCCTGTTGCAGGACTATTTATTTTCTATCGAAAAGTCCAACAGCAGCCCATCACATGGCAGACAGCGACCGACTGGGTCCCTTCTGCAGGTCTGCAGGGGTGAGCCGTGGTGGGAGAGGTCGGAGAGAACGGCAGGGGCCTCATGCAAGCACCCCAGGGGCGCTCAGCCTGGCCCAGGGTGGGCAATGCTCTGTCCCACAGGGTTTCAGAAGCAGGGCTGGAAGGAGCATCCTCACCCAGAGCACCATCCACTTCCTGGTGCTGGGGAGTCATCCCTCCACATCCCCAGTTTATGCCACAGCCAGGCATGCGCCAGCAGTGCAGGACAACACTGCGACACACAGGACTCGGCTGTCTCAGGCTGGTCCTATCCCAGCTCCCTCCAACCCTGAGGGTCTGCACCCACAGGAGAGCAGGAGGAGGTGGGCAGGTGGGGTGTGGGGTGGGTGTCTGGAGGAGCCCTGGCAACACGGCTGGTTTTGTGCAGGGACTTGACTCTGGTGTGTGTGAAAGCATCCCATCTGCTCTGAACAGGACAGCATCCCCATCCTCATCCTCATCCTCATCCTCACCCTCATTCTCATTCTCATCCTCATCTCCATCCCCATCCCCATCCCCATCCTCATCCTCATCCCCATCCCCATCCCCATCCCCATCCCCATTCTTGCCCCACATCCGTGCATGCTCTCAGGCTCACCAGGAACACACCAGTCTTGCTAAGTGCTGACTCAGCACTTGGGCACAAGTAAGCGGTGGCAGTGGCATGCAGCACCGCAGCTCCTTGCCCTGCGGCACACACGGGGCCAGGGAGACATTTTGGGCAAGGCCCCAAAAATGCGGCCAGGTGGCGACTCTCTCCTTCCACCCACCAGGAAGGACCCAGACCAGCGCATGCTGAAACTCCTGCTTCTGGGAAGCCATTCCCATTTTTTTACGGCTGTTTTAAAAAAAACTTGGCCATTGCCCAGCCCTAAGAACAGAGCTACACTGCCCGTCCAGCTCCTAGACTCCCAAGTGACCTCCAGGAATATTTCTACAGCTGCCCACACAGATTTCCCAGGAAGGGCAGCGTGCATCCTCGGCAGCAGAGCAGCCACGTTCCCGCTGTCCAGCTTGGGCCGCCCCATTTCTCCAGGGTAATCCCAGCTCACAGAAGAGGTTTTTGTTTTTCCTTCCGATGTGGCAGGATGCAGCCAGACAAGCCACAGCAGCAAATATGTTTGTTGCTCTCCCCCGTTTGCCTCCCTGTGGCACACAGAGCCTGTGGGTCCCACTGGGATGTGGCTGTTTGGACCGTTCGGCTCCGGCTTGTTTGAGCTTCTGGGGGTGGCTGTGGAGTCACCCCCACCCCGGTGGTCCCTGTGTGAACCCTGGTGGAAGGGGTGCTGGAGCCTCAGCTCTCAGTGAGCCTTCAGCAGCAAAATCAGGCTGCAGAGGAGAAACGAGGGCTGGGAGCAAGTCCCAGTCTTGGTGCTCAGCTCATTTTCTGAGGCGAGGGATAGTAGATGAAACATGCAGAGCCCCAACCAGGACCAGGCAGCTTGCCGGGTTCAAGGTCACCTGCAGCTCCTCGCTGTCGGGTCACAGGGGGAAAAGCCGAAGGCAGGATGGAGGGATTTTCCCAGCAGGCTCCCTCCCTGGCACGCCGCCTGTCCCCAGATGCTCCACGATGCTGTAGTAAGCCTCGGCGCCAGATGCAAAGCAGCTGAGCTTCTCTTAGTTGCTCAGGGCAGCTTCACTGCACCCGCCGCAGCGCTTCATCGGGGAAATTCCCTGCCTGTCCTCTTCCCGAAGAGGCCAGAGCAGGAGCCGGACCAAGGGGAGGGTCAGACCCAGCCCAGGGCCCTTCTCCCACCTCTCTCAGGGTCTCCAGGTAGACATATAAAACCCATCAGCAAATAAGAGTCTGAGGATGAGGGAATGCTCAACCCATCAGCAGGTGTCCAGGTGGGGTGAGAGGTGACACCGCAGACACCCCTGGGATTCGCAGGGCCGAGCGGCCGCGCTCTCATCCAGCAGCCGTTTCCCGGCATGAATTTTTGGCACGATCCTGCCTCAACCCCCCTTCCCTCTGGGAAATTTCACTGATAACGCCAGGGCTGAGATAAAGAAAAACACCCTCCATGCTCCCACCCAGCTGCCTGCTGGAGTGTCTATCCTGCCTGGCCCTGGCTCTCCTGGCAGTGCCGGGACGACTTGCAAGGGGGAAAGCACAGCTCCCGGGGACCCTTTGAGCATCTCTCCTCGCCTTGCGAGTGGGCCAGCAGACGTGGAGCATCACCGGGACCGCTCGACCCACTCTGGGCTGGCCGGTCGGGTTCCCACGTACCGCCTTGACGTCACCCCGAGAGCACAGGAGTGAAAGGGGGGCCCTCGGGCGCCTGACAATAGCGTTTTCCTTCCCCATCAATAGCAGTGAGAGACACGCTGGGCTGACACGGAACTGTGCACAACAAAAGCCAGTGTCCGAACAAATCTTCTCAGGCACTGGGTCCCCCGGGTGACCCGGGGTTAGCCCGGACTTTTGCTCCCGCCCGGCCCTC
>NW_009649571.1:613076-631178 GCF_000708025.1 Charadrius vociferus
AGGAATGTCCCTCCGCACTGCGCCATAGCTGGTTCCCACGCTTCCAACCTGCTTTGCTATTTATCAGCAACCAGCCTCTAATCCCCTTTGTGAAGGTCTGATTCAAGCTCAGCACAATGTGGTGAAAAGGGAGGGGGCAGGCGGGAGATGAGGGAGGGGAAAACAGTCCCAAAGAATGAAAATAAAACCCTTTACCTTTTCCCTCCCTCCCTGACAACGATTCCCTGGGGACTCTTTCGACCATCACCTCTCCATGCAGTGCCAGGCTGCAGCAAAGAGTCGGGCGGCTCAGCCCACTGCAAGGGGCTCATGGTGGGATGTGATGGTGTTTAGGAACAAGCACACGCATACAAAAAAAGCACTTGTGTCCCCTCGCAGGTTAATTCGGCTTTGATGCTTGCTGCTCTTTCACAACCCTCCTCCTGCCACGGCTTCATCCATCACCTCCGGAGGTGAGCCTGCGCTCCCCATGCTCTCCCAACAGGGATGGAGGTGTGCGGTGAAACATCACCGGAGGCTGTCTGTGGGGAAACAGGGAACGTGAATCCCGATTCCCTCCTGTTCCAGCCACCCCACCGCAGCCTGTCCCCACTACCGCAACCCTCTCTCTTCTCAAACCTCCTCGGGGGGAATAACGACAAAATTTCCCCAAGCCCACAGCGGGCAGAGCTGGGTGCAGGTGCCCCATGCTGGGCTCTCGCCCCATCCTCCCCGGGGCCGAGTCCCGTGGCCGACTCCTGTTTGCTTTAGGGGAGGATTCGCAAGCCCTTTCCCCAGATAACTTTGGAATAAAACAGCTTCCAAAGGCCGTGCTACTTACAAATGAGGGGTTTCAAGCTTTTGTCCTAAATCCAATGCTGTTTTCTTTGCAAACGGCGGGGGAAAAAAGTAAAAGAAGAAGAGACGACCTCGAATGCTAATCTTGTTAGGTTAAACTGTTCGCTAAACAGATGGAGGTGCAAGGCAATGGAATTTTTGTCTTTTCGAGGAAGGGGTTAGGTTTGTAGGGCACAGAGGTCACTCCAGGCAAACTGGCAGCTTTGCTCTTTGTGTCACAAGAGCCGGCAGAAGGTAACGTGGCAAAAATGCTCCTGGCTGAGCTGGTACGGTGGGGTTTAATCCTCTGTTATTCTGGTGGTCTCACAGGATGAAGCCCCCAAGCTCCGCTCCAGGCGTTGGGGTTACTCAGAGCCAGCGCAAGGCCAAGGCACTCCTAAAGGGACACGCTGAGAAAGACCCTGTCGCTCCGCGATGCCACAGCACCTCTGCATCCCCCAAAGAAGACCCTCCCAAAAGCCACCCTACGGCTCCTCTGGCGCTCGGCCCATCTGGGGAGGATGCCGGGGACAGCAGCCTCTGGCATGGCCACTGCAGCATCCCTTGGGACCCGCTCCCAGGCTGACTCCGTGTGAGGGCTGTCGGGCTGCCAGGAAGTTTTGTGCCCAGGGCTCTGAATGGGAACAGTGCTCCTCCTCAGGAGACAGAAACTGTTTCAGCCAGAGGGTCTGGACCCACTGGGGAACATGGTGGTGGCCACAGCACAGCGCCTCTCGCTGCTCCCGTGGGCTCAGCCGCAGCACCAAAAATGCTGGCTGGGGTTAGTGCTGTTGCTTCTGGTCAAAGTCAGGAGCTGAGAAAGTGTCACTGTGGCACTGGGGACAGGCAGTTTGGATTAACGCAAACCACTTGCCCGCTGGCGTCATGCCCCAGGGCCAGGCAGGGAGCTGACAGAGCCCCAGGGAGCTGCCCTGCTGCAGAGGGCCCGAGGTGGCACAGCCCCTGTCACCCCCCAGCTCTGCATCCCTTCCTAACGCTTGGCTTTTGCACCCCCCGTGCCAAAATACCCTGTGTCCCAGGTGGGCTGGGGGGCTCACCGGGGCCCGGCAGGGCGCAGCACCCATGCTGCAGCTGTCCAGTGCCCTGTGGCACCCCACGGGTGTCAGCAGTGAGGGGGCTCACCTGGAGGAGGGCATGCCACCTCACTGGGGGACATTAGGATCCAGAGGGATTTGGTGAGGTGCTGTCAGACACCTGGCATCCCACAGAGAGCGGTGAATAGCTGCTGGCTTCACTCTAAATCCCTCCAGACTTTCCTCAGCTCTGCCAGGGCTGTTACTGTTTTCCTGCAAGGTCCACCAAATCCAACTAAACCCCTTTTCCAGCCTCACGCTTTCCTGTCCTTCTCTCCCCAAATCCAGGGAGTCAAGAGGTGCCGGCCCGGCTGCTCCAGCCAGCCTGGGGTGCTGATGTTTTACACCAGCCTGGGAGGTAATAGCCTGGGAGCTAGTTCCAGTCTGGGTGCTTAAAGTCAGCCCAGATGCTAATGCCAGCCCGGTGCCAGTCCAGCTACTTAACAGCAGTCTGGGTGCTAACTCCAGTTTGGGTGTTTAAGGCCAGTCCTGGTCCTTAATGTCAGCATGGGTGCTCATGCCAGCCTGGGTGCTCCCGCGTTGCCCATGCTGCTGTCGCCCACCCCGGCTCAGCCCCCACACCCCAGGGAAGGCACAGCTGGGACCCAGCCTGTGCCACTGTCACTGGCACGAGTGACCCCACTTCCCCAGGTACCTGCTGACCTCCACCTGGGGACAAACACGGGGCAAGCAAAGCTGGCTCGATTGCTGCATCTCTGCAGACCCAAGCTTCACCTTCCCATGAGCTTTCTGTGGGAAAGGAGCGGACAGCCAGGCTCCCTGCGGGAGCCTCAACCTGCTGGAGGCTGTGGCAAAGACGGAGCCTGGTGTGACCCCATCCCGCTGTCCCCGTGCCCCTCACCAGGCAGAGCTGGCAGGGAGCGTGGTTCCGTCTCTGCCAGCCCTGCACCAACGGCTCCACTTTGGGCACCATGCCGTGCTGCCTGGCAGTGGTCACACGCGGCCTCCTGCCCTCCCTGCATGTCCTCAGCCTGCCTTCACACCAGCGCACTGCTGGTTTGCTCCGGAGGGCACCTGGGGCGAAGCAGCAACAGAAATGAAAAAACAGAAGTATGAAGAATTGGTCAAAAAAACCCAAACAACCCCTACCGGATCTGACAAACCCGTAGCCAGAAACAAGGAACTGCCCAGCGGGCAAAACCCTCAGGGGTCCACCACAAACAGGATCTGCTCCCGAACGGCAGGAGAGGATGTGGGAAGGAAAGGGAGGAGGTCCTTAGCGTGGTCAAGGAGAGGCCAGCTGGGAGAGGTGGGACAGCTGCGATGGCTGAAGCTGGCCAGGATGCGAGGAGATCCCCTCTGGGCAGCGTGCCCAGCCCCGGATCAGTGACCTCGAGGCAGAGAGCGAAGCCAGACAACCCTGAGCACCCAAAACTACTCTAATTTCTAGGCCTGCACCAGCGCTGAGACACAGGACAACCATGTGACGGAGCTGCTGGGGTTGGCATGAAACTCCCTGTGTGTTGTTTTAAAATAAAGGCTAAGGAGAGGGTGCTGGTGGGGCTTCCTGGTGGGACATGCTCATTGAGTACTACCAGCCTGGCTGAGCATCATCCAGAACCAGAGCCCAACAAAATTCTGTGAGAAGACTCAGGACAGCTGAATCCCTGCTCAAGCTGGAGGCTTCCAGCCCGCATCCGCAATGGCACAGCCAGCAGTGCCCGCAGCCCGTCCCCACTGAGCTCCCTTCTCTGCCCAGCACAACACCCTCCTGGGAACCAGAGCTGGGGCTTGTTGGTCCCCTCCACGCTTGCCCAGCCATCGCTCAGCCCTGACGCAGCCGCGTTTGCTGGCAACAAGCCACAGGAACTGAACAGCCACGGAGCCATGGTGGGTTGGAAGGAAACTTCGTGCCAGCATAAAAATTTGCCAAGAGCAAGTTTATACACTGTCCTGGCAGGGTTGAGCTCTCCTGGCACTCCCACCTCCCTCTTCCCTGTCCCTCTGCAGCTGAAGCACCTGATTCCTCCCTCTGGCTACAGCTGTGAGTCCTCCCTGAAACGCTGCAGCCGGGTCCTGCCGTTTCAGAGTGGGGGCTTGGGAGCTGCTTTGCTTTGCCTTCCTCCCACCGGGAGCCGCAGCCGCCATGACCACATGAAGTGTCACTGCAGGCGTCTGGTTTTGCTGTTGCGACGTGAGCACATTCTCAGCAGGCACTTTCACACCCCCCTGCCCCGTGTCACGCAGGCAGTGGACGCAGCATGGTCCAGGCTGGGAATTTGCCGTTGTGTGTCCGTTCCCTCCCACCCCCAGCATTCAAAACAAACAGGAGATGTGAAAATGCATCGTCCAGAAAAATGTGCGAAGAAGGAAACAAAAAGACAAAGTGGCCGAAGTGTGCAGAGGCTCGGCCGGAGGCCTGCGGGGCTGTGACAGTAAATAAATAACAGTCCTGGCGTCCGGGTATTTGTCACCTCGCTCAGCCCACCACTGAGGCTCGGGGCTGTGGGTAGCGCTGTGGAGCGACGCGTCGGTGAGCAGGATCACACCAAAGCCAGCAAAAGGACAAAAGGAAAGAGGAGAAGCGAGCCTGCTTGCATGGCAGGAGCTCAAATACCTTGCGGCACCCAAATGGGGGATTTTGTTCTATCAGAGCAGGTGTCCCGGCTGTGCCAATCCCCGCCGAGGGCTGGCACCCAGCACTGGCATCCAGAACAAGACGCAGTGCCGTCCATCCCATGGGATGAGCCCGTGGTCAGGAACAGGCGTGAAGTCACGCCATGGCTGCAGCACTGAAATGCCGCCACGAGCGAAAGCCAAATGGGGAAACGCGCCCCCGGCTCTGCAGCGAGGTTGGCTACGGGAGCTGGGGGAGCTGGGGCCAGTGTTCCGTCAGTGGGCACCACGGCTCCTCCAGCGAGCAAGCTGGTGAGGTGGTCTGCATTTATGCCATGGGCAGAAATAACCAATTTCCCCCTTCCTTCCCCATGTTGCACCCATGGAAGCAGCCTGGCAGAGGGTGAGGGGAGCACAGCTTTGTGCGCTCTCCTGCTGGACATGCCAGCTCAGCTCTCTGCCCCATTTCCCAATTCCCTGCTGCCCCGTGCAGAGCAGGACAGGACTCAAACTGCCCTGAGTTTGATGTTGAATGGCATTCTGCCCACGGGACCCTTTCCTTGTCCATGGGGAGAGACACCAGCCAAGGACAACTCTCCTCATCAGCATTTAGGGACACTGGGGACCAAGACCTATTCCTCTCCAAACCACCGCGGCGAATGAATAGCCCAGACCAAAGCACTCGACATCTCAAAAGTGTCCAGGGAGGTGAGATGAACCTCCCTAAACTGCAGACCCATCAAAGGGCTGGTTGCCTGAAAGCAGGGCCCATGGTGGGAGCACGATGCCAAGCAGAGCTGACGGAGGGTGCTGGTGTCTGCTGGCCACTGCTGCAGGTGCCCGTGGGCAGCCAGACCAACTGGGGTGCCTGTAGCCCTTGTGCACATAGCTCACCCCAACATACAAGCCCAGTAGTTTCCTGCTCTCCAGTGTCTTCAGACCCTCTATTCACACCAAATTAATTTTACACATGTTTTTCCAGCCATAGGCACTCTGCAACCACTTTGAAGCTGGGACGCACAATCAAGCAGGAAAGGGGGATTTCTGCTGTGGCAGAGGCAGAGGCAGCCTTCAAATCGCCCTGCTGTCAAAAGGCATTTAGAAAACAGCTCGAGAGGAGGGCTTAAGGTGGGCCCACCACGGAGTGACAGCCAGACCAGTGTTCAGAAGCACCATGGGCGCAGGATTTGTGCTGAACCCATTTCTGGGCCCTATTTCCAGATTGTCTTTCACTCCATGTGAGCTGTCGGAGGCCTTAGAGATGATGGACTTTGAGAGCAAACCGGGTGTGGTTTCTTCCACACAGTAATCGTCCATCCCTTCATTAGCTTTAAACACAGCACCGACTTCTTCCATGAACTAGAAAAAGAGAATACTGTGTCTTTTAAAATTTATTTTTTGTTCTCTGAACATTTTCCCAGAGGAGAAAGGAGAAGTGAGGAACCTCCCGTGCTAGACAGCACCATATATGTCTTCTGCTACTCTGCAAAGCCGGAAAGGAAAATACCATCACCCGAGCCACTGGGGACATCACATGTACTGGGGTGAAAGTTACTGTCCTGGGAAGCTGTGACACCCAGCTCTGAAAGGCAGGACTGGGGTCTCCTGAGGACATAAGTCCGGGAAAGGTGTTGGGTGAGAATCCTCTGGCTCAGTGGTCTCAAATATAACTCATACTTGAGCACCCACGTGCTGTGCAAGAGGTACCCAGTGACACCCGCCAAGCCTGGACCAGTCCTGCTGACCCGCAACCCCACCACGACACCTCCAACCCACGGCAGCAGGAGACCCACAGCTCACCAGGTTTCAGGTGTGTCCAGTGCCTCCAGGGCTGCCATGTCACGCTTGGTGGTGCCAGGGCTCCCAGACCATCTTTTCTTATGAAGTGCCAAGGCTCCCCAAGGGACAGGAGCTGAGGGGCATCCTAGGGCTGGCCTTGCCACCAGAACCACCCCACTGCCCCACACAAGGTGAGTGGGCTCTGCCAGGCTCCACCAAGACCAGCTCATCAGAGCCTAATTATCACCACAGCTGCAACCTCTCTGTGACCATTCAATGCACGGCCACGGCCTCTTGCTCAGCCTGCACCTCCCTGTGGAGCCCCACTGCCTCACAACTCCCTCGCAGACAGGGGCTGCCACTGAATCATAGAATCATAGAATGGTTTAGGTTGGAAGGGACCTTACAGATCATTGAGTTCCAATCCCCCTGCCCTGGGCAGGGACACCTTCCACCACCCCAGGTTGCTCCGAGCCCCGTCCAACCTGGCCTTGAACACCTCCAGGGATGGGGCAGCCACAGCTTCTCTGGGCAACCTGCGCCAGGGGCTCACCACCCTCACAGGGAAAAATTTCTTCCTAATGTTTAATCCAAACCTCCCTTCTTCCAGTTTAAAGGCATTCCCCCTCACCCTATCACTACCTGCCCTTGTAAAAAGTCCTTCCCCAGTTCTCCTGTAGGCCCCCTTTAGGGACTGGAAGGCTGCTATAAGGTCTCCCTGCAGCCTTCTCTTCTCCAGGCTGAACAGCCCCAACTCTCTCTGCCTCTCCTCATAGGAGAGGGGCTCGGATCCCCCTGATGTCTTTCCTTCCCCAGGGTAATCTAGATCGGAGATGTCAAAAGATTTTGTGAAACATCCAGGGGTCTCTAAAGAGGGCCAGGACAGGCTTTCCATGGATTAAGACAGGGTGACCACCTCATTCCAGCCAGACTGAAGAAGAGAGGGACACCTGCCGAGTCCAAACCAGAGGAGACCATTTGTAAAATAAGGTGGTGAGAAGTTCTCACATCCTGTGAGCAACTGTCCTCATCTGTCATGTAAGAGGAAGCTGGCTGGGTGGGAAAAATGTTTGACTGTCAGAAGAGACAGAGAAATATTGGAAAGAACGTCCTGAAATTAGAAATCATGTCAGTGACAACTGTAAACATTTCAGTAGGGTCAACAAATAAAACACCCAAGCTGGTGGCTTGTTCTGCCCAACCCAAGCCCCAAACTGCAGAATCTTCTGGTTACCCTGAGCAGGAAGACAATCTCTGCATAACTGTGCTCCCCGCAGCCTGAAGCTCAGTTTCCAGCTCTGGCGCTATTAACCTCCTCCATGGACACGCTAATGGAGATAAAATGGTCCTGGATGACAATCACAGCTTGGGGCATTCCCTGCCTGAATGAATCAACCTGAACAGCTACTGCTATTGCCAAAGGGCTCTGCTCCACGCTTCATGACTTACAGCAGCCCGTAACCTCCTAGATAATATTTCTTTCAGCTCCATCAGTTCGTCATTGACTTTTCCGCTTTATCTTAGTGAGGGTATCACACGGACATTCGTGCACCAGTGACTGCATGCAGTGGTTTATATTGAGGAAGTCTGACGGAGACTGCCAGTGCTCAGGCAAGGCTGTAATTTTTTTCCATACAGGGCCAGATCTTCCTCACGGAAGCAAAAAGACCATTTTGATAAATTTATATATCTCCCACAGCCCACCACTGAGAAGCCTTTCCCCAGGGTGGAGAACCAGACCCTTCCCTACGAAGTCTGTACTTGGAGATTCTTGGATGAAGAGATTTTAAATAGCAATTTTTACTAAATTCCCTCACCTGGCTCCCTATAAAGATGCTGTTAATCAGGCAGACAGAGTTTCCACAACGTCCACAAAGCGGCCAAATGCACCACCGTGCTGCAGAGGCGAGAGCTGATGGATGCGATGCAGAAGTGGCTGAGACAGCAACCTGCGTGGGAGTGGTGTGCTCTGATTTCACCCAGCCCACAAAATATTCCCTTCTCCTTCATGACAGACCCAACTTCTTATTTCTGCCTGTGGAACAGGTCATTTAAGGGACTTTCTGGCCACGGCTGGGGAGTGACAAAACACAGAATTTAGCTGCCCTGCAATTCTCCGTGGTTTTTCCAAGTTACTTGTACTCGTGTAAAGGCGGTGAGCCCCCAGTCCTGTTGCATTTTGCACCCTCCTAAAGGGACAGTGAGGTGAGCCAGTGTCCCCTCCCAGGGACAGGCGTGGACACTGTCAGTGCAGCACCCCCTGATGCCCATCTTCTGCTCTCTCTACCTTCCCCAGACCCAAGAGCAATGCCGAGGACTTTGCAACATCCATCCCAAATCCATGCCCGATGGGGAGGGACACTGCCAAATCTTCCTACACTTTTGCAGCGACTGAGGAGCATAAGAAAGAAGAGTCGGCACATGAGGATCCCTTGCTGGCTGGGCAAGGGCTGCCGGGGAGGTGGCTGTGCTCAGCATCACAGCAAGGACCACCAGGGACATCAGCGGGTACAGGCTCTGGACTGCCCCATGTGACTGCAAAGATTGTCACACGCAACTATGGGAAAAGTGTTATTCTTTGCTTTAAAGTAGTTTATCTCCATCCAGGCATCTGGGACGTTTTTCAGGGTGACTTCTAATTTTAATGTTTTTCACTTCACTTTAGAGCTGGTTGAAACCCAAGATGGGTTTCCCGGGATTTTTGGGGTGGAGAAGGTAAAAACCATCATTCTTAGCCCTGAGATCTGGCTGAAAGACTAAAAATTGAAATGAATGTCTTTTTGGGGGTTTCCCTCCACAGCACATCTCAGGAAAACTGAGCAAAACCCGTCCCGCAGGCAGGGTGAGGAGGGGCTGGGAAGGGGTCAGGGGGTCCCAGCTCCCCAGGAGCACTCACTCCCACCCCAGCCCCAGTGCGGGCTGCCGAGCCCCACTTGAGACCCTGTATAGGACCCTGCTTAGCACCTACAGGGACAGTTGCTGGCTGCATTCCCCAATGCCCACAGCCACAGGCAGCCACGAGCCTTTGCTTTGGTCCTACAATCCTATTGGGTCCCAAAACCCGGTGGAGGGAAGCAGGCGAGCAGCCAGGGCTGGGGGATGTCTTGCTGCGACCCAGCTGCCCCGTCCCCGTGGGGAGTACCTCCAGGAGCCCCTTTTGCATGCCATAAAGCACAAACCCAACCAGCCCACAGACATAGTTGCTGCTGGTTTTTACCCCGTGCAACAAAATCTCTCCGGAGCAGGGGCTGAGGGGGTCTGGAAGCCCAAAGGTTTCCCCCAGCAATCGTGGGCAGGGGAGGAGAGGTGGATAACCCCCCTCCCCTCCCTGCCCCCACCAGCATGCAGGCTCCCTGCCTGAGATAAGGGCAGAAAACAGCCGAAAACAAACAAACAGTTCGAGTTAATGGGGCGGCAGTTATTTTTGGCCTAGAGGGAGTTCACACACTCTGTGTTGTTTTAGTAAATAACTGTAAATGGAGCTTGTGGTGCGGGGAGCGGGCTGGGAACCGGCGCACTCCGGGCAGCGGGGAAGAGCCGTGTCTTGTCGCACTGGTGCTAACAGGAAACCAACTGCCTCACCTACCTTAGCACCTCTCTGTACTCACACTTTTATTGTTGCCACATCCTTCAGCAGCCACATCAGAGAGACGCCGAGGGGGCAGGGCAGGGGCAGGCAGCGTCGCACCGTGGGAAGGCAGCTCTGGGGCTCGTCCCCGCCGGCCAGGAGCGGTGGCAGCGGGGGGACAGCCCGCGCAGCTCCACGGCCTTTCCAACAGACACATGGGGAGGAGAAGTTGCAGCACGAGTTGTCGCCATGACAGGGACAAGGCAAAAGCCACGTTGTCACCACTGGCTGTCGCCCCAGGACTGGGCGAGGGGCTGCAGGACAGGGTCTGGACCCAACCACCACTGCACCCAGTGTCAATTGGTGCTTGCTGCTCTCCTGCCTCCCCCATCACCTCCACAGCAGCACACACGTCTTGGCTGTGCTCGGCGAGTCCATGATGGCGTGTGCATCACCCTGGGTCAACGGGTCTCAGGAAAAAGCAGTTTTCTACGGAGATGCATCCTGCAGGGGAGCCAGGATCGCCTAATGCCCTGGCCCGGAGACTGGAGCCTTTGCATGTGCTGAGATGCAAAAATAAACATTTTCTTCACTTTCTTTTTTTTTTTTTTTTTTTCCCCAGAAAGAGTGATTACACTCTCGGGTGTCTGGGATGAGGATGTTGGATGCCTGTGGAGGACCTTAGTGGCATTGGCTGAATTGGCCTGACTCCATAAAACAGATGCAAGGCTTTCCACAGGCAGAAAGCACAACCCACCAGGAAAACACACATAAAATCAAGCAACACATCATCTCAGTAAGAGAAGGATGGTTAGAACCAACCCCCTCACACGGCCCGTCATTTCAGAGCAATAAAACTTGAAAATAAAAGACAGCCAGCGGCTGCCGCCTGAGCAGAAGCAGGGGACGGGGACACAGGGCCGAGGTTCGAGTGGCGGCGTCAGGCTCACATCTGAATTTCTGCGCCGCTGTCAGTTTAAATCAGGCTGCTGGTGACATTTGCTTGGGGAACCACTCCCCGACCCCATGGTGGCAGGGCGAGAGGGTGTGGGGGTAATTGGGGGAGACAGCTCCAGCCCAGCCGCATCGCCAGGAGCTGCGGCAATGGCCCCAAGCCCAGAGCGCAGGAGCCGGGCTCCCAGCACCCAAGACCGCACTGCTCCTACCGACCGAGTGCTGACTCGCAAACTTCCAGCTAGAAAGGAATAAAAAACAACCTGAAGACTGTTGAGAAGCTACCAGGTTTAGACAAAAAACCCCTGCTACAATCAGACAATAAAATCACTGCCATTTCAGCAGGGAGAGGGAAAAAATAACCCAGTTGTCCCCTGCTCAAAACTCCAGGACCACTGGGAATTAGAACTCTCAGGAGCATCTTTTACATAGACCATCCACATGCCAAAGCTCAGGATCTTTTCACTCAACGTCTGTCATATTTTGCATCCAGCTGGGGGTGAGACACTGCAGGGTTCGTGTACTGCAAGTCACTGCCCCATCTCCTCTCTGTGCCCCGGTGTGAGGACAGGCGGTGCACATCAACTCTGTGGTGCCGGAGCGGGAGGATGCTCGTCCCTCCTGAAGGTGAAGGAGGGCTCCGAGGGTCCTCGCCAAGCCCAGCCAGGCCCACACGTGGTGCAGCCGTGGCTGCTCAGCTCCCAGCTGGAGCAGGGCTGTGTCCCCTCCTGCCCAGCAACCCCTGAGCCAAAGCAGCCATTAATTAATTACTTGGAGTAATAAGCAAAGTGACTCCCCAGGAGCTGCTGTCATGACCGGCACTTGTTGGGCTCCCAGACCCGGGTGGCTGCGTGGTGGGACATCGGGAAGCCCCCCAGCCACTCGCTCCATTCCCCAACACACAAGGGTGGTTTGGTTAAGGAGGAAAGATCTCCTGCACTTGAGAGCATCAGTCAGTCCTGTTCTCTGTCACCAGAATGAGACCCCAGTGAGGATAACATCCTGCTGCAATGTGCAAATTAAGATGAGCACTGATAATACAGGTGCTGGTTAGGAAACAGGCTGTGAACTCAGGGCTGCCTGCAGAGCCCATACCACAGAGAGGAGCACGGTGCAGCCATGGGGGGCTGGCACCAGCCTCCCCCATGGCAGCTCCTGCCTGGGCTCCCTGGGAGGGGAGCAAGTGGTGCCAGGGCCGAGGAGGGCCGGACATGGTTGCAGGAGGGAAGGAAGGAGGCTGTGATGGTGGAAGCGCTGCTCTGCCGAGCAGAAGGCACCTGGTACCATCTCAGGAAGCAACCCTGCATCGGCAATGCGCACGCTAAGAAGTCTCTTGCATCCATTTCAAGGTTTCAGGGTTTTTTTTGCGGTGGGGAAATGCCCATGTAGGGTGGCTGGGGAATGCTTTTCCTGCAGGTTTTTAATACACTCTGGGGAACTGGCCCTCAGAGCATGGCTGGGCTGGGGGCTGGGCCCCTGAAACTGCGGGCAAATTGCAGGGAGGGGGTCAGCCACCTGCACAGGGCTCGCTTGCTTTTCGTTAACAGCTCAGCAAAGTGATCTGGACTGGGCAGATGACCCCGACCATGTACATCCAGATCTGAAGCTCTAGGTGGAAAGGCCCCTTCCATCTGGGCTCCATCCAGCCTTGGTGACACCACAGTGGTGGCTCCTGGAGATGTGAGACAAGAGCTGATGGTCTCAGAACCAGTCCTAAGGTCTTCACCCGCCTCTCCAGAGAGGATCTGCTGCTCCCTGATTGCTGCTACAGGGAATGGAGGGTCACTTTTGTTGGATGATCTCGTCAAACTTTGGTTATATCTGCAATACAAATCCTGAAAACACTGTGTTTGTAGACCCATAAAAGGCTTCCCTAGGGGGAGATAAGAATTGAAGACAACTGGCCTTAATGATGTTGGAGAGATTTATGGGATCACCTTAAAAGGATTTATTGGAGGGCTTTTTTAATGAGCAAATAATTAGTAGATTTATCTGCTTTTCACTGCCTTGGTGTTTTACGGCCTTAGCAAAATTGCTTTCTAGGATTTTTAATGAAGTCCGATTCTGCCCTACTTCCCAGGGTCCAAACCGGCGTCACCTCCCCTGGGCACAGCGAGCTGGAGAAAGCCACTCTGTGGGAGCTGGAAGGCAGGGCTGGAAGCACCACCCTTATTTTTAGGGACAAATCATACAGAAAAGGAGCAGAAAAGGAGGAACAAGCCAGGGAAAGCAGCTGGTAAAAGGCAGGGCTCTGAGAAATTAATGTACAACCGCAGCGAAGCCCAAAGCCCCAGAGTAACGCAATTCCTTGAGTCCTGGTGAGGGAATGGGCTTCAGTGCCCTCTCCACAGTTGTGCTTGGTTTTAAAGATCCGGGGAAGAAAAGCAGCTGAAAACGATGGCCTGTAGGTCCAGGCAGGCTGCTGGAGAGGCAGCGCTTTTCCGGGGAGAGCAGCGCATCCAGTTCCCTGTGTGTGCACAGGTCTCTGTGTCAGCAATGCCAACCCCTGCAGGGAAAATGTCCCGTCCAGCTGCCTCTTCCGGGAGATCCCCTTCCCCCCCCAGCCACACCCTGCCAGGGCCGGGGCTGCACTGAGCTGGCATTCCCCCTGCTGCCAGAACATCCCACGCATCCCCTCCCATGCCGCGGCTCACTGCAGTCCCTCCAACCCCGCGGCAGTGGGGGCTTCAGTGTGGTTGCGGCACTTGGGCAGCCACCATGGGATGGACCCTGCCAACCTCTCCAGCAGCCCCCTCCACACAGCACCCCGCGGCCTGTCCAAGCTGCGCTCACCCAGCGTTCTTGTTCCCGGGTGAGAAGCCAGCACACTTATAACGTTATTTAACTTAAATAAGCCCCACCTAGGGCAGACGTGAGCTGCACAGGGCTGGACTCTGCACCCACTTCCACCAGCAAGGTGGGCTCCAGGCAAGGGAAAACCCATGGGGAATCGGGGTCCCGTGCCCCAGAGCTGGCAGGTCGTTAGCTCACCACTCATTACGCAGCAGTGGGGAGGAATGAGCATGTATTGCCAAGCTCACAGGGACCAAGAAGAAGCTGTGCAGAGCCACACGTACATCCCTCGCATGGGAAGCGTCAACCCGAGCATCCTCAGGGAGGTCAGGAGAGGGACACGCTCCCAGCTGCTCTGCCCAGGAGCAGCCCCTGGGAGCAGCAGTGGCACAAAGCTATTAGCAGGGTAATTAATAACCCAGAAAGGGGCTACGGGGGAATATAACTGCTTGTGGAAAAATCAAAATCCAGAGCAGTTTGTGTCAGAAGGAGCCGGCCCCAGCCGGGGTCATGCTGCGCTCCAGCCCACCTGCCCCAAAGGGGACATTCATTCATGGCCAAAGACCTTCCCGGGGGCTGATGGCATCAGCCCACAGTCCTGAACAGACCCACGGTGTGACTCGCAGGGGGAATTTTGTTTTTTTCCTGAGGTTTAGGGCTTCCAGGGGAACCGCTACAGCAACAGCAATGGTGCCATGATCCCCGGAGCCATGTGTGGGGTGGTTCATGGAGAAGAGAAATGAGCAGCCAAGCCCCATGCTGCTCCAGCTCCGCAGCTGGAGATGATGCAAACTATGCAGCCAGGCTCCTGGGAAAAAAACCCTCCATTTCTCATCTTTTCAGCTGTTCAGTGAAGGGAAACTTTATTTCCAGGGCAGGGCTGTCCTTTAGTTTGTTTTATTTAAGCATGAACAATACCAAAGACTCCAGTAAAATTCCACTACCTCCTTACGTTACAGTATACAATGTAAATGAATACATATATTACAACATTAATACACTTTCATGCTACGGAGACTGGTCAGTATAATAGGTAGCGAAGGGGATTTTCACAACAGCCCTTGCCTGCGGCACCCAGAAACTGCCGCGTTCCTCCTGAAATGGTTCAGGCTCCAGCGGAGCTGATTTCTCCCGGGAAGGATCATCCCGTGTGTGGATCTTGCTGGCAAAGGGCGTCTGAAAAGAAAATAGAGCCAGAGTTCACAAGGTCTGTGAGAAGAGTCGGAGGCCGGAGCTGCACATGCTGTGTTGTTAGTGGCTTTTGCTGCTAATTGGGCGCAGGTTGCCAATCTGGACTCATTCCAGTGGAAAAAGGAATCTCTTCCCTGCTTTTTTCCCTGACAAGTCAAAGGTTAGACACCTTTAAAGCCTGTACAACTACTTAAAGCTTTTGACACTGTTGCACTTGAAAGCTTTGCTGTGGTGTGATTTTGCAGTTCATTAAGAGACAGAGCAAACCCTCTGTCCTTACGATAGGCCTGGCCCAACAAGCCCCCATCCTGCTGCTTTGTTTCCTCCTGCTGTGAAATTCCCTCTGGCTTAAAAATGCCCAGAGCAAAAGAGTTTGTGGGTCCTGATCCTGCTTCACTTCTGTGCTGCCAGACCCAGCCTGGGCCAAACCGGTGCTGAGATGCTCCATTCTTTATTAATGGCATACTAGGCAACCTTCAATTCTTTTATCAATGTTCCTGACTTCTTCTGGAAAGTGGGAGACGTGGCTCTAACAGCCAACCTGTCCTAGGGTTTACTAAGCAAAACCCTACTTGATAAAATAGTTCCAGACCAGAAGCACCTACATTTTTCCCATTATGTTCCATGGAGAGAAGGTGGAATCATAAGTCATACGTGTCTCTGGAAACAGTTAATGCAAACAGGGCCATGGTGAGGAGAAGCACCCATCATTTTGAAAAGGCTGGTGCAGAAACAGGTTGCCCTGTTCTTAGTGCAGGTGATAAAGGAGAGATTTCATGCTTCGAACTCATCGGACTCACAAAATAATGAGCAGCTATTGCAAACTTCTGACATTTGCGTCACTCGTCTGAAGACGGGGCTCCAGAGTGCAAATACTTGCGGAGAGACACAGCTTAGACCCTGTGGGGTGGGCAGTCCTGCCCGTGGGTTTCGGCGTGCGGCTCCCACCCCGAGCACACGGCACGGCTACAGCTATGGCTCCATTTCCCTCCCTGGAGCAGCTGAGCAGCTTGTGGGGATGGGAGCAGAGGGACACTGCCATGGCAGGGTCCCGCAGCACTGGACTGACGGGTGCACGCTGCTGGCAGGAGCCATCCCACGGGACATGGAGGGGACACCGCAGAGCCCTGCCCGGCACTGCGGGGAGAGGAAACCCCCATGGAGCTGACATCTCATGGGGAAGCCCATGCTGGAGCCCAGGCATCCTCCTACGGACAGGGGAGCCACCGGGAAACCAGACCCTGATGAGTCTCTGCTGTACGGTGGGAATCAGCCTCCTTGGCTCCGTGTTTTTTATTTACAGCACTGGAGATAAGGACCCAGGGTGTTGTGGGAAACAGGAAGACCTTATCTCCCATCCCAAGTCACTTCTCCTGCCACAGCCTCGTTTTTTTTTTTTTCCCTGATCCCTGATGCTACATGATATGAGTCAGCAGTGAGGGCTTCATGCTGCTGCTCTGTGCCTCACCCTCAATGCAGCCCTTCTGGAAGCACCACCAAGCCCCTGAGCATCTGGATGGTGCCAAGAGGTTTAGTTCATTGCCAGAACAAACCCATGGGTATGTCCTCTACAAGGGTGGCAGATGCCACAGTCTGCTGGCAGGAGCTCTTTGCCCAGGTCAGCCCCCAACTTCGTGGGTACCAGAGACAAGTTCAGGTAACAGCTGTCATGAAACAAGAGATTTTGGAACAGTCAACTCATCGGTAGGTAAGGACCATACTACATGTCAAAGCATTAAGACCAGAAATACTGAAATCCCAGACAAAAAGGACTGACAGCTCATGAGCTGCAGGTGGACTTTGAAAAAAACAGCAACAGAAAGGGATGGCTCCGAAGTCTGCAGGCACCTCCGCAGATCTGCTGTGTAGGAGGCTTCGCCCATCCTGCCAGCCCCACAGCTCCCTACACAAGCCTGGAAATGTGGATGCTACTGTTGGATTTCCAATAAAAACACAACTATCAACTTTCTTCACTTTCGTGGCTGCCGAGCGCTTAATCTAATAGCTACAGCATGGGCTGGGAACCGATTGTGTTAGACAGTTTAATAGAGAACATACTGGTGTTTTAGTTTTACAGCCAAAACTCTCACAAATCAGGACCAAAAGTCAGACCCAGAATCCCTACTCAGATTTAGAGTGAAGCCCTTATTGCACCAGAACTGCAGCTCTAATTCTTGATGGTCCCCAAACTGTAATTAACTCAGTTTGCTGTTATTATCACATTCATTATCTGCCTCATGGGAGCATCAGGAGCCCGGGCTGAGGTTTGGGACTCTGCTGCACCAGGCTCTGCATGAACAACAGACAGAAGGAAGGGTTCAGGCACATGAGTATGCATCACACAGATACTTCCACGCTGGCTGCAGGCACCTGAGCTCAGGTGCTATGACCACAGAGCTCAACCCTGGCTCAACCCTTGCCCAGAAAGTGGGATGAGCTAAGCCAGGACATCAATGCACCGTCTGCTCAGGATATTTGTCGCTGACCCCACAGCCATGAGGGGTCCTGCCCAGCGGTGAAAGCCACCCTCTTTGCTTTAGCAGCCACCTTGTGGGACCAAAAGTGCTTTAAAAATGCCAATTTTGGGCCCCTCATTTTGGATAGCCTCATGTGGAAGCTTTACCCGAATTCCCCTGAAGCTGAGTCCTGGGCGTTACACCCCCGTGATGCTGGTGCTGAGCCTGGCGGTTGTGATGCCTGTGCCCGGCGGGAGGAGCCTGTCTCAGGTTCCCAGTGCCAAGGACGCGTGCCAGCAGAGCCCTGTGACACCACCAGCCTCGGCAGGGACTGCGCCACCAGGGCAGGGGTGAGGGCTCAGCCAGGCCCCCAGCCCCAGGAGTGAACCCGAGAGTGAAGCATTGTTGTGGGGCCCATGGGAGCGCGGGATTTCAGCCCCACATCGCCTTTGGCCGCCCAGCCAAGGGGCCCTGCAGGTTTTGGCTCCTAACTGGGGATTTGGCAGGAGGCAAGACCTGGGCTAAGCTGTGCCTTGATCCACCTCCAAGCGACTGCTCTCACATACGACTGAGCCAGAGCAGAGCCCAGCGTTACCGGCAGCACCTCCAGCCTTCCTGCAGTCCCTTTTCTAGCCCTGTCTGCCAGTGAGATGCTGTGGTGTGCAGGTGATGGAGACATCTCAGCTTGGATCTGGCCTATACCGACAGCAACCAGGATGGAGCCGACGGGGAAGGAGACGGCTGACAAGCAAGTGCCCTGACCCAGGCGAGGAGAGGAGAAGGGGATTAAAGGGAGGGATTAGCAGGGAGAAAACTGAAGGTTGTCCTCAGTGAGAAAGAAATGAGGCGGTGGCAGTGGGGCCAGCTCTGCCCG